>NC_041229.1:91977698-92041188 GCF_002837175.3 Physeter macrocephalus | reverse complement strand
CTATCCTGTTCCATTGATCTATATTTCTGTTTTGGTGCCAGTACCATACTGTCTTGATTACTGTAGCTTTGTAGTATAGTCTGAAGTCAGGGAGTCTGATTCCTCCACTCCGTTTTTCTTTCTCAAGATTGCTTTGGCTATTCAGGGTCTTTTGTATTTCCAAACAAATTGTAAAATTTTTTGTTCTAGTTCTGTGAAAAGTGCCATTGGTAGTTTGATAGGAATTGCATTGAATCCTCTATGCCCACTTTCTGGAGAGTTTTTATCATAAATTGGTGTAGAATTTTTTTGAAAGGTTTTTCTGCATCTACTGAGGTGATCATATGGATTTTACCCTTCAGTTATTTAATATGGTGCATCACATTGATTGATTTGCATATATTGAAGAATCCTTGTATTTTCACAATGCTGATTCTTCCAATCCAAGAACATAGTATATCTCTCCAACTGTTTGTATTGTCTTTGATTTCTTTTATCACTGTCATATAGTTTTCTGCATACAAGTCTTTTGCCTCCTTAGGGAGGTTTATTCCTAGGTATTTTATTCTTTTTGTTGCAGTGGTAAATGGGAGTGTTTCCTTAATTTCTCTTTCAGATTTTTCATCATTAGTGTATAGGAATGCAACAGATTTCTGTGCATTAATTTTTTATCCTGCTACTTTACCAAATTCATTGATTAGCTCTAGTAGTTTTCTGGTAGCATCTTTAGGATTCTCTATGTATAGTATCATGTCATATACAAACAGTGACAGTTTTACTTCTTCTTTGCTTATTTGGATTACTTTTATTTCTTTTTCTTCTCTGATTGCTGTGGCTAAAACTTCCAAAACTTTGTTGAATAATACTGGTGAGAGTGGACACCCTTGTCTTTATCCTGATCTTAGAGGAAATGCTTTAAGTTTTTCTCCACTGAGAATGATGTTGGCTGTGGGTTTTTCATATATGTCCTTTATTATGTTCAGATAGGTTCCCTCTATGCCCACTTTCTGGAGAGTTTTTATCATAAATTGGTGTAGAATTTTTTTGAAAGGTTTTTCTGCATCTACTGAGGTGATCATATGGATTTTACCCTTCAGTTATTTAATATGGTGCATCACATTGATTGATTTGCATATATTGAAGAATCCTTGCATTCCCAGGATAAACCCACTTGATCATGGTGTATGATCCTTTTAATGTGCTGTTGGATTTTGTTTGCTAGTATTTTGTTGAGGATTACTGCATCTATGTTCATCAGTGATATTGGCCTTTTTTTGTGACATCTTTGTCTGGTTTTGGTTTCAGGGTGATGGTGGCCTCATAGAATGAGTTTGGGATTGTTTCTTCCTATGCTATATTTTTGGGTAGTTTGGAATGGATAGGTGTTAGCTCTTCTCTAAATGTTTGATAGAATTTGCCTGTGAAACCATCTGGTCCTGGTCTTTTGTTTGTTGGATGATTTTTAATCACAGTTTCAGTTCTTTTGATTGGTCTCTTCTTATTTTCTATTTCTTCCTGGTTCAGTCTTGGAAAGTCATACTTTTCTAAGAATTTGTTCATTTCTTCCAGGCTGTCCATTTTATTGGCATAGTGTTGCTTGTAGTAATGTCTCATGATCCTTTGCATTTCTGCAGTGTCCATTTTTACTTCTCCTTTTTCATTTCTAATTCTGTTGATTTGAGTCTTCTCCCTTTTTTTCTTGATGAGTCTGGCTAATGATTTATCAATTTTCTTTGTCTTCTCAAAGAAACAGCTTTTACTTTTATTGATCTTTGCTGTTGTTTCTTACATTTCTTTTTCATTTATTTCTGATCTTATCTTTATGATTTCTTTCCTTCTGCTAACTTTGTTTTTGTTGTTGTTCTTCTTTCTCTAATTGCTTTAGGTGCAAGGTTAGGTTGTTTATTTGAGGTTTTTCTTGTTCCTTGAGGTAAAATTATATTGGTGTAAACTTCCCTCTTAGGACTGCTTTTGCTGCATCCCATAGGTTTTGGTTCATCATGTTTTCATTGTCATTTGTTTCTAGGTATTTTGATTTCCTCTTTGATTTCTTCAGTTATCTCTTGGTTATTTAGTAGCATATTGTTTAGCCTCCATGCGTTTTGTATTTTTTACAGTTTTTTTTCCTGTACTTGATATCTAGTCTCACAGTGCTGTGGTCGGAAAAGATACATGATACTATTTAAATTTTCTTAAATTTACCAAGGCTTGATTTGTGACACAAGATATGATGTATGTTCCATATGCTCTTGAGGAGAAAGTGTATTCTGTTGTTTTTGGATGGAATGTCCTATAAATATCAATTAAGTCCATCTTGTCTAATGTGTCATTTAAAGCTTGTGTTTCCTTATTTATTTTCATTTTGGCTGATCTGTCCTTTGGTGAAAGTGGGGTGTTAAAGTCCCCTACTATTTTTGTGTTACTGTTGATTTCCCCTTTTATGGCTGTTAGTGTTTGCCTTATGTATTGAGGTGCTCCTATGTTGGGTGCCTAAATATTTACAGTTCTTATATCTTCTTCTTGGATCGATCCCTTGATCATTATATAGTGCCCTTCTTTTTCTCTTTTAATAGTCTTTATTTTAAAGTCTATTTTGTCTGATATGAGAATTGCTACTCCAGCTTTCTTTTGATTTCCATTTTCATGGAATATCTTTTTCCATCCCCTGACTTTCAGTCTGTATGTGTCCCTAGGTCTGAAGTGGGTCTTGTAGACAGCATATATACGGGTCTTGTTTTTTGTACCCATTCAGCCAGTTTGTGTATTTTGGTTGGAGCATTTAATCCATTTACATTTAAGGTAATTATTGATATGTATGTTCTTATTACAATTTTCTTAGTTGTTTTGGGTTTGTTTTTGTAGGTCTTTTCCTTCTCTTTTGTTTCCTGCCTAGAGAAGTTCCTTTAGCATTTGTTGTAAAGCTGGTTTGGTGGTGCTGAATTCTCTTAACTTTTGCTTGTCTGTAAATGTTTTAATTTCTCTGTCGAATCTGAATGAGATCCTTGCTGAGTAGAGTAATCTTGCTTGTAGGTTTTTCCCTTTCATCGCTTTAAATATGACTTGCCACTCCCTTCTGGCTTCCAGAGTTTCTGCTGAAAGATCAGCTGTTAACCTTATGGGGATTCCCTTGTATGTTAATTATGGATTTTCCCTTGCTGCTTTTAATATTTTTTCTTAGCATTTAATATTTGATAGTTTGCTTAACATGTGTCTTGGTTTGTTTCTCCTTGGATTTATCCTGTTTGGGACTCTCTGGGCTTCCTGGACTTGATTGACTATTTCTTTTCCCATGTTAGAGAAGTTTTCAAATATAATCTCTTCAAATATTTTCTCAGACCCTTTCTTTCTTTCTTCTGGGACCCCTGTAATTCGAAAGTTTGTGCATTTAATGTTGTCCCAGCTGTCTCTGAAACTGTCCTCAATTCTTTTCATTCTTTTTTCTTTATTCTGTTCTGTGGTAGTTATTTCCACTATTTTTTTTTTTTTCGGTACGCAGGCCTCTCACTGTTGTGGCCTCTCGTTTCTTATATTTTCTCCATTCTATTTCTGAGATTTTGGATATCTTTACTATCATTACTCTGAATTCTTTTTCAGGTAGATTGGTTATTTCCTCTTCATTTGTGTCATCTCATGGGTTTTTTCCTTGCTTCTTCATCTGCTGCATATTTCTGTCTTCCCATTTTGTTTAACTTACTCTGTTTGGGGTCTCCTATTCTTAGGCTGCAAGTTCGTAGTTCCTCTTATTTCTGGTGTCTGCCCCCAGTGGGTGAGGTTTTTTCAGTGGCTTGTGTAGGCTTCCTGGTGGGCGGGACTGATTCCTGTGTTCTGGTGGGTGGAGCTGGACCTTGTCCCTCTGGTGGGCAGGGCCACATCTGGTGGTGTGTTTTGGGGTGTCCGTGACCTTAGTATGACTTTAGGCAGCCTCTCTGCTAATGGACGGGGTTGTGTTCCTGTCTTGCTTGTTGCTTGTCATTGGACATCCAGCACTGGAGCTTGCTGGCCATTGCGTCGAGCTGGGTCTTTGTGTTGAGACAGTGATCTCTGGGAGAGCTCTCACCAATTAACATTATGTGGGGCCAGGAGGTCTCTGGTGGTCCAAAGTCCTGGACTCAGCTCTCCCCAAGAACAATGGTAAAAGCAAAACTAAACTGACGAAATCACAAAAAGAAACATATGCACCCACACTCACAAAAAGGAAAAAAAAAAAGGAAGAAGCAACCAAACCAGTAAAGAAACCCACCAATTAAAGTAAGCACTAAGAACTAAACTAAGATAAACATAATACCAAAAACAAATCAAATGCAGAGAGCCAACCTCAAGTCTACAGTTGGTCCCAAAGTCCACGGCCTCAATTTTGGGAACGTTCATTTTTTGTTCAGGTATTCTACAGATGCAGAGTTTATCAGGCCAATTGTGGGGATTTAATCCACTGCTCCTTAGGCTGCACAGAAAAATTTCTCTTTCTCTTCTTTGTTTGCACAGCTCCTGGGGTTCATCTTTGGTTCTGGCCCCACCTCTGTCTGTAGACTGCCCTCAGGCATCTGTTCCCCTCCCAGACAGGAGAGGGTTAAAGCAGAGGCTGATTAGGGCACTCTTGCTCACTCAGGCTGGCATTGGGAGGGGTCCGGTAGTCATAACTGGAACGCGGGGTGAGCCTGCGGCAGCAGAGGCCAACATGACGTTGCAACAGCCTGACCCAGACAGGAGAGGGTTAAAGCAGAGGCTGATTAGAGCTTTCTTGCTCACTCAGGCTGGGGAGAGGGAGGGATATGGTAGTCATAATTGGAATTGGAGGCTGGAATGACTTTGCAGTAGCCTGAGGCATGCAGTGTGTTCTCCCAGGGCCCTGGTTCAGGCGACCCTAGCAGTGGCGTGCTGCACAGGCTCCTGGGGGGTGTGGGTAGTGACCTGTGCTTGCGCACAGTATTCTTTATGGCAATGGCAGCAATGGTAGCATCTGTGCCCATCTCTGGGGTCCGAGATGATAGCTGCAGCTTGCACCTGTCTCCGGAACTCACTTGGGTGGTGTTCTGCCATCTGTGGGCACATGGAGCAGGAAACCCCTCTCCTTGTGCACCCTGAAACAATGGTCTCTTGCCTCTCCGGTAGGTCCAGACTTTGTCCCGGACTCCCTCCCCGTTAGCTGTGGCGCACTAGCCCCTTCAGGCTGTGTTCATGCAGCCAACCCCAGTCCTCTCCCTGGGGTCTGACCTCTGTAGCCCGAGCCTCAGCTCCCAGCCTCCACCCACCCCGGCGGGTGACCAGAGAAGCCTCTCGGGCTGGTGAGTGCTGGTCGGCACCGATCCTCTGTGTGGGACTCTCTCTGCTTTGCCCTCTGCACCCCTGTTGCTGCACTCTCCTGCATGGCTCTGAAGCTTCTCCCCACCCACCCCCCATCTTTGCCTGCGAAGGGGCTTCCTATTGTGTGGAAACCTTTCCTACTTCACAGCTCCCTCCCACTGGTGCAGGTCCCATCCCTATTCTTTTGTCTCTGTTTATTCTTTTTTGTTTTGCCCTACCCAGGCACGTGGGGAGTTTCTTGCCTTTCGGGAAGTCTGAGGTCTTCTGCCAGCGTTCAGTAGGTGTTCTGTAGGAGTTGTTCCACGTGTAGTTGTATTTCTGATGTATTTGTGGGGAGGAAGGTGATCTCCACGTCTTACTCTTCTGCCATCTTGAAGGTCCCCCCCCACTCACATTGTGCTTGATGCCACGTATGTTTTGCTGGGGAAAAGAAAAAGAAAAAGACCTTGAAGTTGCTCACAGTCTGATTGGGAAGATAGAGAATAATAGGAAAACAAAAAGTTAGTTCATACTTAAATTAAAATTTTGTAGATGTAAGCAAAGAAGCAAAGTGGTACAATTATGTAAATGACAGGAATGAATTATTTAGACAGAACCATCAGTTTGCTACATTAAAACTGAGATTTGAAGGATGAGATAGAATCAGCCATGAGAAAAGCAAAGAGAAGGATAGAGGAAACCAAAGACCAGTAATTAGGGTGTGTGGTATGATTGAAGGGGGGACTAAGGTGAGGGCAGAGGAGCAGTGAGAGATGGCAGTGACAGGACTTTAGAGACTGTGCAAAGTTTTGATGTTTTTTTCCAAAGTGCAGTGAGAAGTTTTTGAAGAAAAGTAAGTTGAAAAATGATATGATGTCATCCTTTGAGACAATAAGAAAAGCACATCTGTATTGTGGTGCATGGGCCAAGCTTCCAATTTTTCATATAGTTTTGCCCATTTTATTGATAAGAAAACTAGAGTCAAGGGAGTTAATTAGTCCAAAAATGTCCACAACTAGAAAGTGGAGGAAGCAAAGCCATGACCCAATTTGATTTGACTCAGAAGCCAGTGCCCTTTCTGCTGTGCCTACCTGCCTGTCTGTGGTCTATCAGTTTCATCATAGGATGAATTCATCATGGGATGTTTGAGAACATGGATTTATCTCCTGATCAAGTTTCACAAATGGAGGTCTAGTTGCAGAGGGATGAGATGGTCAGGAAGAACCTCCAGGGGAGTCAAGGGGTAATATGTGTATTTGCAGAGGGAACCTCATCTGTCCTTGGTCATTGACCAGAGACCAGGCAAGCCGTGGATGAAGGACAGTGTGCAGGCTCTGTGATATGGTCATTCTGGCACATCATGATGTGTAAGGTAAGGCCAAAAACAGAAAACATGGAGTTTGGGCAGCATCAAGAATCTGGAGCAGAGGTGATGCTTATTAGCCCAGAAGAGAAGTCAGAAAAGTCTGGACTTGAGATTTTATTTTAAAGGAAAGTAGAAAAAAATAAAAATACATCACATATGTGTTCATCCTGTTTTGACCCCAGAAGCCTAGCTATTTAGCTTCTTTTGCATCTTCCTTAGCCCTTAGTACTTTTATTTTGGCCTTAATGAATCTATAAAATATTTATACAGCATTAGATATTGCAAAAAAATTCTAGTTTGTGTCAAAATACATTAAATGAGATTAAAATATGTCAGGAATAATTACTGTGGAATCAACTGAACATATATTTAAAATTATTTTTTCAGAAGTAACATATGATTACCATATAGTATAAAATACACCAAATTTTTAAAAAAGCCTAACTCAGAATCCTTCCCTGTCCACACATACATACATGTATATGCTCCCTAGAAACAGGGGCTGTTAAGCAATGTTTAAACATATTTGTCTGTGAATTTTCTGTAGATGTGAAAACATATATAGAAACACACACATGAATCTAACCAGGGTTTCCTCATCTCATTCACTCCTGAGAGCTCAGTGTGAGGGGCAATGTTATCAGTGTTTCAAGCTTTCTTACTTCCTTAGATGGTCCTATTTTGCTGGTGACCACAAGTGACCTACCACTATTAGGAATCTACCCAACCATTCTCCCTGTGGCCACAGTGGCACTAAGGAAGAAAAGAGAAAAATGAAGCTGTTGGAGTAGGTTGGCAAGAGTCAGTTAATACCAACTGCTCTTGGAATCCTTACCAAGTGAAGGATTTTCTTACACATTTCTGAATCAAACCCTAAAGATCTCTACAGAAAACAGCATCCTGTGACTTCTTCACCTGATGTGACTATAGAGAGGAATGAATTTTCTTTATTGAGGGACACATCTCTCTCTGGCTATAATTAATAGTCTCATCTCCTGTGGCCAGTGTCCCGTCCAAGCAGCAGGAGCTGCAGACTTCAATTCTTCAATTTCAACTGAAATGAATCACCCTTACCTCACTTGAGATATCACCCATGAAAATATGATTACTTTCCTTTGTTCATGCATTGCACCTATACATCATACTGTAAATCACAGAGATTTTATTATATGAATTAAACATGTGGCTTTTTTCTTCATGATTGAACTATTCCTTGGGCAGAAAAATGGGAAGATTCTAATTCTATATTGTTCTGAGATCTTTATCAAATGACACAATGATCCCTCCCTTTGCCCTAAACATAGATCATAAGTGAATTTCAGCTACCTGGAAGACGAAGATGAAGTGATCCCTGACCTTCCAGGGCCATGCCCTTGCTCCTGTATCTGAACTCCCTGGTTTATATAATTTCTATGATTCACTTTGTCCCTTAGGCATTCTCTTGTACTGCTAACTATTTTTTTCATGAGCTTATGTCTCTGAAGCAACTTGAATGCAAAAATCAAGTCTATTAAATTTTCAAATATTTTTTCGAAGATAATGATGACTATGCGAGAGGAATCATACCAGAGATGTTTTAGTTTTCATTCTTTCATCTCCTTGATAGCTTTGGCAAGCCATAGGGCTCCACAATCCTTTCTGGTAGTTTGAACTTGGTTTCCTGAGGATGAAACAAAGGAAACGGGTCTGTGTTTGAAAGCACCAAGTGGAGGTTATTGTTATAAGACAGAAGCATATGAAGAAAGCCTGGATTTTGTAATTCAGATGTGTGATCTTTCATGAGATTAGGAGATAAAATAGCTCTACAACTAATGGGAGAAGGAGACGAAAGTAGGAAAAGGGGAGAGGGGGAAAGGAAGTGAGTCTTGTGATAATGGGTTGCTATCTAAGCATCAAAGTGGAGGGATAAGCAGGGCAAGAGAGAGTCCAAAGACAGGGCTGAAATTAGAGGAGAGGATTCACCAAGAACAAACCATCCACTTCCCAACAGTGTCTCAGAACTCCAGAAATCAATCAGATTACAATTGTTTATTTTTTTAATTAAGCAAAGGGAGACAGATAATTTTCAAAAAGAAATTTTCATTCTCATTCTAATCTAACTAAGATCTCACTGGTCATTTTGAATAGGATTGTCTTCATTGTTGCAGGGAAAGATTTTAAAGGCCACAGAGTATCCACAAAGCTCTACCACTGACACCAATAATTGTGGTTTAAAGGGTGATAATGATTTCCAAATGACAGTGTACAAATATAATTTCTTACTGCAAATGTTCTCTTATAATCCTCTGTTGGAGGATGGGGAGCAATATAAAACCATGGCAGTTTGCATGGACAAGCATCATTTTGCTCATTGTAATTATTGCAGCCAGTCTTGGTATATTCTCACCATCCAAAAGAAGCTTTTCTCTCCTCAGTATTATTCAGGACAGATGGAATTGAATTGCTCATTCTATGCCTCTTTGGAATATTACAGACCTCACATTATTGTTGTTAGGTAAGACTCCAAGTTCTAATGAGAGCAAAAGTTTACTTGAACAAAGGCTAGTTTTATTATGGTCACTTTTCTAACTTTAACCAAATTTTAGTTGACTTTAACTACGGTCTGATACTGAACAATTGACTTTGATCTTCTTCCCTTAGAAGACTAGAATTAAAAATATTTATGGTTTGCAGTAATGCATTCACTTCTATGGCAAAATGTTACCAATTGGTGTTTTTCTCCTCTTTTTCGAAAGATGATTACATGTTCACAATTTACAAGGTATTGTACACATTTCAGTAGGAAATTGTAAGCCTTTATCTTTTGACAGCAAGAAGGAATTACTGCCCTTTTTAAAATAGCCTCCCTATTTTGTCCAAATAAATGATTCATGCTGGAGACTTCATGATGTCTTTTGTTGGTTTCTGTGAATTTCAACACAGGCAGTCAAAAGGGAAAAGAAGTAACGCATTTCTGAAAATTTCAGAAAATTATAGGTTTTATATGGGAAGGAGGATGGATGCATTCAAATTTCTTTAGTGCTGGTTTCTTCTTCCTTCTATGCTTTATTAATGCAAGCCTTAGAGCAGGAAAAGAAAATAAATGAGAGGGTAGGAAATGAATATTTTCCTTCTCTCTCCAAGGACTGCTCAGTGCCAGTTTCCTTATCCTCATAGGAGTAGTAAAAGTAAGGGATGGCTGTAGCCATGTTGACTAATACCACTGTATTCAGAAAACCCCTCCTTTTTAAAAAATAACAGCATGTCTTTGCTAGTTTGACTTCTTCCAGAAGTTTCTGAACATATTTTTTAATTAAGTTTATGTGGTAACATTAGTTTTGGTAATATCTTACTAGTAGTTTACTTAAACTCTTTCATCTCTTGGAAACACATAGTTAGCAGGTGGCTTAAATGTCCTCTAATCTATAATGTTTATTATACCTTTTCACAAAACAAATTCTTTTGGAGCCACAGCTAGTGGGCCTGTAAGCAGTGGTTTAAATTTGCAATATTTTTACTAATGGCCAAACCCTGGCATTTTGCTTCTATCTCTCATTTGCCCAGAGCTCCAGGGTTTCTCACCCTCAGCACTACTGACATTTTGAGATGGTTAATTATTTGTTGTGGAGGGCAGTTTTATACATTGTAGGAGTTTTATCAGTATCCGTGACATCTACCCATAAGATTTATATGTTGTAGGATTTTGATCAGTATCCCTGGCATCTACCCGTAAGATGCCTATAGCACTCCCCTCACCTCTGACAAGTAAAACTGTCTGCAAACATTACCAAATGTTCCCTGGAGAACAAAATTATTCCTGACTTAGAATCACTTCCCTACCCCATGTACACATACCTACGTACATGTCTGAAATTCTTTGAAAATGATTACGGAGGGATCCACCGTGTCTTCCATGGTATCTGAAGAATAAAGGAAATTGTGAAGGTATGGATCTATATACAGATCCTCTTTGCCTAATCTGAACATATCAGTTGCTGAGCTGTTGTACATTTAACACAGACACTCACATACACACACTGCCATGCACGCACACACTTGCACATATGCAAGTTATGGTAAACAGAATAGTGATTTTAGTATATATTACTACAAATTTAAGTTACCCTTGCATTTTCAGAAATATGGTACACATCTCCATATCTTATATAACTTGGAAGCCAGGTGTTTTCATAGCAATTAAGCATTGTATTTTAACAGAATCTAGTTTTAAATTTCCTTTGCAACTTGGTTGTCGTAAGTCCTGTCAGAACCTCATCTGTAAAACTGTGTCAATAATGACAACGGCAACGTAATAATAATAATAATAATATCAGATGGTTGAAAAGACAAAATGGGAAAACTGTGAAAGTATACAGCACAGTAACTGGTACCTCAACTGTACTCAAAAAAACACTACCTTCAACTGTTTAAATTATGAACTGTTAAGTATTATGAAGGTGTAATTTCCCCACTCCTCAAACCTCTCCATCAAGCATGATTTTGAAGAGTCTTTGGATTGTAATGGAAAAGGCTTGAAGCTCTGGGCCTTCAAAAGACTTCAAAAGACCTGGGATTGACTTCTGGCTCTGATTCGTATCTGATGTAAAAATCTTAAAAATTGTTAACTTCTTAGAGCCTCAGTTTTCTTGAAAAGATGAAAAAAAACCACATAAATTTGAAACTACTTATAAATTCTGAAGCATGGAAGATGCATGGTTCCTTTTTATGATTGGTAAATAATCCAGAAAGAGAAACAAACAGAAGTACTTGTCCCCACTGAGTACTGCATTCCTACTAATGCCAAGTAAGTTATAAACTTGTAAGCCCAGGGAGGACTACAGAGAACCTGGTGATGCCTGTCTTCAAAATACAGAGGCTGTGAATGCATTGGAATCTTCCAGGGTCAGAACAAAGCTGCTAAAATGCTCAGCCCTGCAGGAAAAGGGCAAGGTAATGGTTCATTTCTCAGTGTGACTGGCAGCACCCTTCAAGTTTGAGTTACTCAAGCAGGGCCCTGCTTTCCTGTCGGTAAGCACAGCCAAGAATCAGAATCCTCATTCTTATTCTATTGTCACCTTTCTACAACGCTATAAACAGCAGTTCTCCACCACCACCTGGCACAATCTCCTTCCTGGCTCTCTGGACCTATAGGGAAATCATTGCCTTTAGAAGAAAAAGGTTAATGGGTTTGGCAAATTCTCAGGAAGAGGTGGGCAGAGAAGGGACACTTTTTCAATATGGTTTTAAGGCGGTTATGAAGTGTGTCAAGACTTTCAGGAATCCATGACCTCTTGGGTATAGCACATCACTGCTTTTCTTTAAATACTGACTTTAATGTCTCTGCCAGGGCGGGAGCAATGTCATAAGCACCACTCTTGGCATCCATCCAGCTTCCTTTCAGCTCATAGCAAACATCTGCTATGACCCCCTGCCCAGAGGTCCAAATGTGAAGCAGAGTGCTCTTATAGGACCTGGAGTAAGAATTGCTGGCATGGAAAATTGCTTCCTTGATGATCAATTCCAATAAGAAAACTGATGACATAAGGTTTTCTTTTAAAAATTAATATTATTTTTAACATCAAGTAGATATAAAAGAATATCACATATTCATTTTTAACATCAAGTAAATATAAAAGAATATTTATAACATATGTAAAATATCAATAATAACAGTATACAAAACTTGTGCATCTACCACTCGGTCCCTTAAGGGCCTCATCCACAGTTCTATTTATATCCTTTCCTCACAGAGATAACTGCTGTTCTAAATTTTGTGTTTATTATTCCCTTTCTTTCTTTTTAAGGTGTTACTGTATGTATTTGGATGTCATTTGAATTTCTTCCATATTTTTGCAATTTATAAAAATAGACTCATACTACAAGATTTCTCGTAGTATGTGCTCTTTTAATTCACTCTCATGTTCCTGAAATACACGTATATTGTTGCAACTCATTTGTTTTTCCTGATGCATATTATTCCATCCTACTCTTGATGGATCTGTGACGTTTCCAGTTATTGTGACTACACGCACACATTGTGCTTATGTGCGTTCTTGTCAATGACACCCAGCGCGCATGTAGAGAAATTTTCTAGGTTATGGATTTAGGAGCGAAATTGTTGTATCACATGGTAGCTGCACATTCAAAATTTCGAGATAACATCAAATGATTTTCCGAAGTAATGGTACTGCTTTTCATTCCCAACCACTGCGAAGATTGTTGCTGGTACTCTATATACTTGCCAATATTTGGTATCATCTAGCTTTTAAAAATAATTTGCCAATCTGGTGAATTGAAATAGCATCTTACTGAAGTTATAAATTATAATTCCCCGATTATTATTGAGTGAACGCTATTTTAAAGCTTGTGATTATTTGGTTTCCCTTTTCTGTGAAGAGCCTAATTTATACTTTTGCCCATTTTTCTACTTGTAGTTTGTTTCATATTCAATTGTACCAGTCTTTATATATATTCTGCAAAATAGTTTTTGAGAGTAGTTTATGTCCCTTGTCTCAATTTGTGGCTTATACTTTTCACTCTGTTTTGATACTTCGGATAAATAGATTATCATTATTTTTATATAGTTGAATTTTTCCACTTTCCTCTTTATGGTTTGTGCTTTGTATACGCATGTGTGTATTGTTAAGAAATGCTTTCCTGTCATGGTCATCAAGGTATTCTCATATAATATCCTCTAAACATTTAAGGTTTGTCCTTCAGATGTCAATCTTTCAGCCGTGTTTTGTCCAAAGCATAAGGTAGTGGCAGAGTATCATTATTTCCATACGAATAAATAATTTTCCCAGATACCTCTATTGAAAATTCTCACTTTTCCCACTGAAAATTATCAGCTTAGTCACAATCAACAGAGTTTCCTTAATTACATGTGTCACTTTCTGGTCTCTCTATACTGGTCCTTGGATCAGCTTTTATATTCTCCTACTGGTACCACACCTTCTTACTCACTACAGTTTTATAATAATTATTGATATCAGTCCCTCCCCCCCATCAGTTTATTCTTTATAGGGAGTGTTTAATCATTTTCGATGTTTGGCTTTTCTGTAAGAACTTGAGAATCAGCTTGGCAAATCCCACAAGATAAAACAACAACAGAGATGACATACATCGCTTAGCTTTTTCTGTGTGACTACCAACCCCAGACTATTGATTTATAACAACCACTTATTTAGCTCAAGATTCTACTGTTTGCCAAAGTGGACTAGGCTCAGTTGGATTGTCCTTCCAGCCTGAGCCAGGACTGGCTGCTGTTAAATAATTAAGATGTAATAATACAGATGTTATTACCAGGTGCAGGGTTACATCTATATCAGTTATCTATTATTGCATAAGAATCCACCCCAAAACATAGAGGCTTAAGAATAATACACACTTGCTTCCTCACGTAATATTATGGTCAGGAATTTGGGAGTGTATTAGGTGGGTCGTTCTGCCTCACGACTCTCAATGAGGTTGCTGTCAAGGTGTTGCCTGGGTGCTGTCATTGGAGTGCATGGCTGGAGCTGCAAGATCTGCATCCATGGTGGCTCACTCACATGGCTGACAAGGGGGTGCTGCTGGCTGTTGGACACCTGAGTTCAGCATCCTGGGGTTCTTCCCATAGGGCTCCATCACTGTTCTCACAAAACAGCATCTGGCTTCCCCAGAGCATTCATCCAAGAGAGAGCGTGGTGCAAACCTGACTGTCTTTAATGAGAGAGCCATGATTTCCACTCTTGTCCTTTCCACAATATCCTACAGACCACCCCTATTCAATAGAGAAGGGGACTGAAGGAGGACACATATACTAGGAGGCCAGAAGGAGAGAATCATCAAGAGAAATCTTGGAGACTGTTTTCCACAATCTTTTCTTTTCTTTTTCTTTTTTTTTTTGATTGAAACAAATTGCAGTAAATCTACATATTCTTCTGAACAACTCCTCTTTGGATTTTAAAATGCAGATATATTTAAAGACAGATTTATATCAGGGTGGAGGGAGGAACCAGAAAATGAGGTTTATAGTTTTAAATGTCTTACTCAGATTGTGGTTTTAAAATAGTTCCCATTATAGAGTAATTTCTCAGTACAGAATTATGGATGTGTTATATATGTTAATCCTCATAACTACTCTTCCTCCTTTTAAAGTAGGTATTAATATCCTCATTTTCAAGTTGGAGAAGGAAATTCAGTTCTCATGTAGCTTGTTCAAATGTAAATAGCTGCGAAGTTGCAGAGATGTGCTTCTAAACCTGGGATATTAGTCCTCAAATCTCATGTGCCTTCCTGGTAACCAATTGCCCAGTGAATAAGTAGGAGGAGTTTCATGGCATTTCCAGATAAAAATATTGACAGTAACTCTTCAGGTATGAATTTTCTAAAGGGTGTACTTATTTGTTCTGTCCAAATTTCAAATGAGTGGCAGAACTTCAGAAATTGCTTAGAGTCATTCTGTTAAGAAATCTCTCCTCCCTCAACAATACCAGAAGGAATTCCTTTAGACAAAAAATGTAAAAAGATACAGCAAAAAGTTCCACTGACATGAAAATAACTTCAGGATGGAATGCTATTTTTTTCACTAAAAGTTTTTTTTTTTAATATATGAAATACCCACAATATGTATGACTCTAGTCTAGTGAGTTTACACTGCCGCTAGAATCTTTCTTTCAAGGGAGTCATGAGATGGTGCTCTTCCTTCTTTAAAATTTTGCTTTATTTGCCACACCGATCCACACTGTATTGGTAAATTCTTCATATTAAGGGGAATATGTTAATTACACAGGCAAACTAATACTGATAAAGTGAAACATCCCTATAAATACTATTTGTGAATTTATTCCAGAAATAGCTTTGTGTGAAAATGGTTTTACTGCTGCCTTAGAAAGTATTTCGAATTGGTCCTGGGTTCAGCAGAAAGATAATATCTTTGGAGCTAAGTGGTACCCAAAATGAACCATGCCAGTTATTCAGAAGTTCTTTTTCATTATGTTTGTTTCTTATTCTTATCCTCACAAGTAACTTTGGCTACAGAAGCTCAGATTTAATACTTCGTTCAAAAATATTTTGTAGCACTTAAGTTTGACTTTTAGCTCTTTAAATCCTCCTACATGGATTATGCAAATGTGTTAGCTATGGGGCACTGGCAAAATCCAGTAAATGAAAATCAAAGTGTTTTAAGTCAAAAAAAAAAGTCAAGTGTTGTTTGAACCAAATGAAAATACAATATATCTAAAATAATAATGTTAGCAATTGAGGAAATATTTACAATGGCTTGAGATACAAGCCTTTTCAGAAGTCGTCTATTAAATAAAGCAAGACAACTGTGCAGCATTTTCTTTGATATTATGGCAAACTTTAATTAAGTCAGTAACTTCGTCAAACCTCCTTGGAAATTCCTTTGTAATTTCAAGTGGCAACAATTTATCCTTCCCTTTAGCCTTCCTGAGTTATTAGATGTAGTTACTTCGTACAATTACCACGTTAGTCTGCAAGGAAGTTTGCATTTTAGTTTTAGGGTTTTAACTTTTATTGCAAATGTTAATGCAACATTAAAATTCAACATTTAAGTTCCCAGGAGCAAGGAAATGCAAAGGGCGAAGTTCTTCTAATGTGATTAATTTGTTATTCTATCTTAGGCTTCTCATTAGGACATGCATTTATGTTCCGAACTTGTAAATTAAAAAAACATTAAGCCCAGTTATTTCTTTCACGATTTCACTCAGAAGGAAGAACATTTTCAGTTACTATCCATGATGAGAATCTCAGTGTTTGCATGTGGGGAGGGAGGGGTGTGGGTGTGTATTTAAATTCTAGGTCCACAAATTATATTTTCTTTCCCACTCACAGATTTCCCTGGTTCTGTATTCAGGTCATATCTATATAGTATCAGCCAAACTAATCCCAAAGAAAAAGGTCTGGCAAAACCTTCTCTTTTAGGTCTATAAAGTAACACATAAATGCAATTTTCTATTCTCTGTTGATAAAAATTCTGCATATTTTGCTCAGAAATGTTGACTGTTGCCTTCATAAAACATTCTCTCCATCACAATCTGCATTGTTTCTAATAACAACTTACAATTTTCAAAATATTTTATTATACCAAAATTTGATCAGTAACTGTGGAAGATGCACTAGCCCCTGTTTGGGGTATAAGTAAACAAAAATTAAGGTCATGGACTTAGAAATTAAATAAATCTGAGTTTCAAACTGGGGAGCAACTGAATAGTTGTGATATCTTGGGCAAGTTACTTTATCTTGACATTTTCAAAGGTAAAATGGGAGTGCTGTGGAATTTACCAAACTGGATTTTTATAAGAAATCATGTAATATTTATGTGTGTGTAAAGGCACTTCATTATCATATATATGTTTGTATATATATTACAGTAATATTCTTATGAATTCCTATAAAATGTAATGTTCCTATCCAATATTTGGAATGATGTAATTGTTAACATGTTTTTTTCTTCAATAAAATACTTAAATTCCTAAGGAATGAATTTTATGTTTTAGCACTTGACCATAAATATTCATTTAGAATCTATCACGATGAAATACATGAATGGCATATAGGTTACACTAAAAGTTAATGGTCTTTAAAATATAATGATGGAATGATCATCTATAATGTTTGTGTATATACACACATACAGGCACACACATATGTATATACTTATAAAAGAGATTAGGGATATTTTAGTTTTTAAGAGAGTGTAATTCCCTGGGGAAAAGTGTACATAATAATATTATAAATTCTTATATTGTTAAAAATAATATCTAACATTTATGAGCATTTACAATGAACCAGGCACTAGCCTAAGCTCTTGACTTGTATTACTTTGTTTAATCATCACAACAGCCTCATAATATAGGAATTATTAATATCTCTAATTTTCAGTTGAGGAAACTGAGGCCCAGAGAGATTATTGCCCAAGATTATGTAGTCAAAAAAATCAGGGTTTTTATTCCAGGTTTCTTGCTCTTCACTGGTGAGCTCTATAACCACTCTAGTCTATATGCAGAATTACCTAAGGTATTAGACCAAAGCCCAGCCTGGTTGGAGATGAGGTTTTAGGAAGAGTTGTATCATGTGATTAGCTAAATGAATATATGACTTCAAGAGTCAGACATGAGTCAGAGGTCATGAGCTTGTGTAAGAAATTTGGTTTGTTCTCGTATTTCTTTTTAGGTCTTTCATTTTGCAAGTCTCTTGCTGAAATTCTCAAGTTTAAAAATATAAGTAACTGAGAATTTATATATTAGATACATTTTCTATGCAGTTATCCCTTTACATTTCCGGCTCTTTATTAAACTAGTAAGATTAATTGCTAAAACACATGTCAACAAAAATACAGCAAAATTGGAGAAAAAGAAAATATCCCCATTGACAATTCAGGACCTTGGACCATGATGATTAGCTGTTATCAATCACCGCTTGATTTAGACTCAGCTCATCTCCAGGCTTCAATGAAACGTATTCTAAGTCATCATAAACTAGGTAGGGCTTGTTTGTGCCTTGTTCCCTTGTTAAACTTGGAGTTTGCCTTAAATTGCATGTTTTGTCTCCTAATTAGTTAAATGCTATGATTATCTCAATCACTGTCAAAGCATGTAAGGCTGTAAAATGCCCCATGTCTTCAGTAAAAGAGAAACAACTCTTCTTCCTTCTTTTTTCTTCTACCCTTACTTTCTCTTATACTTTCTCCCTTTCTTCCTATTCTCAATCCCTGCTCAAAGCTTTCCTCCTCTCCCTTCTTTTACTAATATTCTCAGTTTGAATAATAATGAACAGGTACAGGAACAGAACTAGAAACATCCTTTCTTTAATTATATTGCTCTTTGTCAGATTTTTTGATCATATATTATCTTTCTACAAGAAAGAGCAGCATGGAACACAAAGTAGATTTCTTCTTTTTTTGGTATATAAATCAAATATAAATAAAGGGATATTTCACATCTACTTGACCACTTCTTTGTAAGTTTATTTATTTATCTTTGGCTGCATTGGGTCTTCGATGCTGCACACTGGCTTTCTCTAGTTGGAGTGAGCGGGGCTACTCTTCGTTGTGGTACACAGGCTTCTCATTGCGGTGGCTTCTCTTGTTGCAGAGCACGAGCTCTAGGCATGCGGGCTTCAGTAGTTGTGGCATGCAGGCTCAGTTGTTTTGGCACACGGGCTTAGTTGCTATACGGCACATGGGATCTTCCCGGACCAGGGATCTGGTTCAAAGCTCAGCTCTGTGACCTCCTAGCTTTGTACTCTTGGATAAATCACTTAATCATTCTGTGCTTCACTTTCTTCACTTGTTGAATGGAAATAATTGTGAGGATTAAATGAGTTCGGACATGCAAAGTGCCTGTTATATAGTGAGAGTATAATATGTGTCATCTATTTTTCTATGTAGGCTGTGTTAACATAACATATTTGTCTATTTGTTAAATGGTTTGGACGCCTCCTTGAATCTATTGTGGAATCCTACAAAATAGCAAGGATATAAATATAGAAATAAAATAAAATGAGATCACACACACACAAAAATAATTAGAAATGTGTAGTGATTATATGGCCCTTAATGAATATTAGGTAAGCATTTTTAGCAAATGGAGACTGTATTATGTAGAATTAAAGTTAATACAGTTCAACCAATATTTGAGTATCTTTCCTGATTTGGCTATAATAGTACCTGCTAAGTAATGTGCAATAGAGGAAGCCAGTTGCAAGCTATAGCTTTAGAAAGTAGGTTGGAAGGACAGGGGATGGAAGGACAGAGGATGGAATTTTCAAGACAATAATTCATTCCAACATATTTCAGCTGCCTACTACCTACTAGATACCATGCTAAACTATATAAGCATTCTAAAATTGAATAAGGTGTATTTCCTACCCTCAAGAAGTTTAAACTCTGTTGAGGCTAATCAAATTCCTATGTACTGGGAATTTTCAGAATGAGGGAAATATTATTCATCAATAGGTAGTTCACTGACAATGTGGGAGAAAATATTTATAGTATAAATATGATGGGTAGTAAATATCTTTATTAGAGAGAGAACTTAATTGTTGATGAGATAAAGGAATGTTCCTATTGGACAAAAGATACTAACTGGAAAATAACAAAAATAAAACACATCCAAAAAGCAACAAATATACCTGGGATATTAATACATAAAACATGTTCCAGCTCACTAATAATCAAATAAGAACAAATTAAATTGACAATAAGATCTCATTTTTCACCAATAAGCCTGATCAAAACTAAATTGTGCTGATGAAGATGTGGAAAATGGGCACCATCTTGCTGTTGGAAGAGGATGAATTGGTCCAATCTTTCTGCAAAGAATCTTTTTTTACATAAGTTGTATAATTAAAACAAACATTTGCAATTTTTAAAAGGAAAGAATAAAGGAAGAGAAAAATGAAAAAGATGCAAAGAAGGAAGGAAAGAAGAGAAGTAAATAAAGTGTCTTCATAAGTTAAGTAAAATAAATTTTTAAAGTTTGGTAAGATAGCTGCCTCTTCATGCAACATCTAGGCTGATTATCCAATTGAATTAATTAACTCATTGGAAGATAACCAAGAGACCTGTTATTTTGGTGCTGGATAGAATTATTCATATTTTATTTTATATTGCATTTTATCTTTGTCTTTATATAGCTGTTTGATAGAATAACCAAAACAGGGAAACAGCAACCTTGATGTGTATATATTTGTGTGAATCACAACAGCTTTCAAAATTCCCAGCTTCATAATAGCCTTTCTTTCTGTTACACATTTTAAATGATAGCAACATGCTTTGCAAAACAGATGTGGCATAGTTACATAATTTTAGGTATGACTGTTGAAATAGAATGCATTTTTTTTAAAGATCTGGGTGTATTATTTTTACCAATTATTTCAACTGTGCCTACTATACAGTTATTTTGTCTAGCATCCTTTAAGTGATTTTTAAATTTCAAGTTGTGGATTAGTTACCTGAAAAACTCAAATCATTTAGTATACATTTTTATGTGGAAAGATGAACCAGAAATAATTTTTGTCTTTAAAAGGAAAAACAGAGCTTCCCTGGTGGTGCAGTGGTTGAGAGTCCGCCTGCCGATGCAGGGGACACGGGTCCGTGCCCCGGTCCGGGAAGATGCCACATGCCGCGGAGCGGCTGGGCCCGTAAGCCATGGCCGCTGAGCCTGCGTGTCCGGAGTCTGTGCTCCACAACGGGAAAAGCCACAACGGTGAGACGCCCCCGTACCACAAAAAAAAAAAAAAAAAAAAAAAAGGAAAAACCATTTTTTAAATCTCTATTTGATTCATCTAAATAACTAATGATTAAATGGAGTGGCTCTTATACAAACTTTGAAATATTTAATAATTTTAGATTGAAGAGGACTTATCATCTTAAAAAACCAATTCTACATTTAATGTTCATATATACATGAAAAACATATGCCTAAGAAAAACATAAATGCATCATCTACATTGTATGGAAATTCCCACAGGTTTACAAACACCTAAGTATCAAATAAAGTCTTTAGACTTAGGTAAAACAGCAATATCAACTTTTTTTCACTATTTTCTCTACCTTTGTTGGACAGGCTGCAAAAGCTATTGCATATTTTTCATGCTGCTCAACATTAACATCTATTGAGAAAATAAAAAGGTAGTGCATTTTTGAGTCTCTTTTAAGCTTTTCTTTTACATGGTGTGTCATATTAATGCTGCCCTACAGGGAAATAATCAAAGAACTTTAATATAATACTGTGGTTCAAAAGGAAACATGACAGCAGTACATTACTGCAAATTGAATTTAATGAGCTTCTTAGCACTGGGAGAGTGACTCTTTGAAACAGAACCTATTCAATTGAGATCATTTTGATTATAATTAAATCATTTTACATTTACCATAGGGACAAGTTTAATCTTAATTAGACACTTTTAAGGAGAGGTGAAGCCACATAATTTATATTTTCTTGATCATATAGTGAAAGATTCATAGTGTAAAGGATAAAAAAACAATATGGCAGCCCTTTCAGGGGAAAACGGAAATAAGTATTCTCAAAGTTCTTTGAGGGGAATGAGTTGGGCATAGCAATGTCAGTGACTTAATCTTGGCATGGATATGTGCATATCTGTAAATGGATAGAGAAACAAAAATAGAATTCGTTTTATTTTTTATTCTGTGGCTTTTTCTAAAATACTGAAATTGTGCTTTGTGTAAAGAATTATTAAATTAAGTGACAAAGCTATTAATTAAAATGAATCCAGTATATACATCCTTGTTTTGGTAGAAAGCACACTTGATTTGGATTCCCAAGACAATTCAAGCACTAATTCTGTCATTTTTTAGCTTTATAATCTTTGGCAAATAACTTAATCTCCCTGAACCACATTCCATTCCCCCTAAAATAGGATTAATATCTCCCTTTTAGAGTTAGTGTAATAATTACATGAGATAAAACTATGAAAGTACATTGAAACTTAAGATTGGTATATAAATTTAACTTATTAGTTTAAAAACTATTATATTTCTGTAATTTATGCTACATGGTGCTAAGATTTCACTTTTTTAAACATTCTTATTTTACACACTATATGCTGTATGAAGGTAGTTGAAAATTACAATAAAGAACAAAGAAATGAACAATAAAAACCAAAGTGTGTTTCTATAATTGATGTTTTACCAACCATGAAATATTCAAAGACTGTCTCATGTTTAAACAAACTGACATGACAGGAAAGTGGATGGCTAGAGGGATTTCTTGAGGATTAATCTGTTTGGCATTATACACAGCTGTAAGTCTAAGCTAAGTTATCTTCAATCATCTAAGACATTCAATCATTTCCCAGAAACTGAAACATTTGAAAAGCATCCCTCTTGTTAACTTCACATGGGGAAAATGGCTGCTCAAAGAATACCATGGAGGGTATCCAATAGGAAATATAGGATATTGTTCTAAATTTTAAAACTATTTTAACAAATTTATTTTTTTGCTAAAAACTATGTTTTTCTACAAGACACAGACTTTCAAATTTAATTATTAGAAATTCTATTTCTTTATGTATATTCAATGTGGGATTATCTGATTGTATTCTTAGGTACCACAATATGATATCTTGTAACAGTGACAAATGTGTTGTGAATACACTACAGACTAAAATATTTGAATTGCTTCATGTACTGTCATTCATGCAAGTGGATATTAACTCCATCAATATCCCTTAGAACTATCTCTATATAGATAGTCATTGTATGTTTGTGTGTGTGTGTTTGCATGTTTCTTTGTTGTATCACTAACACATAGCATATAATTGCTATTATTTGACTCAATTAATTAATTGTGGAGGTATTATCTCTAAGACATTAAATGGATACAATTGTGGAGATTTTACCATATTTCTATTTGCCTAAACTCAGAGACAGAATGGTATTTGGGAAAATGTACAAGACTGAATTGGATTCCAACTTCCTTCATTTACTTACTGCGTGTCTTTGAACAAATCATATCATCTCTTTTAATTTTTTGATCTTCATAATGAACAGGTTGGATAAGGTGAACTTTAAGTTCTCTTTCAATTTAAATGATCTAAAAAAATTTAGTGGGTTTCTGTACAGTGTGGGGACACTTTCTTTGCTGGGCCCAGTTAATCTTTGTTTAGCCATTTGGTGTGTTTTACCAAAGATGGTTTGACATCTTTAATTACTAATTCATATCTGGACAATGTTGTAATTGATCCATGGCTATGGAGAGAATGATGTTTCACCATATATTTCCTACAATACTTTAGTGTAAGATTTTGTTGCAAATACTTCAAAATTCTTCAACATTCAGATGATTATAATGAATGGTGTTAGGTAGAGTAGGAACACTGGTGCTTTCATTTCATTCTGTCTGCTGAGCTGTGTGTTGAGAGGGACTGAGTTAATAGGGGTGGGTGGTAAGGGACTCAGGCATGAAAACTTGCCTTTCATATTCTTTCATCCAATTCCACTTAGTTTTTGGGGGGTTTTTTGTTTGTTTTTTCTTTCTCTCTCCCTTCCTTCTTTCCAGGAAGTTTTTCTTTATCTTCTTTTTCTCCTCTCCCTTTTTTTTTTTCAATTCTTCTCCTGAAAATAAAGTATGTATGAATGAAGAAGGACAGTAGGTGAGGCCAGATTGGTCAGGATTTGATCAAGGGGAAGAGTAAATGGAAGAGGTGTTCTCATTGATTCTCTGCATTCACCAGAATAGGATTTTTCTCCAAAAGCCAAGAACTGAGAGGATAGATAAGAACTGAAAGTAACTAATAAGTGTATGAAGAAAGTTCAACCTCAGTGTCAATATGAGAAATGCAAATTATACTAATGAGATAACATTTTGTAACTGTCAAAAGATCAAAGCTTTTAAAATAATAAAAAGTTGGGAAAAGTAAGGTGAAAGGGGCATTCACGTGTAGTATACTGCACAACCATATGGAAAAGCAATTTTTTAAATGTTCATTTGTTTTGAAATTCTTAAACATGTTCTTATGAATATAGCCTTTAAGCATCACAGATGTGTACAAAGATCTATGTTAAAGGGTATTGCAGTGGTTTTTAAGAATTGCCCAAAATGGAAATAACTAAGGTCAGAAGGAGCAGAATGCTTAAAAGTAATTGTATATTCATATCAGAATACTATACAGTCATTAGAATGACATTCCTAAACAATATTTAAAGGGAATATGCTCACTCTCAATTATTGAAAGTGAAAAACAAATTCAGGTGTGATCCATAGGTTGTAAAATATATTCAGAGATCAAAGAATCAGAGGAAAGATGTAGAATCATTAATAGTCATCTCAAAATGTTCGGATTTACTGTGATTTTTCTTTCCTTTTAGTATTCTCAAAATTTTATTAAAAAAATATTTTTCATAAAACAGAAGTGCTATTAGAGAATTACATGTTCCTTAGTTCCTTAGAAGAAAATAATAATTTACATTCAAATAATGCTTTGTAGTTTGAAAAGCATTTCTATCTACATCATTTTATTTGAATCTAAAAAAAGTGCTCTCCTTCCCAACCTCATTTGTGATACTCACTTTACTTCTTCAGACTCAGTTCAGTGTCACTCTTTGATGAAGTCTTCGTTTAACCTGCTAGTCACTCCTTTTCAGATAATGTTTTACTTCTATCTGTTCAACAAAAGCATCTAACACACATATATTCATTGAATACATAAAAGAATGAACCACCCAAATGCTACAGACAATGTTGTGTCCCCCCACACCCAGATTCATATGTTAAAGCCTAATCTCCAATGTAATGGTATTTGAAGGTGGGGCCTTTGAGTACTAAGGTCATGAGGATGGGGCCATCATGAATGGGATTAGTGCCTTTATAAAAGAGACTCCAGAGAGTGCTTTTCTGCCATGTGAGGTTACAGCAAGGAGAGCAACCAGGAAACACGTCCTCACCAGACACTGAATCTGTCATTCTCTTGATCTTGGGTTTCCCAGCCTCCTGAACAGTAAGAAATAAATATGTGTTCTTTAAGCCACCCAGTCTATGGTTGTTATAGCAGCCCAAATTAACTAAGACATCAATGAACAAAAATACATTGTTTGTAAGCTATAGGATTGATACTATTTTCTTCACTTTATAGATGAGAAATTGAGGCTCAGAGAGTTTCAGTTACCTTCCCAAAATTCAGATGAATGAAAATCCAAATTAAAAGAGAAACTTCTAGTTTCCAAACTTTGTGCTCTTTTTAATATTCTGATATTTGGAGCCATGGATCCATGAGAGTCAAAAAGAAGTTAAAGAATTATCAAGTCTTTCCAGATTTGTTTTAGCCTGGGGAAAATATTGCTTCTTGGAGTTTGTTAATTCATACAGATATTTGGAATCGTTCTTCATGTCCCTTTCAGAGAGATATATAGAAATGAAAGATAGCAAAGGGTAGACATTTGCTCCATTCCTTAAAATGCTTGAGGGAAAGGAACTAATTGAAAGAGATGAATGGATACGGAATGGGATATATTGTATTCCCACAAACAAGCCAATTGACAGCAGTTCGTGCAGTGTAACACTTAGGAGGTGACCCTCCTGTGCTGCCATGCATAGGTGTGACATTACGTCTGTCTTATTGGCTGTGGCACTACGCTGTCTCCTTAAGACAGACTGTCCCCATTAACTTAAGACATCTTGTTGCCTGTGGCAGCTGGAGCTTGACTTCTGTGTTGTTTCCCTTTAGCCATGGGAATCAATAAGAGAAAAACCACGACAACAACAACACAACTCTCTGGCATTTTAAGGGTATTACTTTATGGGTGTATCAAATACAAAGGCAGCATTTAGCTGCTATCACCTCTAGCAAACAGAAACTCTGTTTCCCTCAATTCTACTCATCGGTGGACTATGAATTTATCTACTATGCTCTCGAGTCATTTATTTTATAAAACTTTTGAAAACTCAATAAAAATTGAGTTATAAAACTCAAGAAAAGAAAGTGATGAAAATGGGCCAGATGGTTTCCACAGAGGGTAAGAATGAAAGACCTAGGAAAGAATGCAGCCTCGATTCATATTCACTACTTGTTTTCTCAAATGCTGCCCCAGTCCTGGATGGAAAACTGTTCATTTCTCCTCAGCCATTCCAGACCAAATGGGTGAAGCAAATTTCCCTGATGTTCTGTTTACCTCATTCTTGCTTTTATTTCCTTCAATAAAGACCTATTGGTATTAAAGATTGCAGGGGGTTTATTTTACATCGCGATTCTGATTCAGTTACATACAGCTACATCGGTACAGCGCCAAAGAGAGCTGCAGAAGGTAACAGAGCTAGTGTGCCTTGCCTTCCATCTCCCAGGTAGCAAATGCAATTGTTTTGTTTTCCACGGTCTCAAAATGACTAGATATCAGCAGCTAACACCCTGCAGGGCAAATCAGGATGCAGCATAAAGTGTTCGGAATTGATATGTTGGCATTGAAAGCAGAACGGTAATAACAGAGTGTGTCTGGGCACACTAGGGCTTTTGGCAATGTCAATGCTCATTCCCTGGTGGAAAATAGACTGTGTCATTCTGTCATTCCAACTCACCTTTTATTTTCCCTCCTCTTCCTTGACCTGGAGAATTTTTTTAGGATGAATTAACTCCTCCTTCTTTGCCACAGACACACTGTGATTCCATAGCTGCTTCTGCCACTGTGTCTCTTGCTATGTAGCTCAAAGATGACTCTCTAGTAATCTCTCTTCCCAAGGGGTTTTGTGCTTCTCTGACTTACCTCCCTGCTAACTCATTATAGTAACTTCCTAGATGTATGTAGCAACTAACAAACTCCTTGGCTTTATCCTTAAATGTATAAGAGGGGAGTGATGTAGAGAAAGTCCCTGGACTAGTTACCCACTACAGACACACCCTTCCCCCACACAACACACACACATACTTTGCTTCCTTTAGAGCTGTTCCAAAATTGGTAAGTAAGCTTTCAGTTCTAGTCAGTCATCTTTAGCTAAAGAATTGCTGCCTTGGTAAACTCAATATCTGTTATTGCCAACGTTGTACAAATAGGATGCTAATCATTCTATACAGATTTCTACTTTTTCAGCATTCTTTCGCCCAAACCTCATTATTTGCAATGTGATGATTTTAGTCAGTAATTTAGATTTTATTTTATTTGTCTATATCTCACTTCTTTATAAATCTATGTGATACGCCTGACCAGATTTTCTCTAATGCTACATAACCAATTTATCTAATTTTTTAACATGTATATATGTAGGTGTTTGCATGTGTGTTGTAGAAAACAGTAACAATCATAACACATGGAATAAAAATCCACTACAAAATGGCCCAGGGACAAAATTCATCTGGTTCATTGGTTTTGATATTATAGAGGACTTCCGATTTCACTTTCTGTATGAATCCCATAGTTTGCTACGTATAAGGCATCTTGCCTCCTTCCTGATTCTCCACAAAAAGCTTACTTTCCTACCTTTTTAAATGTAAATTTCATAGATAAGGTTCTTTTCATACCATGAATGCATTTGTAATGGAATCAAATGTGTGGTAGCATGGGATAAGCATCAGCCTATGCATATAATCCAAATAGGAACTCATTTTGCCTTATTAATTCATGTAAATATCAAAAAATTAGCAAAGGAAAAAAAAGCTGAGATAATGTGGTAAAGCAGACTGTTGCTTGGGGTGATTGATCTGCCGAGAATTTCCTTAACTTCCTTAAGACAGTAACTTAACTGTCCGTAAGACAGTATTAGCATCATCCCATGAACAAAGAGAATTCTTCAAGGCCTCCTGTTCAGAAATGATTTCTGCAATAAAAAGCTTTTCCTTCCACCTCTTGATCCACTAGTGATTTACAGTTTTTCTCTAACTTTCTTTGCCTTATTTCCACTGCTGCATTGTTAAATTTTCATATTTTAAGTTCTTTGAACTGTGACCCAAACTTTTCAGAGAAAGAGAGTGACAAAGATTTAACTTTCAAAATAATATGACAATATGATAGAAACTGACCACCCATGTGTTGGGAAAACTGATGGAGAAGTGAAGAGAGCAGAGAGATGCTTTCTTTGTCTGCCTCCTTTCATTTCGCCACTCACTCTGCCTGGAGATTGAACACCTCCTGTGACATTGTCAACAAAGCTATTATTCCACTCATTGGTCAATACATGTTCATTTTCTGCTGAATGCCTGGGGAATTGATGCATTGTATGCTGATCTCTCTCTTGGGTTCATTTTCTCAGAGATAATGATGCTTAATCTGTACTATGCACATCCCTGATTATTAGGCTGGGGGTGGGGAGATTAAATCCTAATTTACCTTCATGAAAACTCAGATACAAAGGAGCAAATCAAAATAATAGGCATCTTTTTTTCTGAAAGGAACGGGGCTGGTCCCTTCAATATTCTAAGAGATTTCTGGTTTATCTTCAAGAAAACCTCTGCCTACCCATGGAGCCAGTGGTGGAACAAATAACTTTCAAATGCAACACAATACCAAATTAGAAGTCATCCATTTAAGGACCAGTACTTTAAAATGGGTATTATGTTAGTTTCAGGTGTATGACATAGTGATTTAATATTTAAATACATTAAGAAATGTTCACCGTGGTAAGTCTAGTAACCACATGTCAAAATACAAAATTATTGCAGTATTATTGACCATATTCTTTATGCTGTATATTACATCCCTGTGATTTATTTATTTCATATCTGGAAGTTTGTACCTCTTAATCCTTGTCACCTATTTTGTCCACCCTCCTCCCTCCTCCCCTTTGGCAACCACCAGTTTGCTTTCTGTATGTATAAGTCTGTTTTTGTTTTCTTTTGCATGTGTGTTTTGTTTATAGAGTCCGCGTATAAGTGAGATTTTCTTCTGACTTATTTCACTTAGCATAATAAATACCCTCTAGGTCCATCCATGTTGTCGCAAATGGCAAGACTTCATTCTCATTTATGGCTGAGTAATATTCCACTCTGTGTGTGTGTGTGTGTGTGTGTGTGTGTGTGTGTGTCTGTGTGTGTACACATCTCCCACATCTTCTTTATCCATTCATCGGTTGATGAACACTTAGGTTGCTTTCACATTTTGGTTATTGTAAATAGTGCTGAAATGAACATAGGTGTGCATATATCATTTTGAATTAGTATTTTTGCTTTATTTGGGTAAATACTGAGAAGTAGACTTGCTGGATTGTACAGTAGTTCTATTCTTAATTTTTTGAGGAAACTCCATACTTTTTTCCATTGCAGCTGCCCCAATTTACATTCCCACCAACAGCATAGCAGGGTTTCTTTCTCTCCACATCCTTGCCAACGCTTGTTATTTGTTATCTTTTTGGTGATAGCCATTCTGACAGGTGTGAGGGATATCTCATTGTGGTTTTGATTTGTACTTCCCTGGTGAACAGTGATCTTGAGTATATTTTTATGTGTCTGTTGGCCATTTGTATTTCTTCTTTGGAGGAATGTCTGTTCAGGTTCTCTGCCCGTTTCTTAATTTTTTTTTTTTTTTTATATTGAGTTCTGTGATTCCTTTGTATATTTTGGATATTAACCCCTTAGCAGATATATTGTTTGCAAATATCTTCTCCCATTCAGTTGATTGCCTTTTCATTTTGTTGATAGTTTCTTTCTCTGTGAAAAAGCTTTTTTAGTTTGATGCAGTCCCATTTGTCTAGTTTTGCTTTTATTGCCTTTGCCTGAGGAGACAGATCCAAAAAAAATATTGTTAAAACTGATGTCAAAGAGCTTACTGCCTATGTTTTCTTCTGGGATTTATGGTTTCAGGTCTTACATTTAAGTCTTTAATCCATTTTGTGTTTATTTTTGTATAAGGTGTGATAAAATTGTCCAGTTTTATTCTTCTGTGTGTAGCTATCCAATTTTCCTAACACCCTTTATTGGAAAGACTGTTTGTACACCATTGTATCTTGCCTCTTTTGTCACAGATTAATTGACTATTTAAGTGTGAGTTTATGTCTGGGCTCTTTACTATGTTCCATTGATCTACATGTCTGTTTTTGTGCCAGTACCGCACTGTTGATTACTCTAGCTTTGTATATTACAAAGTTTGAAATCAGGGAGCATGATACCCCCAGCTTTGCTCTTCTTTCTCAAGATTGTTTTGGCTATTTGGGGTCTTTTGTTGTTCTATACACATTTTAGGGTTATTTGTTCTAGTTTTGTGAAAAATATCATTAGTATTTTCATAGAGATTGCATTGAATCTTTAGATTTCATTGGGTAGTTTGGTGATTTTAGAAATATTAATTCTTCCAGTTCATAATCACTGTATATCTTTTCATTTATTTGTGTCATCTTCAATTTCTTTCATCAGTGTCATAGTTTTTAGTGTACAGGTAGTGTACAGGTCTTTCACATTTTTCATCAAATTTATTCCTAGGTATTTTAAATGTAATTTAAATGAATTGTAAATGAAATTGTTTTTCTATGTCTCTTTCTGATATATCATTATTAGTATATAGAAATGCAAAAAAATATTGTGTATTAATTTTGTATCCTGAAATTTACTGACTTCATTTATTAACTCTAATATGTTTCTTTGGGGGGGGGGGCGGTTGAATCATTTTATTTTTGAATATTCTTTAATTAATTTTTGTAGAAATATGTGATTTTATTAATTTTGTCTTTTAACCTTCATACTAGCTATGTAGTTGATCAACTGCCTCTGCTACATGTTTTCCTTTCCCAGTGAGATTTTTCTTTTTATAATTTTTTTCATTTCTAGTTATGGTATTTTTTTTTTTTTCTGTTTAAAGAAGTCCCTTTAACATTCATTGTAAGGTTGGTTTAGTGGTGATGAACTCCTTTAGCCTTTGCTTGTCTCAGAAATTATTTTTCTCCTTCAGTTTTTTTTTTTTTTCAGTATTTATTAATTTATTTATTTGGATATGCTGGATCTTAGTTGTGGCACACGGGATCTTCATTGCAGCATGCAGGATCTCTAGTTGCGGCATGCAGACTCTTAGTTGCAGCATGTGGGATCTAGTTCCCTGACCAGGGATCGAACCCGGGCCCCCTTCACTGGGAGCATGGAGTCTTAACTGCCGGACTACCAGGGAAGTCCCTCTCCTTCAGTTTGAACGATAACCTTGTTGGGTAGAGTATTCTTGTTTGTAAGTTTTATTTATTTATTTTTCTTTCAGTACTTTGTATATATTGTGCCACTCCCTTCTGGCCTTTCGTTTCTGCTGAAAAGTCAGCTGATAGTCTTATTGGGGCTCCCCTATGTGTAACATGTTGCAGCTTTAAGATACTCTCTTTATCTTTAAATTTGACATATAATAATAATGTGTCTTGGTGTAAACCTTTTCAGTTTTATCTTGTTTGGGACTCTCTATGCTTCCTGAACTTGGATGCCTGTTTCCTTTGCCAGGTTAAAGAAGTTTTCAGTGATTATTTCTTAAAATAAATTTTCTGTCCCTTTCTCTCTCTCTTTGCCTTCAACCCTTATAATTATTAGTATACTTGATGTTGTCCCAGAGATCCCTTAAACTATCCTCATTGTTTGTTTCTTTTTTTAAATTTTCTGTTCTGATTGAGTGAATTGCAATAGGTTGTCTTCTAGATTGCTGATCCATTCTTTTGAAACATCTAAAACATCTAATCTGTTGTTGGTTCCATCTAGTGTATTTTTCATATCAGTTATTATATTTTAAAGCTCTGATTGGTTCTTTTTCATCTCTTTGTTGAGGTTCTCACTGTGTTCCTCCATTTTTCTCCTGAGTTCAGTGAACATGTTTAGGATCATTACTTTCAACTCTTTATCTGGAAGATTTCTGATCTTCATTTCCTTTAGTTCTTTTTCTGAGGTTTCATCTTGTTCTTCTGTTTGGAACATATTCCTTTGTTTCCTCATTTTGTCTGACTCTCTATGTTTGTTTCTGTGTATTAAGTAGATTAGCTACATCTCCTGGTTTTGAAAGAGTGGCTTTGTATAGATGGTGTCCTATGGGACCCAGTAGTATGGTCCCGCGTGGTTGCAAGAGACAAGTGCTCCAGTAGTGTCCCCAGTGAGGACTGCATGCCCTCCTATTGTAGCTGGATGTTGCTAGCCCACTGGTGTGTGGGAAGACCCATTCTGTGGCTGACTGTAAGGCTCAGCTACATCTGTTGTAGACACGCTGGTGTGGGCGAGAGTCCCCAGGCTAGGAGGCCACTTTGGCAGAGTTTGGTGTTGGCTGAGGGCTCCTGCAAGATCTGGCAGGGTGGGGGTTGCTTTGTAGGGGCTCTGGTGCTAGCTGAGGGTGCCTGCCAGGACTGGCAGGGTGGGGAGCTGCTTTCGAAGTGTGCCAGCTGTGTCGAGTCTTCAGGTGAAGCTGGGGCGGGGCAGTGGTGCTATTAAGTTACATGGAGAGAGTTAGAAATGGCCCCTGTCAGTACTGGGCCAACTAGGTAGAGGGTGAACCCAAAACAAACAAACAAACAAAGAAACCCTGAGACTGGCACCCCTCTATACCCAGAGAAATTTCCAACAGATCCCTGCCCTTGGGTGCATGCCCTAAAGTTAAGCAATAAACTTCCTTCCTGTATGACCCAGTTGCTTTTCAAACTGCTGCCTCTGTGCCAAGACTTGGAGAGAGTGAGTTTTTGTGCCTGCCCATTAAGAGGGCTTTCTCCATTTCCCACAGCTCTCCAGCTCTCTCAGACATAAGCCGCAGGTTTTCAAAGGTGGGCATTATGGGGGCTCATTATTCTGGTGCAGGTCCCTGGACTGGGGAGCCTGATGTGGGGTTTGGAGCCCTTGCTCCTTGGGGAGGTCCTCTGAGGCTGTTATATACCCCCTGCCTGTGGGTCATAACACCAGAGGTGTGAGTCCTGGCCAGACCATGTCTCTGCCCCTGCTACTCATCGCAACCTGGCTTTTAAAATGTTTTAGTTGTGGAAAATCTTTTCTGCTAGTCTTCAGGTCATTCTCAGAGGTAGTTTCTTTGATGGAGTTGTAATTTGGGTGTACCCTGGGAAGAGGCAAGCCCAGGATCTTCCTAATCTGCCATTTTGTCCTGCCCCTCAAGGAAAGAATGTATTTAAAAATACATGCGTACTGTAAATAAATATTTTTTTTTAAGTGGGACTTCCCTGGTGGTCCAGTGGGTAAGACTCCACACTCCCAATGCAAGGGGCCAGGTTTGATCCCTGGTCAGAGAACTAATAGATCTCGCATGCTGCAATGAAGATCCTGCGTGCTGCAGCTAAGATCCGGAGCAGCCAAAATAAATAATAAAAAATAAATTGGACTTCCCTGGTGGCGCAGTGGTTAAGAATCTTCCTGCCAATGCAGGGGACACGGGTTCGATCCCTGGTCCGGGAAGATCCCACATGCTGCAGAGCAACTAAGCCCGTGCACCACAACTACTGAGCCTGTGCTCTAGAGCCTGCAAGCCACAACTACTGAAGCCCGCGTGCCTAGAGCCTGTGCTCCGCAACAAGAGAAGCCACCGCAGTGAGAAGCCCACGCACAGCAACAAAGAGTAGCCCCTGCTCGCCGCAACTAGAGAGAGCCCGTGAGCAGCAAGAAAGGCCCAACGCAGCCAAATAAAATAAATAAATAAATAAATTTATATAAATAAATAAACTGATAGGTAAATAAATAAATATTTAAAATACATGCATATTTAGGGAGAACTCCATATAGTTTCAATTACAGCTTTTTGCTAAGGTAAACGTTTGATGTTAATATATATTTAAACTAATTCTAGTTCTTTTCCAGACTTGTAACCTGCGGCAAGCCCTAAGTTTACCAATTCTAGTCACTTTCTTTGAAAGACTTCCTCTAAGGTCCCTACCTTGGAGGAGAAGTAATTAACCTCATTAGGCACTGACTTTCTTTCCTGCGTATTTCCTCTGCACACCAGTGTACAGTTATTTTCGTATCCTCTTGCGCAGTTGTTTGCATTTTGTCTCTAGTTTTGTGAATGCCTGAAGGTATAATAATACCTAATTCACTGAGTTGCCATGAAGTTTATGTGAAAGAACATATGTTTATTCCCACCTCCTGGTCCTGTTACAGCTGTGGAGATAGAGGAAATCAGATACTTGGGAAAGGGAAAAGCTTGGGTAACCTGCTTAGCCCACCATTGGTAAAGGGGGAACCCCCTATGAGTCCCCTTTGAGCATTCTGGAATGTTTCTGTGCATAGTAGTTTATATTGGTGGCCAGTGGGCCACATGAGACTCACAGCCATCACCTCTTTGGTTACTGGAAGAGTTCGTTTATTTATTTGTGATTTTTTTTTTTTTTTAAATAACTAGTTGTCAGTATTTCCAAATCAAAAGTTTTCATATAAAAATCTACAACTCCTGCCACATTTGGCTGCAGTCCCATAAGGCTGAAGCTGAGTAAGAATACAATTTGTATGTTGCCCATGGATTGGATAGCCAACAATTCCTCTGTAGTTACAGAAGTGAAAATAGAGCGTATGGTCACAGAAGTTTGTAGGTGAGTATTTGTAGTAATGGAAAGTTGTGGATGTTCTCTTCAGATTTCTTCCATTTTCTTAGTGAAAGAGGAAGCCAGAATACCAGCTGAGAGTGAGGACTGAGGAAGGGGAAGTAGGAAGAGGAATAGCATATTTCACTAGCAAATTCTCAAATTTCCACAACTCCTGAAATGAGCAAGGAAAAGTCTAACTTTTAAATTTTCTATAACTCATTAATACTCTTCTCAATACTCCACCCGTTTTGGGGGCAAGTGAGATGACAGAGACTTATCTAAAACCTACCAATTAACAGTTCCAGTGTAAATGGCCTTTATAATGTAAAATAGTCAATCAACTCACAGTTTAGCTCCCCATCAGAGCTATTCTCACCCACCTCTTCCCAAGCTGACACATCCCAGTATATGGGAAAGATTACAGAATTCAAGGGCTTATCCCTTCCACGTAGCCTTCCATCCTGGTGCTGGTCTCCATGGAGGGATGGTGGACGTGATCCTGGGTGTGTCAGTTGCATGACTGAAGAATATAAGTTCCGTTATCTTTATTCGATCATGGTCTAGTGAGACTCCACCTCCACCTCACCCCACCCTCAGTGATTCAACCCCCGATCAGACCTTGTCTGCTGTGCAGAGGTCTTCCTGGAGTCTGGAGGTGACTCCCATTGAGGGTCTGGCCTTGCCCACCGCTGCAGCAAACCACTCCGAGCAAGTTCGCAGCAAGATCCCTTCCAGGTACCACTGGACGGTAGGAGCCAGTACTGCCTCAGGCTCATGTGATTGTTCACCTTCACCAACCATGGCCACACTGTTGCCTCCCATGTTGACACAGGGACACCCGGAATGGCAGCCTCACGCCAACATTCCAAAAGGAGAATGAACAAAACCTACTCTGTGTTTTGCTTTCTTACAAATCTATCAGCCTGGAGAAGAGCAGTCAGACACAGATCTTTCCCACATGTTCTGGAACCGGAAGAAACAGGCCTTTCACTTTCGTCCTGCAGAGTCTTCCAGAGCATGACATCCTCCTCTTCTTTGGGGTACTAAACCTAATGTTCTCAGTCTGAATGGTGGAAGGCTTATCTTTGCCCTCTTATGGAAGAAAATTGTGATCTGAGTCATCTTGGCATGATTCTAAATTACAGAAGCTTTGGATCAACTTGCAACTAGGGATTACTAAACATGAAAATGTATTGGTTTAATAGCTCCGAGGTATTATCCTCCACACCAACAACTATTTTCTGTTTGCTCTGTGTAATTTGGAGCTGTGTTAAAAGTATTTGACTTTCCACAGTAGTATGTCATTAAAAGGGTGACTTTTTCAAACCAGTATTTCATTCTATGATTGTTTTAGTTGTTCATGTTTTGTTGTCATCAGCCATCTTTTTGCTTTAATTTTGTACTGAGGTAATTTCCCAAAGGGCACAATTTTTAAAAATCAAATCAATAAATATGCTTTACAGCTACCTAAACTGTAAAAAAAAAAAAAAAAGAATACAACTTTTAGATGGGTGTTTGGCAGTTTGTCACTGTCTATTTCCTGCTTTCATTCATTCATGCTTCTGCATTGCCTCTGGGGTCATTTGAGTTTAAGACTCTCTTCTATTAAGTTAGCTTCTTCAAAGACTTCATGGTTTGTGATAGCAGCATACTTTTCCCACATTGTTCTTTTCCATCAAACTCCATCTTTCAACTCTACATGTGTGCTTTCCTGAACTAAACAGAAGTATGTACACAAAGAACAGTTTGAATTTCTCTTTTCTTAAACGTTTAGTGCAGTGTTCAGAATTCTTACACTAATTTCATAAATGTCATATTTGGGGTTTATAATTTGCATGAACATATATTCTTTTAAGAAAAATAGAGTCTGGTTTAATGAGTGAGCTTTGAAGTAAAAATTCCTTGGTTATGATAGACTGAATAAACCAAGGTACAATGGCCAAACAGTATACGAAAATAAAACTCTAACCCACACTCTGCAGCAACTAGACCAGGAAGCCAAACCCCTACCTAGGTAGCAGTTGGCTCTAAAAAGTCAGGACTTGATCAATAACTGCCAAATTCCCTAATTTTTGCCCCCTACTTCCAATTTAGGTCAGAGAAAGCCAAAGATGGTCCCCTGACCAATCACATAGGATGTCCTACTTCTAATCAGGCTGCTCCAGCTTCCCCAGGGCAACATCCTCCAATCAAGCATACTTGAAGCATCCCTTTATTCTACTATTGATTTCCAACACCCCCCCACCCTGCGCCTGCCTTGTGTCTCTGCTAAATGCAAGTGGTAATGGCTAATCCCTTGCTAGAGCAAGTCCTGAATAAAGAGCTATTGCTTTTCCTCATTCTAGGAGGGAGACGTTAGTGACACCTACCACATAGAATCAAATCAGTGAATAAAATACATGTAAAACTCCTAAAAAAAAGTCTGGTACACTGTAAGCCCATAATAGTTCTCAGTATTTTTATTCATTATACTTATTTATTCTTAGACATGAGGAAGTAAACTGAGAGAGTAAAAGACTTGCATGAAGTCCACAGAACTTAAATGTCTCATCTGGGTGCAAACTCTGCTGGGTTCAAGTTTAGTGTTGCTTCTGCTAATCCCAGCAAACAGTGCTTTGCATGCAGAGCGTAATCAGCAAGTGTTTCCGAAGTGAATGCGTGAGAGAATAAGTAAATGAGTGAGCAGACTACATTGTTACGTAAGTTGAAAATACAAGTATAGATAAGGGGAGGAATCATTCACTCAACAAAAAAATGTATGTGTCCAGAACCAAACTACTTTAAATCTTGTAAGCATGTAAAATGATTTGAGAGCTGGAAAGTATATTAGAGATAATTTAGTCCCATGGTTTTCAAACTTCAATCATAGAAATTCAGAAAGGAAACGTTTCCACAATCATATCTAAATAGTAATAAAATCAAACTAAACTCTAATTGTAAGTCATTTTTGCCTTTAAATGAAAGACTGAGAGAAATTTTCAATTCTTTCTTCAAATTGATTCTTCCTGTAAAGATTGTTTGTTAAAAATCTACCATATCAACCATAACTTTCAGGAAAGGGATGTATCATAACCAAAATAAGAATCCACTGAAATACTTTAATGAGACTCATGTATTTTATTTTGGATTCTCTCAAAAGTAGACTCTGGGATAAGGATTTGTGTACAAGTAGTTTATTTGAGAGATAATCCCAGGGAATATGTGAAGTAGTGGGAAGTGAGAGAGGAAATAGGGTAGAGCTGATAAAATGTATATTGATAAACATATTACTGCTATGGGCAACTGGGGCTCAGTTAATCTGGGGACACTCTGAGAGACAGTGAGGAATATCTACAGAATTGTTCCTATGAGGTGTGAGGAGACTAAGACTTCAGTACTTCTTGGACTGAGAGATGATAACTCCCTTGCACTCCTTGCTTGCATCTCATACAGACTAGAGGCTCTTTGATGACAAGAGAACATCTCCAGCCAGAGACAGACAAGCAGTGATAGGTATTCTTGGGAATTCTCTGCAGAAGACCTCCGGGGTAACCCAAGAGGCTACAACCTGGGCTGGACAATGTCTGCTACACAAAGTCTTAACTTGAAAAAAACACTGGTTAAGATATTTGTCTTAGATCTGTGTCTTTATCAAAACTAGTGATGTTATAAAAGGCAAATAATAAGCTGAAGAAAAAATAAATGTGACCAATGATTTTCTCTTTCATGCATAAATTATGCATAAGGAAAGAGATATAAAGGAAGAAAAAAAAAGGCTGATAGAGAAATAGGTAGAAGTCAGGAAAGGTAATTCATAAAAGATAGAATGGAAATGGTAAAAACACTGGGGAGGGGGTGTTCTTGGTTCCATTAATCTGAAAACTTAATTAAAACTGAGATCTAGATTTCTCACGTAGGCTGCCTAGGGTGTGGTGAAGGAGGACTCTGAGGGATACTACCTTTTGGAAAGCAATTTGGTCATCCACTTCAAGGGCTTAAAGTTGTTCATTCCCTTTGATTCAATTATTCCATTTCTGAAATTACAGCCTAGGGAAAAATAGGAATATATGAAAAAAAACCAGTTTTTCCTTGAAGCATTCAGAATAGTTTAAAACAATAAATAATCTACATGGACAATATCACGCAGATGAGTAAATGTATTATAGACCCATATAAAGTGTATTATGCAAGCACTTTGCAAAGAGTTTTCACTAGCATGGTGTGTTAGTCTCATTTGTTTGAAAGAAACAATGTTTCATACAGAACACACAAAACCTGTACTATAACTGTAAGGGCTTGATATGTACCAGTTACTGTCCTAAGTACCTTTATACACATTAATTTACTCAATCCTCTCGAGGGCCCAGTGATGACCATGCTGATGGCCATGCAAGTCAATAGTAGCTGATGTCAGCTCTTCCCAGAAAAGCCCCCAGAAAATAACAGAGCAAGGCAGTGGTTTAAAGGTCCAAGGACTTTGTTATTTCCATCCAAGCTAGGATTCCTCTAATGGGTAGTCTTTTCCAGAGTGCTCATTGGAGTGAAAGAGATTTTGTCAGGTCTAACTCTGCATCCTAACTGCATCTCAGGAGGGGCTTCCTAGAGGCCACAGCCAGCTCACTGCTTAATGCAGCTGGGAAAGGCAGGGCTCAGGCCAAGGTTTCTTGACTTTGGTACCACTGACGTTCTGTGTTGTGGGGTGTGTCATGTGCATTCAGGGATCTTGAGCAATATCCTTGACCTCAACCCACTAGATACCAGTAGTAACTTCCCAAGTTGTGACAACTTGGGAAGAGACAAATTTGCCTAGAGACAAATTGTCTCTAGACATTGCCTAGTGCCCCCAGTTGAGGACCACTGGTTCAGGCAAATTTCCTTCACTTTACCAATGAGGAAACTAAAACCCAAAGAATTAATTTTAGTTGCCCATTTTAGATAGCTGAACTAAAGACAGAACTGGACCTAGAACACAAGTTTATGCTGTTTCTAATCCAGGGCTCTTTTTAGATTTGAACTAGAAAACAGAATTTACAAGAAAAATGCTATCATCTTCTACTTTCAGACTAGAATCTCCATAGGTGAAAAAATTCCAGAATAAAAGCTCCTTTCTTTGCTCTTTTTTTTGTTTATACCTCTTGCAAAGAAGGTGCTGTAGCCTCTACCACACCACAGCCCTGAAAACGAAGTTCCTGGACCACCTGGGTTGCAGGTTAAAATTGCTTCTTCTTATTTGGTTGCTTGTGGAAAAACCTGAAAGTCATCGTGGTTCTTTATGTGTGAAAGTGTAAATTGATCTCCCACCAGTCAAACATACCACCTAAGTATCTATCCAGTGCAGACTGGGCTTTTAAATAACCTTCCGTGTCATCTCTTGTAAAAACTTTTCCTTGGTATTCCACTCCCCGGACCTCTCCACCAAGATGGAGAACATTCTGTTTTTCTGTGGCATCCGTCCTGTGGTTACTGCAGTCAGAGCTTTATTGTCTATTACTATCATCTCCTTGTCTGATTTCCCCCTCTGCCTTGTGAACGCCTTGAGCATGATGGCCTGAGCTTTTCAACCTTTAGTGTCTAATTACTGAATTCCTAACTCGGTAAATGCTTTGGGAATGAATGTTTAAACCATTAAAAGCCGCCAGATCACTCTACCAGGAAAAGAATCAGAAAAGAGAAGTGTTTTTCCATGTTCTTTAGGAGTTTTCTGTGTTCCTTACCCTAATCTTGATGATATCCACAGGAAAAGTTAACAGGAAAGTGTCTTGAAACAATTCTGTCAAATCAATTACATTTGCAAATGTTCCGGTCTGGAGTTTATTTCCACACTCATCCACATATGATGTGGGCAGCTCTGTGTGATAACATCTAACCTTAGCAGTAGCTCGCTTTTACCTTCTGCTCTGAGATTTCAAGACCTGACTATGGGGTAATGAATTCATAATGCAGCACAGGAAAATCTGCTGCTGAATGACTGACAAAAATAATTCAAATTCTTTTCATAAACCACATTCTAGCCATTGCCAGGCATTATTACGGAACGATAGTGATCACAATATCCTCAGGAAAAAAAAAAACCTGTAAAGCAGGACTATGCTCATTTAAATATTGTTTATCCAGGTATTTATTATATTAAGATAATGATCTTGCTGTGAATTAGCTATTGAGTGAGATGTTCCGGTTGTTTGTAAAGTTTAATTCCATACCAAAAAATAATCTTGGGAAGTAGTCACTGCAACAGCTAATGAATAACTATGAAGCTTATTTTCAGGCCTTTTACACATTAGGAAATTTAGATTTTAGCCCTCATTATTTTATCACATTCAATATAAAATTATAGAGAGGCTTTGTCTTGATAAGTGAAATAATTTGCATGCATCAATCACAACAAGAAAGAAAAGATTTAAAGATTCTCATGTATTAATACCGGTGTTCAATTTGAGTTTCAGCTTGACAGGGCAAAGAAGTATTTCTTTGGTACAGTTAGTGTGGAGCTCATTGTTTGAATAGCAATGTGTGTTAAACAAACAGTATTTAGTAAGCAACAGTATTTACTTCGCACTGTGCTGAATGTTGGAGCGTAGGGGCATATAAATAATTTTGAAATATGGTCAGGACCATCAGAGACACCACACTTCCATTGAGAAGAGGGTATATACATATATATGTATATATACCTATATTATCTATAATAAATACAGAAATGTATTAATTGACATTTTTATTTGAACTTGAAAGTTTATTGAATCTAAGAGGTTTAAATCAGGAAGGGACATGGCACAATGGTTTGGGAGTCCTGGATTAAATCCCAGCTTCATCGTTACTAGCTGTATGACCTTAGGCATTTTATACGCATTTTCTAGCCCAGTGATTGTCAAACTGCTGCATATCAGAATCACCTAAGGTAGTTTTTAAAAGCCTCCACACCCAGGCATCAGAATTTTCTAAAATTTAGATTTCAGGGTGACTTCAATGAGCACCCAAGATAGAGAAAGATTAATCTGTTTCTCAAACTTTAATGCGAATATCAGTTGCCTTGTTCACGAGGAAATATGCAGGTGATCATTCAGGAGGCCTGGAGTGAGGCCTGAGATACTGCACTTCTCACAGGCTCCCAGGTGAGGTTAATGCTGTCTTTCTGAGGGCCACACTTTAAGTAGGAAAGTTCTAGCCTACAATTATGTCCTCTTGCAAATAGAGATATAGCTCCTGGAGGGCTGATGGAAAGACCAGTCATCAGGCACAGTGCCAATCATATGACATATATATCTTATAATACTGATTTCAACCCAGCTTCCCTCAAAATATTGACATAATTAGGGAGAGTCGTCCCTTCCTAGGCTGGATTATATCTGATTCTTAGAAATTTTATTTTAAATCCCTTCTCTTTCGCTCTTGATTAGGCAAAGGCTAGTCATCGTTCCTGGCCCCAAAGCTTACACAACCTTTCAGCCCACACCTATCATCCTCTAGCTCCATGGTTCTCCATCGTGGCTCTATCATCCTCTAGCTCCATGGTTCTCCTGCAATCTCCTGGGAACATTTCACAGCATACCCAATGCCTGAGCCCCCCGCCAGACAAATTTTTCAGTATCTCTGGGGATGATTCCAGTATGCCGCTCTGGTTAAGCACCCCTGATCAGTTGATTCTCTACATTACATTTACTAGGTCTTTTATCCAAGCAGCATGTACTGAGTCTCTGCTACATGCCAGCATTGTGCTGGGCAGTGGGGTGGATAAAAAATGAGTGATAAATAGCAATAATGTATCAACATCTTGATACTAATCACTTCACCATTTTTACAGCTAACCTGTAAGGTAGATACTGTTATCATTACTATCTTGCGGATGAGGAAACTGAGGCTCAGAACGGTCATGAAGCTTGTCCAGGGTCCCGCGCTAGTGAGTGAGAATTCAAGCCCCAATCTCTTAGACACATGACAACCCTGCTCTCTAGGTGGCTGTGGTAGGCTGTTGGAACACAGATACATAGATTAAGTTTGGAATATGTTCTTCACAATTCCCCATCTTGGATTTCTTTTCCTTTTTTTCTGTTTGGTTTATCTGCTCGGATACAGTGCAGAATCCTTAAGGTCAAGGATCATGTTTTGTAATGATACGACTGAACCTTTTTTTACCCTAGAACATGGCACGAGATTGAAAACAAAGTGTGTTTTCTCATTCTCTCTCTCTCTCTCTCTCTCTCTCTCTCTCCTTTTTCTTTCTCTCCGTATATATATATACACATACATATACGGTCATGTTTACACTTATATTTAAACTGTCTTTGAGGCCACAAGTATACAGAATTGTACCGCTACTATTGCTCAAATCAAGCCCTCTCTTTAAATTTATCATTTTTCTCCTTCAGTCTGCATCTTCATTCGTATCTCCCTCTTCACTCTAATGCATTTAATATATGTCCTCTCATTCTACTTTTCACATGTTTTCTAGGTATTGGTATACTAAAATTAACACATATTCCTGTTCTGTGAATTTTATATTTATATAAATGATATTTCACTCTCAAATTTATTATTTTCTTAAATCTTCTTTAAATGTGTTTTTGGATCTATCCAGGTTGCCAAATTTAAATCTAGTTTATTGTTTCTGATTATTACAGTTTATTCCATAGTATGAATTTATATATTTTACTTATATATTTCCCTTTTTTAATAAAAATCTAAGTTTCTTTGTCCATAGTTTTTTTTTACTACAGAAAAAAAGGCTGCTAATGCATCTTATTACATCATAAAATGCAAGAGTTTTATTGATGCACACACACATACACGCACACACACACAGGGAGGGAAGGAAGTTAGGTCAAACACTTAATATCTCTTAAAGTAGTTTGATCTCCAGAAGGACAGTGTCAGCTTACCCTCCCACTATGATTCCATTTTTTCACATCTTCTTTAGCATGTGATTAAAAAAACTATTTGTCATTCTGATTGGTATCAAATGCTATTTCACTCTTTTGATTTCTATTTTTCATGTTATTAGAGTGTGACCATCTCAGTGAATCTATTAGCCATTTGTTTCTTCTTTTCTGTTTCATATACCCTACTCATTATTTTCTAATGGGCTTTTTGTATTTTTCTCAAAGACTTGTAAAAGTTCTTTATGTTAATCTCTTTAGACTTTGCAAAAGTCTTATTCCAATATGTTACCAGTCAGGTATCTTTCTATAATATTCTTTTCTGATGAGAAGTAGTAGTTGGATATGGAATTATAGGTTGATATTATTTTCTCTCTCTATTTTCATTGTCTTCTTGTCTCTACTGTCATTGTTAAGTTTTTTGTCCAAGAAATTTTTGTTCATTTGCATGTAACCTATTTTTTTGTCTCTGATTTCTTTTAAAATATTTTTTGCCTTTGATATTTGGTAAATTCATTATAATGTGTTCCTTTCACTTTTACTATGTTTTTACTTCTCAAGATTCTTTATGCTGCTTAATCTAGATGTTTATGACCATCATCAATTCTAGAAAAATTTATACATTAACTCTTTACACATTACTTCACAAAAATTGCTCTGAATACCAATTTATGAATTCTTTTAGAAATACTTTGTATATTCTCACTGCAAATCTTGATTTTCCTAACTTTCCTTCTTATGTTTTTCATGCATTTATTTTTTGGAATGGATTATGTGTTAATTCTTCAATTCTATCTTCCAGTTAACAAACATTTGTTTCAATTGTGTCTAATTAAAAATTTAATGCATACATTAAATTTTTAAAAATTCTTCCAACTGTGCTTTTTTAATTGTAGTAGTTCTGTTTGGTTATTTTTCAACTCTTCCTGTTCTTTATTCAAATTAATTCCTTTTTTATATTTGTTATGAAATCACGTTATGTTTATAAGATTTGTATATGTATAATTTTATAGTCTTTATTCAGTTTATTGTTTCAATTTTAAAATATTTGGTTTGACATCACCTATATACTATGTCTGCTGAATTGTCATTCATTGTGAAGATATTATTTAAAGTGTTTTGTAATATTGTAAAATGAGCTTAGTTTTATTGTATTTATGGAAATCACTCCAGTGTAGCTCTGCCAATGCTTATAATAAGAGTTATACCAGCAATATCATTAGACTTGGCAAGGTTTTATGCTAACTTCAGGTTCTAATGACAAATAGCTATGATACATTTAAACTCAGTACATGGAATAGTGAGCCTGACATTTCAGCAGTGTCTATGTTTTCCCCTCCCAGGACTCTAGTTGTGACATATTTCCTCATTGGTTTTCTATACTGTGGGATTTTTCTAGCCTTTCTTTTTATTGAACGTGAAGCCCTCATGGGTTTGCAGCTTTATGCAGGGCCCCAAAGCTTCCTCATGCAGAATCAAACCTTTTCTACTGTTTCTGGATAACCTTTTTTTTTTAAAGAAGATGTTGGGGGTAGGAGTTTATTAATTTATTTATGTATTTTTGCTGTGTTGGGTCTTCGTTTCTGTGCAAGGGCTTTCTCTAGTTGTGGCAAACGGGGGCCACTCTTCATCGTGGTGCACGGGCCCCTCACTATCGCCACCTCTCTTGTTGCAGAGCACAGGCTCCAGACGCGGAGGCTCAGTAGTTGTGGCTCACGGGCCTAGTTGCTCCACGGCATGTGGGATCCTCCCAGACCAGGGCTCGAACCCGTGTCCCCTGCATTAGCAGGCAGATTCTCAACCACTGTGCCACCAGGGAAGCCCCTCTGTATAACCTTTAATGCACATCTACTTTCTTCCCACACCTCCAAATCTCTGCACTTATCTGGAACAGCTGCAGCATTCGTATGTACAATTATATCTCTGTGATTCATTTTTCCTGGTACCTAGGAATTTCTTTTTTTCTTGCGTCAATTATTTATTTTAAAATGGCAATATTTTATCCAGCATTTGCAAGTATTTGTTTCAGAATCTTCAAGTTTTTTTCTCAGTCATTTTGCCAAATATAAAGCTATCTCTATAAGTAATTGGTATCAAGGTTGTAATAATATTGTAAAGTATCTTAGGCAACAGTAAAGTTTCAAAAAATACAAACATACTGTACTGTTCCTTGGATATTTTTATGGTATAGTTCATGTTGGGGGGGGGTAGGGGAAGGGAAGCTGGTGTAGAGTGAAAAGGTGATACCTAGTCTATGCATACTTTTTTATCCAGTGCTCCCCAGCACAAGGGCAACATTGCTGTAATTTAACCCCTTGTATTAAGCTTTTGCTTCTTTACTGCACTGAGCTAGCATGACGCAGACCATGTGAAGAAGAGGAAGTACATAGCTAGAAAATTCTTTCTTGAATTATCCTTATATATGTCACCTGGTATTATTCTTTTCTTGGCCACTGTTTCTTTCTCACACTTGGATCCATCCATCTAGTTCCCAAAAGTTTCACACAATTCTATCAACTTTTCTCTCTCTTCTATAGTATTTTCTACCTTTGAGGTCAGGAAATAGCCAGCAACCCAGCTAGTTCTCCATCCAGTTTAGGATATCTCAAGTAAATATTTGTTAATCTGTCAGTTATCAGAAGATAGGTTAGTGACTGTAAGTAGTTAGTTATGAAAGAGTATATACAAAACAAGATGCCATTAGGTAAAAAACGTTACATGATGGGAAAGTATTTCTTAATGCCTGTGCTATTGGTGAGGGACCTAGTAAGAACCACACTTGACAAATTTGATGGGGTAATGTTTCTATGGAAGACATCTGTTCATTCATCTCTTTAGTAAATATTTACTGAATACCTTACCCTGTGTCCAGTGATGCCATAATGAGGTACTTTTAGTCCCAATCCCCATTTTCATTAACTCTCGCTCATTCTTTGAACTAGATAATACATTATCCTCAAAATTCTGCAAAATTTTTACAAATGAGATTTCAAAGCCTGCCTTAGTACCATATTGCCAGTCCAAAGATTTCATCATATAGAATGAGAAGCACTATATATTATGTACCCTTTGCTTTATAAGTTATTGTATTATAACACATGAAAACATACAGGACTCTTTCACAAGAAGAATATTGTATATTGGGGCAGATAGTTGTCAAAAGACTAATCAATAATAGTTGTGACTGGGATTTTTGGAAAGATGCACAGGCATGGCTTATATGCACCCGGTATTCATGTACTCCTGACTGGTTGTTTTGAATGATGGCTCTCCTGATGGGACCTGTGTCTATTTTAGTTTGTCAGTACACATGTTCTACTGGCTATTAAGTGTTTTTTTTTTTTTATGTCCTCTGTTAGACTGCTCTGAGAGTTCAGGGAAGCATCACTTGAGATTTTCAGCCACTGCTTCTCCTGCTACTCCTTCCCACTCAATGCAAAAATGTGGGTAATTTTTCACAGATCCATAGACCAATTTCTGGATTGTATGAGACCTGTGCAGTCCAATACCATGGCCAACAAGGCACATCTGACTATTGAACACTTGAAATATAGCTTGTTCAAATTTAGGTGTGCTGTACGTGTAAACTGCACATCATATCTTGAAGACGGTAGAATTGAATATATCTCATTAATTATTTTGTATTGATTGCATGCTAAAATGATCCTATTCTGGACACGTTGGGTTTAATAAAATATATCATTAAAATTGATTACAGCTATTTCGTTTTTAATCTTTTTTGAACGTGGCTGTAAGAAAATTTAAGAATACACATGTGGCTCATATCATATTTCTATTTCAAAGCACTGTTTTAGACTTGAGATTTAACAAAACACAATTATATTTAAATTCCCTCATTTTGTAGTTTTGCAAAATGAGGTCCGGCAATAGGAAATGAGTTACCCAAGAACATAGAATGGGTTAATATTAGAAATAATGGCTTGTGGCCTGAGCTTTGCTGTCTGATGCCTTCTCCCATATTCAACATTGCTTTTAAGGTTAGCCCTTATGATGTTCAAAGGAAAACATACTAATATAAAACTGCTTTAATGATAGGAAATGATCTCTCTTGAACATTGATCATAAAATATTTTATAAGGAAAAAGAAAACTGGAATCAGAAATTTTTGTCTGCTTCTTATCATTTTCTTTTATCACGGGTTTTGGGAAATTGAACTATCCAATATAAACCCTTTTGATTCCTTATAGAAAAACAAACTTCAGATACATAACAATTGTATAATTGTTAAGCTGTGTAAATGGAAAGAATCAGATAGTCAAATAATCTAAAAGTGTAGCTAATCCCAAATTCAGTTATAAATTTGTGATTTTGTATACCATTTGAGGGGAAATGAGGTGAGAGAGTTTTCCTTCACGATTATTTCTCATATATTTATAATTTAAATGAAATTACAAATTCTAGACCCATATCCATTTACCACTAAGTATGTAGGCTATAAACATGTTCAGAGTTAATAAACAATTAATGAAAAATACTGAAACATGATATATAAATAATAGCATTAGCGTAACTTTGTTTATCATATGCGTATTTAAATGAACTGAGATAGAATACAGACATTTGAAACCAGTGTTGGTTTCAAAGATGAAAACGAAATAATCATTCAGAAATACCATGAAAGGTTATTTAGAACAATTGAAAAGTACTATGTGAGGAGTTGTGATCATCTGGTATTAGCAGAACATACCTCTCCCCCAAGAGAGTAGCTTACATCTCACGTTTTTATCCTTTCACATAGAGAAAGGTGGGCATTGACACTCTAAGGTTGCTATGGCAGCGACAGAAGCCATCAGAAACACAGTCTTCTTCCAATTCTCTGTTCTCCCATTCCTGGGTTGTGTGCCTTATCCTCATGATCCAAGATAACAGGTGAAACTCCAGATATCAAAGGTGTGTTTCAGAAAGCTGATTGAAGAAAAAGCATAAATAGTCATATCAGTGCTCCATTTAAAGAAGAGATGTCCTTGAAATCTCATATGACAACTCCACTTACAACTCATTGGCCAGAACTCAGTCACGTGAACACATTTCAGTGTGTGAAGGCTGGAAAATATGTGTGCGTGTGCGTGTGTGTGTGTGTGTGTAACTGGACAGAAAAAACACTGCTAAAAGTTGGTGTCTTTGTTATAAAGGAACAGGAGAAAGTAGATTCTGGGGTCAGCTGGTGGCAGACCGTGCCATGGTCTATACGTTTGTTTCCCCAGTATCTATGCATACACTGCCTCCCTAAACCTCAAAACTGTGTCTAGTTACTGTACCCACACATAGTTAAGGAAATATGAGTGATAGGCAGTCCTTTTCTGCAGGTTCTGAAATAATTTTGTGTGATCTGAAGACCAATAGACTAAAAATGTCAGTTATTAAATGCTAAAACATCTAATATATAAAATGTAAGAAAGAAAATTTAAACTCCCTTTCCAGAAAAGGAGAGAATATGAAACTCACGGGTAGTCAAGTGTGAACCACAATGATCAGATCTACTGGGCAGGAGTAGTGAAAACTCCTTACTCTGGTTCTGTCATTCAGGAGATCTTCATTATCCGTTAATCTCCACGTCCATATTTTAGGGGGGAATTAGAAAATATGCCCTTCTTGAGGGGCTCTATCTTTTGGTGCAAGATTAAGAGAACAGAAAATGTTTTTAGGATTAATAGTCATATGCTATATTTTTGTAACATAATTCCCTTAACATTTGTTAATAATCTGGCCTGTTTGCTCATCCTATGTATAAATAACCATGTCCAACATTCTTGTCTAAGGTGTATTAAGCCAAACTTGTTTAAGATAATCAGAGTCTGTATACAATGTGAAACTGGTGCCAAACTGGATGAATGTAGTCCCAAGGAAAGACCTGTTAGTCATCTTGTACTACTGATGCACTGTTAGGTAGCAAAGGAGACGATCTATCTTGCCTTGTTTGAAGGCAAAACAATATCTAGTAGAAGTAAATTGTAGGAAGGCAGATACAGATGAAACTTGAAAGAAAAAAAAATAGAACAAAACAAAATAAACGTCCTTTCCAATAATTGGAACTGCCCCAAATCTGGAAGTTTGCCTGGTGAGCTTCCCACCCTAGTTTTCAGGGCTGCTAAGGAGGGACTTTCTAGATCATCTCGAGGGTTCCATCTGACCCTGTCCTGTAAGTTTCTATGATTCTATGAAACCAAAGACAAGGATTGGACAAGTATTGATTCAGAAGACCCCAGAGAGGCATGAAGCAACCACAGAAACATATCAAATTGAGTTGCAAGCCACCATGAAAGATTTATGCTACTCCCTTTTTTTTTTTTTTTTTTTTTTTTTTTGCGGTACACGGGCCTCTCACTGCTGTGGCCTCTCCCGTTGCGGAGCACAGGCTCCGGACGCGCAGGCTCAGCGGCCATGGCTCACGGGACCAGCCGCTCCGCGGCATGTGGGATCTTCCTGGACCGGGGCACGAACCCGTGTCCCCTGCATCGGCAGGCGGATTCTCAACCACTGCGCCACCAGGGAAGCCCTATGCTACTCCTTTTAGAGCAGCCAAAATGTTAAGATTGTTCAGTCTTCATCTTCTAGTTGACCTTTGGATCTATTGGAGTCTCTGACACAGGGTTTCTCTGGCCAATTGATCTACTTTGGATTCCTGACCCAAGAGAGTAACCATGAAACAAAAGATCTCTATAAGTTACATTTGATTCTTTAGGACAGCGGTCCCCAACCTTTTGGGCACCAGGGACCAGTTTCCTGGAAGACGATTTGTCTACGGACCGGTGGTGTGTGTGGGGTTGGGGGATGGGGATGGTTCAGGCAGTAAGGCGAGTGTAGGGGAGGCAGATGAAGCTTCGCGCCCCTCGCTGCTCACCTCCTGCCGTGCGGCCTGCTACCCATCCGCAGCCCAGGGCCTGGGGACCCCTGCTTTAGGAAATGTATTTTGTTCTATAGAAAATGTTCTCATTTTTTGGTACATGTACGTTTAGCAAGTCTTGGGATTTGTGTTGGTTGGTGACATGGGGGGACGATTCTTTTTAATGACATCTAAAGCCATGTCGCTGTATTTTGAAGTTTTCTTTTTCTGTTGCTTTGACTGTTCACATGAACAGTGTGTGAGCTTCCTGTCTGCACTTGCCTTCAAATTCAGAGTTTTGGACTGAGTTCTTTGGTAAGGATATAGTGCTATGAAAAATGTTAGGTTGAATATAATTCTGTTTTTCAACAAGGTGCATGGGACATTCGAGAACTGTATGAATGCATGTAAGGAGAGCGAAAGGCATTTGCTTATTCAGTACATATTCATTTGAGTCCTTGCATACCTACCTTGTGTTGATTGCTGAACTTGGCATTGAAGATAAAATGGTAATAAGTCAGGCACAGCCTGTCTTTGAGGTGCATTAGCCCAGCAGCTGAAGAGTAATATAAGATAAATTGTGAAAATGCAGTGATAGGGGAAGAAATTGTTACTAGGGAGATCACAGAAAGGAAAACTAACCTAGATTCAGTAAATCAGAAAGTGATGCCACATTGAAGCCTGAAGTGTGAGTAGGAAGAGAAGAGTGAAAAAAATAGTGCTTAACTGGTTTCCCAAGTCTCCTTCTATCTCTGTCCTAACTTAACACCCATGGCCAGGGCAGATCTGGTTTTTCTGGGGCCTAAAGGTCATAAAATTTTTAGAGGCTTTCTTTAAGGAACAAATAAACACAAAATTATAAATACAAAATAGGGTACAAAATCAAGTAGCTATTTCAAATGAACAAAGTAATCACATTCACAACTCCTTTAAATCATATAAATAATCTGTATCTTCATCTCTTGTCACTTATTTTTTTTTTTAAGAGTAGGCTTGGGTAATGTTCTGTTTGATTTTCTAAGAAGTCCAGAAATTGTCTTTCTATCTATGCCTCTACTAAACACGACTATCTCTGAGATTCAAAATATGAAGTGCACTGTCTAAAAGTCTAGCAAACAGTTTGAGGTGAAAAAGCCAGGGTCCCTGGTTACCCTTTTAAGTGTTACTAATCCTGGCTGATACATTACAAACTGGCTGTTTTTTGTTTTTTTTTTTTTTCACAAAAACATGATTTGTCTGAGATTTTATTCCTCTGTCAAAAAGCAAACTTAATTTGCTCTTACAGTATGTGATGTTAACTTGTTTTTCACAGCTATAAGAACTCTAAGTATGAGATTAGAGATTCATCGTTAATGGATATTGAGGGACGTCTATGTATCTGGCAAAACAGTACAGTTTGGACATTTTTAATTTATGATGTTAAAAATAGTTTTTCTGTCAAGATCCTGGAGCTGATCTACAACCCGAATGACATAGCAGGAACTTGTCCTCAAAGTAGAGATGGTTATAATATCTCATTTATCCTTTATAACCTTATGCTCCAGTGAGGAGCAACTAATGACTTACCATGTCTTGAGACTTGGCCTAAGACATCATCTCAGGGACAAGAAAAAAAAACATATTCATTTATTCATCCAACACTTAATGAGCACTGGCTATATGCTGGGAATGTGACTAAGACAAACAAAACCTCTGACCTTTAAAACTTTACATTCTCAAACAGAAACAAGTAATGAATGTGCTTAAAATTATTTTAGATAGTGATGGGTACTCTGAGAAAATAAAACAGGGTATGTTATAAACAGGAATAAATGGGAGATAAGTCCCTAAGGAAGTCAGGATTTCTCTCTGAGATAGTGATTATATGCTGGATAAAGAGAAGAATGAACAAATGAGCCATTCAGAGGTACTGGGTCAAAGAGTTCCAGGTAGAGGGGAATGCAAAGATCCTGAGGCAGAAATTAACTTGTATGTTATGTAAAAGCAAAGAGAGACATTGTTGCTGTAACAGAATATATGAGGTGAAGAGTAGTAGGAGCTGAAACAATCGAAGCAACATTTTCCCACCTGCTTACCAATCCTTTAATTGAGATTTTAAAAATCCTATTGTGTACTGAACCCTAATACTCTAATAATTCTATCCCCTCCTTTAAGCCATTTACATCAATGGATCTTTTGTAACATTTAATATTTCCAGGTTAACAGAAGATGCTATTTCACAGGCTAGTAATGCATTTTCAGAAATTTTTGCCAAAAGAGCCTTCATTAATTTAGAAATAATAAAATAATTCTCAATTGCAGCTACAGATGTTATATTTCCTAAAGATATCAATATAGATACAGGGAGTCATAGAAATAGGTGCAGGCGTAGGTATAGATATATACAACGTTTTGCAAATTCAGTCCCTGCACTTTTTCGACCTCAAGCAGTGCTCATAAAAAATGGTACCTCATCACTGGTCTAATTCAATCTCCAGATTTGTAGATGGGTAAACAAAGGTTCATCGAGGTGAGTGACCAAACTTACAAATGAGATGTTGGCACATACCCTTCTTTCCCCACATTCTGCAATTTTGCTTGTTGGTACTACAACATATGCATTGTTTTGTTTTGTTTCTGAAAAAACAGGATTGATATTATGCTTTAGGAAATGGGCAAAAAAAAATAATAATCAATATTCCTAGAAAGTTCCTATTTCAGGCAAGTGTACCATCAATGTAGCCACATAAAAAAATGATGCTTAAATTGGTCAGATGCAAATATAGTCTCCTCAGAAACACATTCCTCCCCCTAATGTTCACCATTTGCTTGAGGACATGTGAAGGGAGAGAAGTCTACGTGGGAGCTTTAGGGATTTTCTATGTTTCAGTGAGATCACTATCCTGCAATCCTAAAGTGGAGAAACTTTAGCGTTTTTTACCAAGGCAGACATTTTCATTATGGGTGAAGGGACACTGAAGTGTAAAAGGAAAGTCCTCATCTAGTGAAGGTAGCAGGTACTCCAGACTTTACTGCTCTGTTTGGTATATTGTTCTCTACTCCCTAGAATGCATAGTCCATCTTGTGTGGTTTTGAAATAACACTTTTTTTCGCCCTGGCGGAAATGTTGCCCCTGGAAAAGGAAATAAACAAATCTTATTGGTGCTGATGAAAATGCAGAGCTCTGAAAAATATTGTTCTTAGCAACAATTAAAGCTATTATCAAGGAAATTAAATGTTCTAGTGGCAAGGAGAATATGGTGTGGTTGGTTGGCTTTATTATAAGAGAAGAGATGTCATATCCACTCTTCCTATAATGAGTTCAATGTTACATAAGAATATCCTGGGGAGAGATGTTAGATTCTGTGTCATAGTTAAAAAGGTAAGTGTAGCCAGCAGAGATTTAGATTGAACATAAATATTTATAAAGCAGAAAAGTGCAATGAAACAGATGATATCCCCTCATCAAAGTGCGAAGTGTCACAGCCCAATCAGAATTTGAAAGGTGAGGCCCCAATCTGGAGTCATTATTAGAGTTATTGAGAGTATAAATGCTGATTGAAATACAACAAAGGGTCTTATTAAAGCACACTAGTGTTGACTGAAGGTCGGTCTTTGCTCCAAAAGCAGCTGCAACAGAACAGAGCAGTCGTAGGGCCTGGGTGGTGGTGAGGGGAGAGGGGAGTAGTGCTGGAAAGAGAAAGGAGAGGGAAATAAAAAACAGCACCGACCAAACTTTCTGTTTGAAACATTAGCTATCTAAGGATTCCTAATCCAGGTAATTGACCTGAAATCTAAAAGCAGGGAAAAAGGAGTCTCTGAGAAATCTTTGACTTTGAAGATGAGACTGCCAAATATTTACTTCTCTTCTAACTTTTTGGTTTATCGTTTCATTCATAAAAGGAAAACTCCACTTGAGTTTCTAGGAGGCTGACTTTTGAACTCCTAGAGACTCATTCAATCCCGGTACATGATCAATGGATCTTATGCATTCTGCATGGGAATAGTGATAGAAAGGGAGAAAGGGTTCATTCATTCATTCATTCTTTTTTTTTTTCAGCAATATAATAAATCAGTTTAAAGGAAATCTGCCAAGAATGTGGTTTGACCTCATTCAAAAAGAGGACAACCCAGAATGAACCATCTATGCAGGATTTATATTTGCCTTTAAAAACTCAACAACCATAGGGCCTTGAAACAGGGTTATAGAGGTCAGCACATCAAACCAAGATCATAACTGAGGCACGTGCCCTGATAAGTTACCATCTGATGCTCTGTCTGCTCCTGTTATTCCTCTTTGAAAACAAAAACCAATAATCAATTCATCTAGCCCCACAGTTTCTACAGCTTTTCTCCATGGTACTTTGGAAAATATAAATTAGAAGCAAATGGAGGAAGGAAAACTCTCTATTCTCTATTCCATTGGGCTATTACTTTTAAAATATAAGATTGAACTTTAATTTATAGGTGAGAGTTCTCCAAGATTTAGTTTCTCCTCTCCTTCCCTATATTTTTCTGTCTCATTATAGATTGATGATGGTGAGCAACAGTTTTTCTCAGGTATTGAGAAAAAAAAAATAGTAGAAAATGAGGATTTTGTCCAGCGGGAGTTGGGATGGGAGAGAAAGTTCTGGTTTTAGAGATAAGGAAAATGAAAGTAATAAGAAGTACCTGTTCCACCATTCCCCAAATTTCATTTGTAGCCACTTTTTGTGTAGGTCATTTAAAATCCGTATATTTGTATCTCTATGTGTTTCTCTCTCTCTCTCCCTCTCTTTTTTAAGAGGGAAAGCAAATAATCACACACTGGTTGAGGACATATTGGTTTGGAAAATGGCCAGAGATAGATATATTTATCAAACATAACCATTTCCATACTTTAAAAATTGGTCTCTGGAGCTACAGCAAATATCACGAGTGATTTACTGTACAAAGAAATGAGAGGACGTAAGTGCAGCAACCTCTGGATGCCAAATATCGTTTATAAAGATATTTATAACTAAAAAAGATCTTAGGGATCAAATTAGTATCTTCAGAATCAGTTGGGAATCTTTAAAAAATTAGTATAGCTCAGCCTCATCTCTCAAAACTCTGATCAATCAGTTTGCTGGAAGGGTTCAGACTTGCATATTTCTTTAAAAAAATTTAAAGAGAACTTGAGTAATGTGATGCAAACTCAGAATTGAAGACCGCTGATAACCTAACTTTTTCACAGAAGGGGAATTGTGTTAGTTGTCTATTGCTGCGTAACAGATTGCCCGAATTTATGTGCTTAGCACAGCATAAATTTATTATCTCACAGTCCTGTGGATTGGAAGTCCAGGCACAGCAGAAGTGGTTCTCTGCTCATTGCCCAACAAGGCTGCAATCAATTTATCAGCAGGGCTGTGTTCCTTTCTGAAGCTCCGAATACTTGTCCCAGCTTTTGTGGGTTTTGGTCAAATTCCTTGTGATTCTAGGACTTAGGTGCACATTTGTTACTGGCTTAGCTGAGGGTGGCACACTGCTCCTACAGGGCACTATAATCCCTTCCCACAGGGCTTCTTATAGATGCCCTTACGGACCATCTTACAACGTGGCAGCTATGCCTTTAAGCCCAGGAGACTTTCTTGCTACATCCTACTAAGATACATTCTGTAATAGAACGTAATCACAGAGTGACTGTCCCATCACCTTTGTCATATTCTGTTGGCTAAAAGCAAGTCTCAGATTCTTCCCACACTCAAGGGAAATGGATTATATAAAAATTTGATACATCGGGGTCACCTCAGACTTTGTCCTCCACAGAGAACTAAGTTCCAAGGAGCTCAATGGATCAATTGAATTTATATAACAAATTGGTGCAATATGGATATTCTTATTAGTCTGGGTGGTCTTTCAATAGCAAGCAAAAGTAAAAACAAAATCTCTCTCTCTCTCTTATTTTTTTTGAAATACAGCATTCGGTGTTAAATGCTGATATAGTGAGCATGTGTTTCTGCATTGAGCTCTCTGTAGAATGTGAAAGGACAAATTTATGAGTCAGCTCATTTTCCTCTTATCATGTAGGTAAAGTATTTATGTAAAAATAATAAATAGTTAATTTACAAAGAGCCTTTGGCCTTAACATATAGCAGTGGGTTGGAAAATACTACTTTCTGCTAAAGTCTGATTTTTGTGGAGAGTGCAACCACATTTTGAAGAGTCTGCACTTGTGACTGAAATCATTCATGTGGTAAACATTCCAGCCTAAAGGAAAGTTAAGTATTTGGCAAAAACCATGGATGACAATGTGAGTTGAAGGCGTTTTCCAATTTTTAGCAGTCATATAGCTTCTTAAATATTTTTGGAGTTAGCATTTCACAAATATGTGGAGGCACCTCAGGAAGAAGCTAGTTATTCTAAATGACCCCTGGCTAAGATAACATATACAAGTCTGAAATTCAGTCGATTACCATCTGTTTCTAAATCTCTAAAGTCTCCTAATTTTGCAGTTGGGAAGTTCTTTCCAATATATTTTTTTCTGTTTAAAATTATTCCATCTTGACACACCAATAACAACCATGGGCATATGTTGAATGTATTTGGGGAGGTATCAGTTTTTCTATTGCTTTATTAATGTATTTAAATACAGATGCTATGATTATAACTAGTTAGAATTCTCCTCTTGCCCCAGGTACACTTCCTAGAGCTAGTTCATCTAATTTCATTAAAAAATTATTTTTGAGATATTGCAAGCACTCAGGTATGCTGATACAATATTGTCAGATATGCTTTATATTCCTTTTTGGGAAAGAAATATAATTTTGTAGTTACAGATGATTCCTTATTACCCCAATCATGACCTGCTGTCTTTACTGGATAAAGATAACCAGGCTAGAGATAACTAGTACCTGCAGCATTTGTGTATTCTTGCCATGTATATTGTTATACATTTACACAGTATATATGTATCTATAAAGGTATGTAATATTATTTTATGTATTTTATGCTTTTCATTTGCATTTTTTTTTTTTTTTTTGCGGTACACGGGCCTCTCACTGTTGTGGCCTCTCCCTTTGCGGAGCGCAGGCTCCGGACGCGCAGGCTCAGCGGCCATGGCTCACGGGCCCAGCCGCTCCGCGGCATGTGGGATCTTCCCGGACCGGGGCACGAACCCGCGTCCCCTGCATCGGCAGGCGGACTCTCAACCACTGCGCCACCAGGGAAGCCCTGCATAAATTTTATAGACATACCTTTTCAACTTGCTGTTTGTGCTTAATATTATAATGTGATTCATAAGGAACTAGTTCATTTATTTTTATTATTGAATGGTAGTATTCTGTTATATAAGTCTAACATTAATTATTTACCCATGTTTAATTGGAGGACACTTAATTACTTCCCATTACTCATGATTATAACAAATGCTTCAGTAAACTTCTCTGTAAGTGTGTCCATGTACTTATGTGGGAGTGTTTCTCCAGGAAAGTTGTATTTAAACTTGTTGTACTGTAAACCCACAGAAATAAATATATTTTATTTTGGGACCCAGGACCTGCACATGCACATACCTACCTATGTATGGAAGGTTACTTACCTTTACCTTTTCTACATTCACATACTCATGCATGCACACACTTACACACACACACACACAAACTATAATACAATTTACTCTGTTATTTTATATTCTATCCTGTTGTGGATAAAGTGGGTAGAGATTCACTAAATTGAATTGTCAATCCCTTAATGGGTTATAATCAGCAATTTGAAAAATGATGACATAGGCTATATACCTAATAAAAGAACTATTATAGAAAATGGGCATCTTCAACTTTTTCATGTTGCTCTTTAAAGAGTTTAAAAATTTTACATTCTCACCAGTGGTTTAAATAAGTTTCTATTTCCTTACGTTTTGCTTTCTTCTCAGTTCCCCACATCTTGTAGTTGTTTTTTTTTTTTTAAATTGAGGTATAACTGACAAAAAAATTGTCTGTATTTTAAGATGTACAACTTGATATGTTGATGTATATGTACATTGTGAAATGGTCACCACAATCAAACTAATTAACATATCCATCACCTCATATAGTTGCTATTTTTCTCCTTTCTTTCTTTCTTTTCTTTCTTTCCTTTCTTTCTCTCTCTCTCTCTCTCCGTCCCTCCCTCCTTTCCTTCCTTTCTTCTTTCCTTCCTTCTTTTCTCTGTCTCTCTCTGTCATGAGAACAGTTAAGATCTACCTTCTTATAGCACATTTCAAGTATACAATACAGCAGTGCCAACTACAGTCACCATGCTGTACCTTAGATCTCCAGAACGTATCCATCTTGTATAACTGAAACTTTGTACCCTTTGACCACCATCTCCTCATTCCCCAACCCCCACCCCCTTGGCAACCACCATTTTACCCTGTGTTTCTATGAGTTTGCCTATTTCAGATTCCACATATAAGTGAGATCATGCAGTATTTGTCATTCTGAGTCTGGCTTATCCTCGTTTCCTCAGACTGTCCTTGTCTGGATTTGGAGAGATATTGAGCTTCTCGGAAAGGCTCATGGTTGGCTTGCCTGAAAATGTGCATAAACCTTGTAACACAATGGGAAATAGAATGTGGAATTCTCTACCTAAGGTAGCAGATATTTCTTTAGTGTGCCTCCCACATTCACTCCCAGTAACATAAAAGACAATGAATCCAGGTCACTGGGTTCTTCTCAACCGTGGCTTCTTTACTTTACAGAAACTTGGCAGAAATCACCAAATTCAGTTTTTTCGAAGAATAAAAGTGGAGGTTCCAGGAGTCCACATTCATTCACTTATACCTTTAATCCCCTAAATATATTTTGCACAACTTATTTGTAGGTCTGTTATTAAGCCAGATTGAAAGCACCCTACCAGAAGTCAGATAGTCAATCTCACCAAACCTCAAAAACAGAACAACTTTTTGGTGCCTGACATAGTTCTTTGGGGTTATCTGTACCTTGAAGGTTTAGAAGAATCCGACTATAAAATCATTAGGCTTGATTTTTGTTTGGATTGGGGGAATTGTAAGGGGTGGTAGTGTTCATTGAAGAGTATGTCATTTACTTCCAGTTCAGCTTATTTAATGGGCATTAGTTTCTTTACGTTTCCTATATATTCTTTAGTCAGTTTTGGTATTGAATATTTTTCTTAAAAATTTTCTTTTAGTAAGCTTTCTAATACTTTGGCATAAAATTGTTCATGGTGATCTACTACAATTTTTAAATATCAATTTTATTTCTAATTATAGCCTGTTGTTTCTCTGAATTATTTTGAATGTTTCCTTTGCTTTTTTTTTTTTTTTCCCCATGGAAACAGTTTTACTATTGCTGAAAATCTCTGTGGTCCCTTTGTCCTTGTTGCTGTTTTCTTTCATTTCTGCACTCATCCCAAACTTTTTTTTCCAATTGGTTTTCACATTTTCCTTTTTTAAAAAAAATCTAACTTCTTTAGTTAAATGCAAAGCCCACTAATTGCTGTATTTCTTCCCTTTTAATATATTTATTTAATTAAAGCTCAAATTGTCATGAAAGATAGTCTTATCATTGCATCCCCTAAACATTAAAAGTATACTGAACTCACTGTCGTTCAGTTCCAAATATTTTATAATATCAAGTATAATTTCTCTTACTTTACATGAATAATTTAGTTGGTCAAAGTGTTCTATATATGTCAGTTAGGTTAAGTTCATTCATTGGGTTCAAATCTTCTATAAACTTGACATTTTGATTAGATGAAATCGTCAGCAGGATTGGAACTAGTTTTAGTTTTGCTGAGAATCTCTATGGTTCCTTTATAGTTACTGTTCTTATGTTTATTCATTTGTGATATTATCTTGATGTTTTTCTTTAAGTGACTAAGTGAGATATGTTAAAATCTTCTGCTATGATTAGGCAGTTGCTGGTTTCTCCTCTCAGTTCTGTCATCTGTAGCTTTATATGTTTGGGGGCATGTTATTGACCTTAGGTGCATTCAGATTTAGAAATGGTATACCTTACAGTTATATACCTTCAGGCTTTGTAGAGATTCCCTCTGCTGCTAGAGTCTTGTCAGCTTCTATTCAGATATGCATGATTTTATTTAGCTTGTCCCACTTGCTAGATTTCCTTCTTCATTTCTTATATCTGACAGTTCCTCTTCGACCTTATCTTTTCTTCATAGCTGTGTATTTGTTGTTGTTGTCTTTCTTAGACTCATGTCCAACATTTCTATTTATTTTGTAATGGGAAGTGTGTCCAGGTTAGTTCAATCTCTTATCAGATCAGGGATCCAAACCTTAATTACTTACCCAAATTAAGAACTTACATTCTAACTAAATAAATCTGATCTAAGGGATTCTTATTTCAAACAAAACAAAACAAAATAAAAGCTTTATTGCATTCTATTTGTAAGAGATCTAATTTACTAAATTATTTCAGAACTAGCCATTTTTACTACTATTACCACTACCAGCAACATCTCTACTACTCCTTCTACCTAAAGCAATAATAGCTAATAGTTAATATTTATGCAGTACATACTCTGTGCTGGCTACATTTTAAACTGCTTTACTCGTATTAACTCCTCACTTAATCCTCACACAAATACTATGAAGTAAATGTTATCATTATTCTCATTTCACAAATCAAGAGACTGAGCAATAGAGGTTAAATAACTTACCCAAGATTTAATTGTTAAATAACAGAAGCAGAATCTGAACCCAGACGTTCTGGCTCCAAAGCCCCCTTTCTCATCACAACACCAAGACTGCATTGAGACTCAAGCAAGAGGAGTCCCTGCGCTGGGCCCCATCCTTCAAAAAGATCCAAACAGGATTTCTCCAGTCAATTCTCTTTTTATAGACATGGACTTCATGGAACTAAGGGGACGTGCCCACCTAGAGCCCCCAGCTGTCTTCTTGACTTTGACATACTTAATACCTGGAATTGCCTACCTAAACTCATTTTCAGTGTCTGCATGGGTCTCTTCCCTTAGTGTGTCCTCCAGAGAGCAGACCTCAATACTGTAGTGCATATCTGTAAGTCCAAGGGTGGTTTTGTATAAGGTATATGTTTGGAGCTCGGACGGGAGGCTTGAATGTCGACATGCATGCACATGTGGTCCCTTATACAAAACAGGACTTAACAGGGGTAGGAAGTTGGGGGGGTGGTGTAAGGAGAGGGATGGGCAGCAAGGACTGCCTTTCCCTATGCTCCCTCATGCCAGTACAAAACTCTAAGGCATCTGAGAATTCTAAGTTTGAAAGGAACCACTGAGGCCATTATGCAGATGATAAAATGGCTTTCTTTAACAATATCTTAGCTTTATTGGTAACTTTGAAATATTCAGTTATTTGAAAGTGGGCCTCCATTCATTGGGTGACTGCAAATGCTAAGAGTGAGGCTGTGTAAAACACATACTGCCTATCCTTGGACTCACCTCTAATATGGGTGCTTCATCGTTCTTTCCTTCAACCAGATTTAAAGAGGTGACTCCCCAATATGGATTCCTTTCTTTGCTGCTCTCTGAGAATTCTCTGGTGTCTTTATGCTTGGGGTTTGGGGTTGGGGTTATGTATGACAAAAAGGGGTCATAGTTGACACATAGACGATTAACAATCAAACTCAGAAGATTGCTGTTTTATCTGTATGTTGCCCAACATTTAGTAGGCATTCCAAACGGGCATTGTGGATTAGTAAAAAATAATAGCTACCCTTAACTTAGCATTTGTCTCATGTCAGAAGTAGTGCTTTTTGCTTTCCATAGGTTATCTTATTTAATATTAAAACAAGATTTTTAGGAAAATACCATTATATCCTTTTGCAGATGAGGAAACAACTCAGAAAGTAAACTATTTCAAGGTGACAAAGTCAGTGATTGCCACCTGGATTTGAACAAGGCCATATGACTTTCTAATGAGTGCAGATGACTGTAAAGTTATTTGCTTCCCCAAGAATGCATGAATGAAAAAAATAGCCATGATTTTTCTTAAAGTCAAACTTATCCTGAAAACCTAGCTGAACCAGTTGTTGGATATAGCATAATCATATGCCCTGCACATCTTATTTTGATGTTTTTCTGGGCAGGTGGGACTTGAACAGCTAACTAGAGTACCATAAGCATATTTAAACTTAGATTTTGTTTCAAAACATTAGAAAATAGAAATGAATGAAAGAAAGACATTAACATCAGTCTCTTTTTTGAAATCAATATATCAACACATTTGTTATTGAGTTTTATGAATTGTGATTATTTGTCATGTTTCTGATTGAAGATATCAGATAGAATATTGTCATTATAAATATAATAACTCAGTTCTTGATTGTATGTTTATGTCAAAAGTCCCATTGAGATTTGGAATGCTGATGACACAAATACAATAAAAGAGCCCTTTATTCATTTATATTCAATAAAACAATATTAGAAGATGATACATTCCCTCTTCCTGATGGTTAGCACTTTGGGTTTCATGATTCTCTATTAAATTTATTATTTGTTGGAATATAATTTGCAAAAATTCTGTCTTTAGCATTAGTGACTCTGCTTTGGCTTTCATTATAAAGTATGTGTTTACACTTAAGTGGTGAAAATATATATTTTTGGAATAATCACAGTAAATGGGCACACAGCAACTGTCAGATTTGAAAGAGGGGGTGGTCAAATGTGCAAGAGAGGATAGCATGTATTAACATCAGGCCTTGAACCCTGTGGGAGTGTCAGTGTCTTCTGGACTTTAAGAATCAGGAGAGAATCACTGCATCTTCACCTCCCTTCACTCTTTTTTTTTTTTTTTGTGGTACGCGGGGCTCTCACTGCTGTGGCCTCTCCCGTTGCGGAGCATAGGCTCCGGACATGCAGGCTCAGCAGCCATGGCTCACGGGCCCAGCCGCTCCGCGGGATGTGGGATCTTCCCAGACCGGGGCACGAACCCATGTCCCCTGCATCGGCAGGCGGACTCTCAACCACTGCGCCACCACGGAAGCCCCTTCCTTCACTCTTGCTCTGTGTTGTACTCTGCAGGGTCGACAGCATCATGTGGCAAAATGCACAACTGGAGAAAGAGAATTGGGCTCTTGTTAGAGTGGATCCCTAAGACAGATCTACAGCCAAATGGGAAGGGGATAAGAAGAGTTCTAACTATTTATGACCTTAAGCATAAACTGGTGTTTAAGCAGTATGATGTCACACTAAATGCAGCTCTTTTTTTTTTTTCCCTGTAAGTATAAAGCCTGAAGGCTGCTTATGTTTTTTTTTTTAACATCTTTATTGGAGTATAACTGTTTTACAATGGTGTGTTAGTTTCTGCTTTATAACAAAGTGAATCAGTTATACATATACG
>NC_041229.1:91976933-91977543 GCF_002837175.3 Physeter macrocephalus | reverse complement strand
GTCACAGCTTACCCTTCCCCCTCCCCATGTCCTCAAGTCCATTCTCTACATCTGTGTCTTTATTCCTGTCCTACCCCTAAGTTCTTCAGAACTAATTTTTTTTTTTTTTAGATTCCATATATATGTGTTAGCATATGGTATTTTTTTTTCTCTTTCTGACTTACTTCACTCTGTATGACAGACTCTAGGTCCATCCACCTCACTACAAATAACTCAATTTCGTTTCTTTTTATGGCTGAGTAATATTCCATTGTATATATGTGCCACATCTTCTTTATCCATTCATCTGTTCATGGACACTTAGGTTGCTTCCATGTCCTGGCTATTGTAAATAGAGCTGCAATGAACATTTTGGTACATAACTTTTTTGAATTATGGTTTCCTCAGGGTATATGCCCAGTAGTGGGATTGCGGGGTCGTATGGTAGTTCTATTTGTAGATTTTTAAGGAACGTCCATATTGTTCTCCATAGTGGCTGTGTCAATTTACATTCCCACCAGCAGTGCCAGAGTGTTCCCTTTTCTCCACACCCTCTCCAGCATTTATTGTTTCTAGAGTTTTTGATGATGGCCATTCTGACCAGTGTGAGATGATATCTCATTGTAGTTTT
>NC_041229.1:91975925-91976603 GCF_002837175.3 Physeter macrocephalus | reverse complement strand
TCTCAAGATTGCTTTGGCTATTCAGGGTCTTTTGTGTTTCCATACAAATTGTGAAATTTTTGGTTCTAGTTCTGTAAAAAATACCAGCGGTAGCTTGATAGGGATTGCATTGAATCTGTAAATTGCTTTGGGTAGTAGAGTCATTTTACACAATGTTGATTCTTCCAATCCAATAACATGGTATATCTCTCCATCTATTTGTATCATCTTTAATTTCTTTCATCAGTGTCTTATAATTTTCTGCATACAGGTCTTTTGTCTCCTTAGGTAGGTTTATTCCTAGATATTTTATTCTTTTTGTTGCAATGGTAAATGGGAGTGTTTTCTTAATTTCACTCTCAGATTTTTCATCATTAGTGTATAAGAATGCCAGAGATTTCTGTGCATTAATTTTGTATCCTGCTACTTTACCAAATTCATTGATTAGCTCTAGTAGTTTCCTGGTAGCCTCCTTAGGATTCTCTATGTATAGTATCATGTCATCTGCAAACAGTGACAGCTTTACTTCTTCTTTTCCTATTTGGATTCCTTTTATTTCTTTTTCTTCTCTGATTGCTGTGGCTAGAACTTCCAAAACTATGTTGAATAAGAGTGGTGAGAGTGGGCAACCTTGTCTTGTTCCTGATCTTAGTGGAAATGCTTTCAGTTTTTCACCATTGAGAACAATGCTGGCTGTAG
>NC_041229.1:91974081-91975252 GCF_002837175.3 Physeter macrocephalus | reverse complement strand
ATTTGTTTCTAAGTATTTTTTGATTTCCTCTTTGATTTCTTCAGTGATCACTTTGTTATTAAGTAGTGTATTGTTTAGCCTCCATGTGTTTGTATTTTTTACAGATCTTTTCCTGTAATTGCTATCTAGTCTCATAGCATTATGGTTGGAAAAGATACTTGATACAATTTCAATTTTCTTAAATTTACCAAGGCTAGATTTGTGACCCAAGATATGATCTATCCTGGAGAATGTTCCATGAGCACTTGAGAAAAATGTGTATTCTGTTGTTTTTGGATGGAATGTCCTATAAATATCAATTAAGTCCATCTTGTATACTGTATCATTTAAAGCTTGTGTTTCCCTATTTATTTTCACTTGGCATGATTTTTCCATTGGTGAAAGTGGGGTGTTAAAGTCCCCTACCAGGATTGTGTTACTGTCAATTTCCCCTTTTATGGCTGTTAGTATTTGACTTATATATTGAGGTGCTCCTATGTTGGGTGCATAAATATTTACAATTGTTATATCTGTGTGTGTGTGTGTGTGGTATGCGGGCCTCTCACCGTTGTGGCCTTTCCCGTTGAGGAGCACAGGCTCCGGATGTGCAGGCTCAGCGGCCATGGCTTACGGGCCCAGCCGCTCGGTGGCATGTGGGATCTTCCCGGACCGGGGCACGAACCCGTGTCCCCTGCATCGGCAGGCGGACTCTCAACCACTGCGCCACCAGGGAAGCCCGGGTCTTGTTTTTGTATCCATTCAGCCAGTCTGTGTCTTTTGGTGGGAGCATTTAATCCATTTACATTTAAGGTAATTATCAATATGTATGTTCCTATTACCATTTACTTAATGGTTTCGGGTTTGTTCTTGTAGGTCTTTTCCTTCTCTTGTGTTTCTTGCCTAGAGAATTTCCTTTAGCAGTTGTTGTAAAGCTGGTTTGGTGGTGCTGAACTCTCTCAGCTTTTGCTTGTCTGTAAAGGTTTTAATTTCTCCATCAAATCTGAATGAGATCTTTGCTGGGTAGAGTAATCTTGGTTGTAGGTTTTTCTCCTTCATCACTTTAAATATGTCCTGCCAGTCCCTTCTGGCTTGCAGTTTCTTCTGAGAGATCAGCTGTTAACCTTATGGGGATTCCCTTGTGTGTTATTTGTTGTTTTTCCCTTGCTGTTTTTAATATGTTTTCTTTGTATTT
>NC_041229.1:91971898-91972810 GCF_002837175.3 Physeter macrocephalus | reverse complement strand
CTTACTGTGTTTGGGGTCTCCTTTTTGCAAGCTGGAGGTTCGTAGTTCCCGTTGTTTTTGGTGACTGTCCCCAGTGGCTAAGGTTGGTTCATTGGGTTGAGTAGGTTTCCTGGTTGGGGGGACTAGTGCCTATGTTCTGGTGGATGAGGCTGGATCTTGTCTTTCTCTTGGGCAGGTCCACGTCTGGTGGTGTGTTTTGGGACGTCAGCAGCCTTATTATGATTTTAGGCAGCCTCTCTGCTAATGGATGGGGCTGTGTTCCTGTCTTGCTAGTTGTTTGGCATAGGGTGTCCTGCACTGTAGCTTGCGGGTCATTGAGTGAAGCTGGATCTTGGTGCTGAGATGGAGATCTTTGGGAGAATTTTGCCGTTTGATATTATGTGGAGCTGGGAGGTCTCTTGTGGACCAGTGTCCTAAAGTTTGTTCTCCCACCTCAGAGACACAGCCCTGATGCCTGGCTGGAGTGCCAAGAGCATGTTTCTCCTTGGATTTATCCTGTATGGGACTCTCTGTGCTTCCTGGGCTTGAATGACTCTTTTCCTATATTAGGTAATTTTTCAACTATAATTCTTCAAATATTTTCTCAGTCCCTTTCTTTTTCTCTTCTTCTTCTGTTGTGGACCAGTGTCCTAAAGTTTGTTCTCCCACCTCAGAGACACAGCCCTGATGCCTGGCTGGAGTGCCAAGAACCTTTAATCCATACAGCTCAAAATAAAAGGGAGAAAAAAATAGAAAGGAAAGAAAGGAAGGAAGGATGGAAGGAAGGAAGGGAGGAAGGAAGAAAGGAAGAAAGGAAGAAATGAAGGAAGGAAGAAATGAAGGAAGGAAGCAAGGAAGGAAGGAAGAGAGGAAGAAAGGGAGGAAGGAAGGGAGGAAGGAAGGAAGAAAGGGAGGAAGAAAGGAAGGAAGGAA
>NC_041229.1:91935407-91971427 GCF_002837175.3 Physeter macrocephalus | reverse complement strand
ACCTCCCCCTCTCTTCTTTGTTCGCACAGCTCCTTGGGTTCAGCTTTGGACTTGGCCCCGCCTCTGCGCGTAGGTCGTCCGAGGGAGTCTGTTCTTCGCTCAGACAGGACGGGGTTAAAGGAGCAGCTGATTCGGGGGCTCTGGCTCACTCAGGCCGGGGGCGAGGGAGGGGCACGGATGCGGGGCGAGCCTGCAGTGGCAGAGGCCAGCGTGACGTTGCACCAGCCCGAGGCGCGCCGCGCATTCTCCCGGGGAACCTGTCCCTGGATCCCGGGGCCCCGGCAGTGGCGGGCTGCACGAGCTCCCGGGAGGGGCGGTGTGGAGAGTGACGTGTGCTCGCACACAGGCCTCTTGGTGGCGGCAGCTGCAGCCCTAGCGTCCCACGCCCGTCTCTGGTGTCCAATCCGACAGCCGGGGCTCGCGCCCATTTCTGGAGCTTCTTTACGCGGTGCGCTTAATCCCCTCTCCTCGCGCACCAGGAAACAAAGAGGCAAGAAAAAGTCTCTTGTCTCTTCGGCAGCTCCGCGTCTGTCTCTGGAGCTCCTTTAAGCGGCGCGCTTAAACCCCTCTCCTCGCGCACCAGGAAGCAAAGAGGGAAGAAAAGGTCTCTTGCCTGTTCGGCAGCTCCAGACTTCTCCTGGACTCCCTCCCGGCCAGCTGTGGTGCACTAACCCCTTCAGGCTGTGTTCACGCAGCCAACCCCAGTCCTATCCCGGCATCCGCCAGCCCAGGCCCGCCCTGGCGGGTGAGCAGACAAGCCTCTCGGGCTGGTGAGTGCTGGTCGGCGCCGACCCTCTGTGTGGGAATCTCTCCTCTTTTCCCTCTGCACCCCGTTACTGCGCTCTCCTCCGTGGCTCTGAAGCTTTCCTCCTCTGCCACCTGCAGTGTTCGCCCGCGAAGGGGCTCCTAGTGTGTGGAAACCTTTCCTCCTTCACAGCCCCCTCCCAGTGGTGCAGGTCCCGTCCCTATTCTTTTGTCTCTGTTTTTTCTTTTTTCTTTTGCCCTACCCAGGCACGTGGAGAGTTTCTTGCCTTTTGGGAGGTCTGAGGTCTTCTGCCAGCGTTCGGTGGGTGTTCTGTAGGAGCAGTTCCACATGTAGATGTATTTCTGATGTTATCTGTGAGGAGGAGGGTTATCTCCACTTCTTACTCTTCCGCCATCTTCTCCCTCCTGAATGCAGCTCTTTTAATTCTCCTATCAAACCAGGATGGTGGGTAGGGGTGGAGGGTAGGTGCTATAAACTCTATATTAGAAGTCTGAAGTCACATCTGCCCCCTGTCGGACTCCAAAACTTTGCTCTTCCTTTTATATGAAGAATGTATATAAGGAATGTTAATATTTTTCCCAGCCTAGTATTTACTACAAGATAAATTCCTTTATTTTAATTATGTGGTTTAGTTTTTAGAGGAAGCACTAGCTCTTTGATTCAGACATATGGGAAGACCACAGTGATTGAGTGCACCTAAGGAAATATCAACTTGCAACCTACTTCTATCTGAAAAATCTGACTTTATCATCGAATATATCTTAACTTTGCAATTTTCCCTTAACCCAACTGTATTAATATCATAGATATAACTGGTTACAAGGCTAAAAGGTAGCTTCCCTATTTCCTTTAGATGCAACATTATTCTCTTTGAAGCATCTCACTTTGTGTAGAAAGTATTCACTTTAAACACTTAGAGATATTTACATGAGGGGAGTCCAACTTGGACCAATCATTAGACTAACCATTTTAGAGAGAAAATACCTGTGGTGTAAATAGAAAAGAACATGGAGGCTGATGTAAGGTCTAGGTTTTAACACTTGTTAAACAAGTAAATAACTGTGTGGTCTTGGTCATGTACCTTGTAACTTCACTAAACATCAGCTTTTAAATGTTTAAAATTATGCATTCTAGATAGAGACTGTTGAATTGTCTTGAGGATTATATGGGACCACACACACAAAAATATTCATTTACATTGTTTTTCTGGCAACTCAGAGGTAGCCAAACAGAGCTTGTTAAAGGAAAACAACAGCAAAAATATTTAAAATGCATAATGGTGGGAGATTATGATTAATTAAAAAGTTAAGTTTTTTTTAGAATTTTTTTCCATCAATTCATTTTAAATACAAGCTGCAATTCAACATTGTTCAATTCACCAACCTCTCTGGGGGTATCCTGGCAGAAGTTCAACGAATTTGGTGGCCTCATGATACATGGATTGTATTTTAACAAAAGGATCAACAGCTCTTCCAAGTACCTTTGACTCTAGAGGGAAATAACACTTTTAGGTGGAAACCTTCAATAGACTTGGACATCTGCATAATGACTGAACTTAGCATAGGTTTACATAGAACACAGCTCCATTAGAATTTTGATGGCTTGGAAAGGAGCAGAAGGTTGTACATTTCCTAAGGGAAAGTCTCTGGGGGGTGTGAGGACCTGAAACAAAATCAGGCCAATGTGACAGGCGTGTTGTGAATGGCTGAAAAAATAGAAAAACCCATCATCACAGGACAAATGTGTTGCATTTTTCCTAACAAACATTGACCCATTGCAGCTTGTGTGATACCGTCCTCTCACTTTTTAAGGGTTGCTAATAACTGGTAGGCTTTCTCTTTTCTGCTTGTTGAGAGGTGATATAGTATAAGCCTATTCATTAGATACCTATGACCTCATAGAAATACCTTTTCCAATGGAGAAGAGGAAAATCAGGAAAGGGAGAGGACAAAAATGGGAGAAGAAGGGAGAGTAGAGGAGGGAAGGGAAGACAGAAGAGTTGGGAAGAGGTGAGCAGAAATAAAAAAAGGAAAAGAAAAAGGGAAACTATGGGATCTGCTTGATTTTATGGTTTAGCAGTCGTGAGGATGTAGTCTCAAAAGTTTTTAGAATGTGGGACTCTAAGCAGATAAAAGGTAGTTTAATGTGCCCAAGATTCTGAGATCTGCCCACATTTCCAGCCACACTCTGTAAAGGGGGATAATAAGAAATCACTGCTGTCCTCCTGTTGGTTCTGACAGTAGGAACTTATACCTGAATTTATGAGCAAAAGGTGACTTAAGTGCAAAGCTGTCCAGGACAGTGGGTATCTGTAGAGGTCGTCAGACTTCATGGGCAGCAGCAGAACATAGTCAAGTGCTTTCCAAAACTTTGACCACCAAAGACTTCTCCAGCATTTTCTTTCTGTCCCATGAACCCCATAATTTGAATTTTTTTTCTACTGAACAGAATCCATGGATTTAATGACACGGTGTGTTTTTCATATTCTTATTAAGCAGTCTGCTATCTACTTCTGTTGTCACTCCAGACTGATATTAGAAAACATGGTTGCCTCTGAGTTGATTTAAATCCAGCCACAAGGACACTTGATCTTTTCGATAGCCCTTATCTTTTTTTTTTTTTTTTTTTGTGGTATGCGGGCCTCCCTCTGCTGTGGACTCTCCCGGGGGCGCGAACCCAGTTCCCCTGCATCGGCAGGCGGACGCGCAACCTCTGCGCCACCAGGGAAGCCCGATAGCCCTTATCTTATTGTAAATGATATTAGTCACTGCTTCTTTTGAAATACTGAAGATAGGGTTGGGTATTGCTTTCGTAGGAGATTAGTAAACATATAAAATGATAATATTAAAGTAGAAAGGGAAGTGAATTGAGACAGAAAACTTCAGATCATCTGGAGGGAAAAATAATGAGGTAAGAGAGGTTGAAAAGAGACCCTGGGGCTCCCTGCTGGTCTTAAGCAAGTGTTAATTTTCCCCTCTTTTATCCCTGATTCTGACAGATATGTGGCCCATTTTCCTAGCTACTAGTCCCAGATAAGTGGCAAGATGTATGAGAAGGTAAAAGCGATGGATGTTGAATCAGACCCTGCTCCTTGCTGGGTGAGAGATTTAAGAGAATCCCTCTGTTTCCCCGAGCTCTGCTTTTCCAGCTATAAAATGAGGCCATTGGGCTATGTGATCTTGCTATCTTTTTCTATTCTAACGTGCTGTGATTTTTTTTTTTTAACATCACTTCTCTGAGCCTCATTTTTCTTATCTGTAAGAATGGGAAGAATGTCTACATCACAAGGTGACTCTGAGTATTAAAAGATAACAATTGAGTATCTTTCCTTATACAAATCTACCTGATTCCTGAATTTAGTTATTAAGAGTTCATAGAATGAGTTCAGATAGTGAGAAGTACCACACTGTTTGAGTCTATTTCAGTTCAGTATTTCATATACTAAGTGGTGAGTTTTGGATAGTGAAGATTTATCAAATGTTTTTTGTTCCTGGATGTCTTTGGAAGTGCCTTACACATAGGCAACCCTCAATAAAGATTTACTCTGGTCTCCTTGACCTGGAGGATAGAGACAGCCTTGTTCAGCTTTGCACCCCTAGTATGTAGCACGGTGCCAGAGACAGGAATCCCAGTGGATGTTTGTGACCCTCAGGCAAGTCATGTGATCTTGCTGGGTCTCAGTTTGGCTGTAAAATGTATTCAACAATATCTACCCCCCACAGAGTCTTATAAAAAATCGTAAAATATCATTTCAAAAAAGGTAAATTCATGACTCTCACACAGATATAAAATGATCAAGTGTAAAAAATTTTACATAACTCATTAATCAATGAAAGAACCAGGAGTGTTACAACCAGTTAAGAGAAAAATCCAAAATAAAGACACATTTATAGATCAAGAATATTGAAATTAATGTGCTAAGGAGGTAAAACTAGCTTCTTGCACAGTGAAGAGGGAAGTCAATTGAACCTCTACTAGACAGAATAACATTTGACTTTAGAGAAGAATTATTTTGTACTGCTATTAGCTCTTTATATTTTACAGAGCTGTAAATTCTGTAGAATTCTGCCGTAGAATCACATAAACAGAAAGGTGTGCTGTAGACAATGTATATAGTTTTCCATTGAAGCACAAAATTTTCCCCACATAAATTAATTAGATAATCATGTAAATTACTTAACTGGTGCCTAGCACACTGCAAATTTCCAATAAATGATTACTTTTAAAAATTGTAACAATGAAATAGACTGTTTTGTAGATACTCAATACATTGAATCAGAACTGCAACTCTAACAATGCCTTAGTCTATTTCTTAGGTTTGTTATTTGTTGTCTTATGTAATTCAGGGTCCTCCTCCTCTTTTTAAATATAAACTCTACTATATTTCTTTAACAGGTGACAAGAAGAGTCTGCAAATTGCAGAACAAATTTAAACATTTCTCTCTGCGTTAAATACAATACTATCCTAATGGGAATTCTTACAATAACCCAGAATGACAATAGCAAAACCAAGTTTGAGGCAAACATAACAATGGATGTTTATTCATATGTTTGTGGAAGGAAGACTCCTCTGCTGTCACTTTTGTTTAAGCAACAGCTCAAAGTGTTGAAAAGGGTAGTCTGTTTTATGGAGTAAAAGGAGAAAATACTGGGGCTGTATCTAATTGCCAAGTGTTCTATTAAGATGGGATTTTGGGAAGTGCGGGAGACTTTCTAATTGATACATTTGACAGTTCTTGGTTGGCTAAAGGGGACAAGTAAGAAATTTGGGGTTCAAAAGAGTAAGGATTGTTTAGTGTGAGAGCAGAGGGTTTTCTGTGGCTATTTCCTAGAACAAGAAGGTGTCCATGGGGTTCTTTGTTCCTGTCATAATGATCCTTCTAGACTGGGAGGAGAGGACAACTATGGCTGATGGTTTCTTAATATAAACCAGTTAATACGAGTGAGAGTTCAAGAAGTAATATGGTTTAGATGTGCATGAAATGATTTTGTTGAATTTAGTTAAAAGAGCCCCATGAATCCAAGATAGATTGAAATTTCAGGCCAAAACAATTGTGATGGGGGAAATAAAATCATGTGGTTAAAGAATCTGACCATAATTATATGATACATAATGACATGAAATTTAGTATCTGTTTTTCCTTGTAAGTCACCATAGCCCAATGTCCAAGCCACTCTTTTTCTTTTGTCTTAAGACAGATTCAATGCAAAAAAGTATTTTGATATTAATTATTAAACAAAACAAAACAATAATTGATGGTCCTCTCCCACACCTGAGTGACGAAAGAGCAATGAATTCAGCTTAGCTGGTCTTAAAATCTGACCTCCCCAATATGTAAGTCTTTCCCCTATGATCTGAAAAATGAGGCTAATAAAAACTTGCCAGACAGAGAGTTATAGGTAGTAAGTGCTTAGAAAGGTATTTTTACTAATTGACTAAGATTATATATATATATATATATATATATATATATGCATATATATATGAGTGTATACATATATAGTAACTAACAAACAAAGCCCCAGGCCCATGGTAACTTCTCAAATGTTAAATTCCTTTCCACCTTCTCAGAGCATACAATAAGAAATTTTTAGTGAAATCTATTATATTGAGGTTCTAATCAACAAACTTTTATTAAGACTTTGCCAATCACCTGGGCTTCTACTAGGTGTTAATTGGAGACACAAAACCACATTAACATGCAATATTGTTTTTAAAAGAGAAATTTTTTCTTCCTAAACCTTTCTATTAAACAAATAATGAAATGTTCAAATATTTTTAGTGTGAGTTATGGGCGCTATAATCTAATTGATCCACCAGCATTTATTGAGCATTATATATTCCTAAGTATATCCTTTTATTCTTTTTTGTATAGGAGTTACTGGAAAAGCAGAGATAACCTATGTAGATTAACAATATGGAAACATCCTGAAACCACTTTGGAGTCTCAGTAAATTGACTGGATTCAAGTTTCACAAACAGGGAAACTGGCCCATGGACAATTTGCTACAGGTAAGTGAGAGGTGTAATTTACTTTGTTAGGATCTTTCAGAGATTCGCTGACTGTTGGGTTCTTAATTACATTTCAGATGATTGTAATGTTCGTTCGGTACAGCTGACAGCTTCTCTTCTCTCCCAAATGTACACATGTGGATGCCAACATATGGCTACATGTCTGGCCATTTCATCTTGTTCATTTGGGCTTCAGTCAATTACAGAAGGAGGAAGCAGGGGGAAAAAGTACCCACCTCATAAAACTTTTACTAGTGGTGATTTATGCGAAGGGGTGTGAGTCAAACTGTTCCTGGGACAGATGTTTCTTTGCACTGCCCGGGGAGTTGGAAGAGCAGCAGATTGGTCTGTCCAGGATTCAGAATAAAACAAGCAGGCAAATGGTGATGCCCCCCCTCCTTCTTTGAAACTGGGGCAGCAGTTCGGTCATTGATATGGAACAAAGTGTTTAGGAAAGGTGACTGGCTTTTTATTCTCCCTTTGAAAACCTGGTGAGATTGGAAAGCTTGATGTGGTGACAGCATGACAATATTTTCTCTTGGGCTATTGCAAAAGCTGAACTTGTCTGAATGAACTGGTGGAGAAGGATGAAAGTCTAAGTGACTCATACAAGTGGCAGTTTGTGGGCTGAGGGCACAGGATGTGGCATGGTCTGTAGCTAAATGTTGTATCATCAACAGTCAAGGCCGCTTGAGCCTAGAAATAGGAGCTGTCCAGCTCTGCGAAATGGAAGTAATCTGTTCATTCATCTGTGGCGTTTTACTGTGTTGAGAAAAAAAAAGTAAGATCAAGTCATAGTGCTATTAAGCTCCATCTATGGCAAGGGAGACATTTCTACTTGTCATTTTCATTGGCAAATCCTTACTTGACTCATTCCTGCTGTTTTACGGGTGAAGTAGAAATGTTATTACAACCTGGCACCAGGGCAAGAGGAATCGCTCTTACATTTTCCTGTTAATATTTAGCTCTCTCCGGGTTGCTTGTATAACAGCTGTCTGTCCTGAATTCATAACTGAAGAGCTTCCCTGAAGACGACTCTTCTTTCCTGCATCAAGTGCATCACATTGTATAGATTAAGCTAAATAGAAGACATGTTATCTGTCTTCTGGGAAACCACTTTGTTTGGAAAGTCGCATAAGAACATAGATATGGAGGTGTTTTCTAGCATGTAAAGTGCTCTCTAAAGATGAGGAGGCGATGGTAAGATAAAGATATGGTAGCAGCCCCTCAAGAGGAACATGAACCAACAAAGAGAGAAAAAGACCTGAAGTTCTTGTTTTCTGGTTCTTTTTTTTTTTTGGTTTTTTTAAGTTTATGTGATGGTCCCCTTTCTTTGCCTTATATCTTAGTCCTTCTATCTATACAGAAGGGAGGATGTTGTTTTCTTTTACTTCTACTCTTGTGTTTATAGGGAAGAAAGACTCACATGAGTGACTCAAGTGAAAAGAAAATTATTCTGTTAACATGTGTGGGCTGGAACTGAAACAGAATTTGAACAAGAAAAAGAAAAGACAGTTCTAGAACCTTCTTAAATGTCTGTACCATTCTCATAAGCAACAGGGAACTTATCCTTTTTGCAATTCAACTTCTCTTTGAACATATATTCCATTCATTCCTCTCTCTCCCCCACCCCGCCAACTCTTCCTCTCTGTCGGCTTCTGATTGCTTTTCTTACCCCTCTTTTATTTGCTTCTCTCATAATTTTGCCTTGCACATAGCTTCTCGTGGCCTCTTTGGCCACCTCCCATGTATTCAGCTTCAAATCTTGCTGCTAATGGCCTGCCTCTGTTGGGTTACACTCAGGAGACAGAAACCACACTGGTTATATTAAGAGATAAAATGTAATTTAAGAATTATTTACCAGATATCGGAGAATTAAAAAGGCGAAAAGGGGCACTGATAAGTCATAGAGGTAGAAGTTGCAGGAAGTGGCTACTTTGGCTGCAGGGACAACAAGCAAGAGTTTGAGATGATTAGAATTTAGAATATTGGAGGAGGGCCTTTACGGAACTGCAATTTAGGAGTCTTGGGTAGGGGTGTTGCCTGAAAGATACAGGAACTTTAGAAGCTTGGGTGGGGAGGACTCAGCCTTGCTGGGATTAATGTCTCTAAGAAGAATTATGCTAGCTAGCTGGTGTAGTACCCCAGGAGCTTAGATTGGCGACCGCAAAGATCTGGGACTCAGAATTTTGTGAGGAACGGTGTTGAGACAATGTAGCAGCCCGACGAATTAGAAGGGAATCCACAGGCAGAGCTGGCACTACATCTCTGAGGAAGGGATACCAGGCAGCCAGTGCTGTTACATCACTTGGAGAGGGGGGCGATTAGGCTGTTTCTAGGTGTGTAGGAAAAAATGCAAAATGGAACCAACTGTTGTGTGGGGTATAGGTCAGGAAGAGTTCCCCCCCAACTTTCCAGTCTCCCTCTAGCTCTCTCTATTGGCAGAAGTAGGGAATCAGGTGGCAAAGGAGAACTGTGCTTTGCAGAGACCCAGGCTCAGCATTTCAAAGCAAGATAGAGGAGGATGGATTTGAACTGAGAGATAGCAATTTAACAGTGAGCACATAGCTTGTCCCTTGTTTATGTGTAAAGGGGTGTGTGTGTGTGTGTGCGTGTGTTTAAATTTTCAAAAAGCGAGACTCTGATTGGCTTGATTCGTCTCTTCACTGAGGTCACAGATTTTGACTTACCTAAGATTTGCCTGACTTTTAGTCCTGTGCCTCTCCTGGCTTAATTGAGTGGTATCAGATGGTGGATTATAATAGAATGCAATGGAAAACATTCCTCTTAGGGCCATAATCTCTTTTTCTGAAAATCAGCTAAGGGCATTCATGTGATTGCTCTGTAGTACAGATGTAAAATATGTAAATGTGATATTGTTAATGATTGACTTTTTAATTAAGCTTTTTAATTGCGAAACAATCGCACATTAACATGTAGTTTTAAGCAATACCATGGAGAGACCCCATGTCCTCTTCTCCCATCCCCCCGATGATAATATCTTACAAAACTATAGAACAGTAAATAAGACAACCATGATATTGACATTTGTACAAGGAACAGAGATTTTCTGTCACCACAAGGGCCCCTCCTGTTGCCTTTTTATAGCCACACCCACTTCATTCCCATCCCCAGCTTCTTCCTTAAGCACGGACATTTCCATAATTTTGTCATTACAGAAATGTTATGTAAATGGAATCACACAGTATGTAACATTTGAGGACTGGCTTTTTTTCACTCAACACAATTCTCAGAAGATTCATCCAAGTTATTGGATGCATCAACAGTCCCTTTATTTATCCAGCTAGTAGTATTTTATGGTAAAGATGTACAACAGTTTATTTTACCATTCACCTTTTGAAGGATGTCTTGATTGTTTCACTTTGAAGCTATTACAAAGTTGCTAGAAGCATTAATGTACAGATTTTTGTGTAAACATAGATTTCATTTCATTGCTCCAAAGGGCAGTTGCTAGATTATATGGTGGTTGTATATATAGTGGGTTTTTTCCAGCTTTATTGAGAGTTAATTGGCACATGACATTGTGAAAGTTTAAGGTGTACAGTGTGATGATTTGATGCATATACAGGCTGTGAAATGTTTACCATAATAAGGTTAGTTAACACATGCTTCATCTCAAATAATTACCATTTTGTTACTGTTGTTGTGGTGAAAACATTGAAGAGCTACTCTCCTAGCAACATTTAACTATATAATACAGTGTTGTTAACTATAGTCACCATGCTGTACCTCAGATTCCCAGAACTTAGTCATCTCATAACAGAAAGTTTGTACCTTTTGACCAATGTCTATTACTCCCATCCCTGGTAACAATTAATCTACTATCGGTGTCTATGAGTTCGATGTTTTTAGATTCCACATATAAGTGAGATCATACAGTAGTTGCCTTTCCCTGTGTGACTTATTTCACTTAGCATAATGGCCTCAAGGTCCACCCATGTTGTTATAAATGGCAGGATTTCCTTCTTTTTATGACTGAATACATTTCCTATATCTATATATGTTACACATAACATTTTCATTATCCATTCATTTATTGGTTGACACTTAGGTTGTTTCCATATCTTGGTTACTGTGAATAATGCTGCAATGAGCATGGAAGTGAAGATACCTGTTCAAGATAATGATTTCAGGGCTTCCCTGGTGGCGCAGTGGTTGAGAGTCCGCCTGCCGATGCAGGGGACGCGGGTTCGTGCCCCGGTCTGGGAAGATCCCACATGCCGCGGAGCGGCTGGGCCCGTGAGCCATGGCCGCTGAGCCTGCGCGTCCGGCTGTGCTCCGCAACGGGAGAGGCCACAACAGTGAGAGGCCCGTGTACTGCAAAAAAAAAAAAAAAAAGATAATGATTTCATTTCCTTTGTATATACACCTGGAAGTGGGATAGGTGGATCATATGGTAGTACTATTTTTCATTTTTTGAGGAACCTCCATACTGTCTTCCATAGTAGCTGCACCAATCTACATCCCCACCAACAGTGCACCAGGATTCCCTTTTCTCCACGCCGTCACCAGCATTTGTCTTGCTGGTAATCATCAGTCTGACAGGTATACGGTAATATCCATTTAATTTGCAGAGAAAAAGTTTTGAATTTCAATAAAGTCCAATTTATCAGATTTTCCCTTTGTGGATCATGCTTTAGTGTCCAGTCTAAGAACTCTTTTCCTAGCCATAGACCCCAAAGGTTTTCTTCTATGTGTTTTTTCTAAAAATTTTATAGTCTTTATTATATTTAAGTGCATGACTCATAACCCATCTTGAGTTAATTTTTGTATGAGATGGGAAACTCAAGTCACATTAAAGACATGCTTATGGGCAGCCACTTGCTCTTCTTGTGAGGTTTTCATCCATTTGAAACCTTCCTGGTTGTTGGTGTAATGAATAATTTGCAACTGATACTTGGATCTTTTGGGTATTATATTATGAGACTCTATATCTTATTTAAACCTTCACTGTTAGCTGCCTTCTTCTGATATTGCTTCAGCAGGGGAAGGGGGGGTAAATTACATCAGGTGGGAGTGGAAATTCATGTTCCTTACTTGGCCTCTGTTGACACATGAGTGGATGGGGCCTCCTCATTACTTCTGAGCGTGGGCAGGAGTTCCAGCTCCCACTAGACATCCACCGATATGTCCCTGGCTGGGAGGAATAGGAGGGTGGTGTAACTGCTACCCATTTGGCCACCACTGACACTATGGGCAGAAGAGTGGCCTCGTTCCTGCTGGGAAGTAGTGAAAGGCCTGACTCTCCATGAGGCAAAATCTGATACATTTCCAACATGTCAGGGAAGGTCCCCTGTTACTGCTGACTGGAGGTAGAAATCCAGGCTCCCCATGTCAGCTCCACTAGCAAAGCAAGGGGTGGAAGGTAGCCTTGTGGCTACCTGGCAGACATAAAAGTTCTAGTTTCCTGCTTGGCCTTGTCTGATACCACCTTGTTGGGGAGTTTGGGGGACCTTGTCACAACTTGTTGAAGGTGAAAGTCTAGGGCCCCATTAGGGCTTTCCTGGCTTGGGTAAGGATAAAGCAATATGTTTTTGGAGGTGTTCAGCTGGATAAGAGAGGAATTGTCTTAAGACTTTTCCCTGTTGCAAAACTGCATTTTCCTTGTCCTTAGGATAGAGAGAAGAGACTTTTGTTGTTTCTTTCTTTTCTTGTCTGTACCTGTCAGCGTTTCTGGGTTTCTGGTCTCTTCTACTTCAAGTCTGGAGTAGATGAGGTAAAAGGAAAACCCAGGAATTCACCATCATGTCATTACTTGGATCTAAGCTTCCTTGACAGCCTGTCTCCTACTCTGCAGCTTTCAACTTCTTCTTATATATTTCTTTTAACATATATGTCCAGGGGGTATAACTGTACTTAGTGGGGTGAATAGGAAAATGTAAGTCTACTCTATCCTCCTGGAAGTAGAATCCTTTGGCGGCATTTTTGAAGATATTTCGATGGGTCTGCTTTTATGGTTAAATTTTAAAAATAATAATTCAGGTAGAACCATACAGCTGTAAAACAAAACAAAACAAAGCAAACAAACAAAAACACTCAACCTTTCACTAAGTCTATTCCCCCGTATTTGGGTAGGAACACATGCAAACCCATCTCAAAGAGATGATTACTTTACGCAGTAGAAACTTACAGATAATTATTGAATGAAGGAATAATCGCTAAATGGATTAATTTGGCAAATTGTCTCCTACATGTGAAACACTATTCTAGGCACCAAGGAGGGCATATCACATACATATTTATGATATAGACCTAACTATCAAGTTATCTACAAACCATTAACAGTGCTAAAATGGAAAGGCTACTGTAACTGTAATATATAAGGTAGAAAGGTATCTTTCATCTCTTCGGAGCAAGGCAGTGTCTTGTTCATCTTTGCTGCTAGGGCCTACTGGAGCACATTACTCATCATACGTGACTTGCTCAAGGAGTTTAGCAGAGGGAGAGCAAGCGCTTCAAACTGCTGGGAAATAATCTGTCCTATATTTTCCAAAAGCTCAGCAGAAGGGGAGTTCCATAACATTACTAAGTAATGTATTCTCACACTGCACATTCCTTTACCAAGTTAGAGAATTCTTTATGTGAACCCTATCCCTGCAAATGAACCGAGGTGCTTATTCTTCTAACTTGGGTAGAAGAGCAGAGATAAGCATCATTCTTCACACATATACTTTTAAATATTTAAGATCAAGTGCCCCCTCTATCTCATCATACATGCTCTAACTCTAAATACCAACCACCATAGCTTCATGTTTATATATATATATATGATGGCGGTCTGTGAGTCAAGTGTCAATCCCACTCATCCCAACACGCACAAGAAGAAAAACAAATAACTAAAATGAATAAACAAAAATAGCAACATATGGTAACAAGATGATTTAACATCACTGTCCTTTAAGACAGGCATGAAGGGCCTCCCTGGTGGCGCAGTGGTTGAGAGTCCGCCTGCCGATGCAGGGGACACGGGTTCGTGCCCCAATCCGGGAAGATCCCACATGCCGCGGAGCGGCTGGGCCCGTGAGCCATGGCCGCTGAGCCGCGTACCGCAAAAAAAAAAAAAAAAAAAAAAAAAAAAAAAAAAAGACAGGCATGAAATCTATCCTTAAACATAGCCCACAGAGGGGCTCTGAATTTCATCAGTTTATTGTAAAGTCTAATAGGCTGGGCATCACATAATCAATGGCTTTTCAGTTACCTAAGGACAGAACTTTATGCACATATATAAAAGTCCCTTGGCAGAAAGTCAGAATCACAGCTAACAGACTCTAGCATTTCAGTCCTGGACCAGGAGATGCCAGAGGCTTAGGGAAACCAACAAGAGCCCTGATGCTAGGAATCTTGATGGGACAGAAACAGTCATGTTTAATGCACGGCAAGGGGGCTCCTGCGAAAGCAGAAGAGTTCTGCTCATCGTAGACAGATGAAAAGAGATCTTTCTGAATTACATCATAGACACTCAGAGGACATAAACTTTGACTTGTGTATTTGATAAAGCAGTGGTAGACTTAGGGGGGCTTTATTAAATATTGAGTATTTACAGGATCAAGTTTTTAAAAAAGCATCCTGGTTTTTGTTTGGTTGGCTTTATCATAAAAGTCTTGTTCTTTGGATGAAGAGCTCTCTGTGAGTGCCTAGTTCTGTAAAATAAAAGGAAAGAGCAAAGTTTGAAGTCGGGTGAGTTCTACTTTATATGATTTTCGGTGAAGAATAGGGATAACACATTGAACAAGAAAGATGATATTTTCACGTGGTACACCTTGTTTCATGGAAATTCGTTTTAATAGGTTCCTGAGACAGAAAATAACACTTAGAACTCACACCTTTAAAACTTCCAAGAATTTAGAACATTACGGCAGCATTCTATCTGTCATGTAAACTTTATAGTTGCCACAGAATGAAATGATCAGGGTGCCATATAGTATTCAACGTAGAAAATAGCCTATATTAGCAGAAAATTGCACTACTCTGTGGGTTTTAAGGTTTACAAAGTTTATTAGATTTAAAAAATTGCCCATGTATTAAGTTATTATTTGTTTTAAAATACATTTTGAAATATCTTTAAAAAATGTATTGGCATTATCATAAGCAAAACATGTTTTTATTATTAGAAACTTAGAAACAAAATAACAAGATAACAATTACTTTGTTAAGGAAAAGAGATTAAAGGCATCAAAAAGATGTTTGAGAGGGAGTGGCAGTTACTTCTTATTGTCATCATCCTGAATGTGATTCTGCAGTTTTTCTGAATCTATAATGCCGATTTAGCCAATATTTCTGAGCTAGTTGAGGGCTGAGAGGTGGAGTTAAGAAACACAGAGAACATCATCAGAGCGAATGCACTGATGCAATCAAACAGCTTATCAAACATAATTTAAAAGTTTCCAGGTGTATTTGAATCACTTTTTGAAAGAAAAATCAGCCCATGTCTGTTAAGTCTCTATCCTGCCTGTCCAAATAAGTAAAACGATCATATCATTGGCAGTACCTCAATGTTCTCAACTTTTTTTAAGTGACAAATGTGCTAAATATCATGGGAATTCCTTCTGCTTGATTTGCCACATTTTACATCTTAAAGATGTAATATGGAGCTTAAAGCTCCATATTCATGGTGCAAATACAATGAAATATCTCTGCAGTAAAGCAAAATGTATCACAGTGCACATTTACTGTTCACAAAACTGAACCATAAACCAGAAATTTCAAAGGCAGTAAAACAATTTGGGACACGCATTCTATTCAACTGACTGGTGTGCTTCTATTTCAGAGAGCAACTCCTAAATTGAGTGCCTTGCTCAGAGATGGCACAGTGGTAACAAATTGTTGAATGAATGATTGTTTTTTTCATACACCTGAAAATAACAAGGTAGAACCAAAGCTGTACTGTAAAGCCAGCTCTCTAAGGGAAAAGAAGAAAGAAAAGAAAGAGAAAAAAGCTCTGATTTGTAGTGTTTTCTTCTTTCTGGGGTGTAAATACTCCCCCTATAACCCATTTTAATTACCAACGTGGTGTCACTGAACACAGAGGTGAGAAAAGATGTTCAGAATGTTGTATTGTAGGCTGGTACAAGCTGGCTCCAGTCCCCTACTGGTTAAGGCCCCTTGACTTGCACTCATGTGATTTGGTAAAAGAAAATCATGCCACTGATTTCCTGTTGGTTAATTAGCTGACTTGATTTTGATGTGGGCCTTTCACCAGTAATGATAATAAAGTGTTACTTTTTTCCAGGTAGGCTACCTGCAGGAAGAAAAGTTGTAAGAATACCTCCCCAGGAGTTCCCATGCTTTTGATAGCAAATAAAAAGCAAGGAAGGCCTTGAGGATTTTCCTGAAGTTGAAAAAGAAATCTCTTTAACTAGGGCCACCTGCTTCGGGGCCTGGGCACTGTTAAGCACACCTTAAAGAATCCTTATTCTTAGCCTCTCTAAGCTCAAAAACTGAATAGGAAAGCCTTAGGCAAAGCACGCTTTAGCAACATGGTATATTAACTCTTAGAATTTATAAAATCCTTCCAATCCCCCATGATGCTGAACTACTTTTGAAGTCAAGAAATTTAGTGCAATACAGAGTGAAGTAAGTCAGAAAGAGAAAAACAAATACTGTATGCTAACACATATATATGGAATCTAAAAAAAAAATAAAGTTTCTGAAGAACCTTGGGGCAGGACAGGAATAAAGACACAGACGGAGAGAATGGACTTGAGGACACGGGGAGGGGGAAGGGTAAGCTGGGATGAAGTGAGAGAATGGCATGGACATATATACACTACCAAATGCAAAATAGATAGCTAGTGGGAAGCAGCCACATAGCACAGGGAGATCAGCTCGGTGCTTTGTGACCACCTAGAGGGGTGGGATAGGGAGGGTGGCAGGGAGATGCAAGAGGGAGTGGATATGGATATGGATACCTAAAAAAAAAATAGGTATTTCAGGAAAAAAAAAAGAAATTTAGTGCATACAAGAATAAAGAAATCTTGAGGATGGTTTATGATTAAAACATCATTCATTACATAACTTTATGGATCAGACTCTGAGCTGGACATTCTCACTTATTTTATATTTTTTATTTAATTCATGTGCCTCTACTCTTTATGATAAAAGTAGAAATTCTTTCATTTAATGAAGATAGAAGAGGACATCCCCAAGGTTATTAAAAATAATATTTTAATAGCAATAGCAATCGCCATCTGGTAAATGTCAACTATATCCTAGACAGTTCACATTTACCATATTAGTTAATACCCAACATTATTTCTATTTTATAGCTGGGGTAAATGAGACTGAGACTGTTATGCATGAGGTCATGAACTAATAAATGAAAGAGGAGAAGCTGGATCACAAGTCAGTGTTCCTCCAAATTTATTGCTTAACATGTGTTAATTAGTTCAGTCATTCCACAAATGTTTATTAAGCACCCACTATGAGTCAGGGACTCTTCTTGGCTTCAGGGATACAGCAGAGAACCACATCAATAGAAATTCTGGCTCTCACCGATCCCCATTTTAGTGGGCAGAAACGGTCAACAAGCAAATAAGCAAAACAGAAGAATATAAAATTAAAGTTATGTTGGATGATGATAAGTTCTATAGAAGAATACAGAGTAGGGAAGGAACATGTAGTATAGGTGGAGTGCCTCGCAATTGTAAACTAATAATCCGGGAAGGCATCACTTAGAAGATGAGAATGACCAGAAGGAAGTGAGACACTGAGGTTTGCAAATATCTGGGAGCAAAGAGGAAACATGTGCAGAGGCTTTCAAGTGACAGCAGGCTTAGTGCATTTGAGAAACATCAAGGTTTACAGAGTAGCTAAACAGAAGCAGGCTCGGGAGAAAGTGATGGGAGTCGAGGTCCTCGAAGTGGGAGGTATGGGGGAGGATGCTCGATTCCTTTGGCTTCTGTGGTGAGTGTAGACTGGAGGGAGGTGCAGGTGAAAGAAGGGAGGACCATCAGCAGGCTGTTGCAATAATCCATGTGAAGGATGATAGTCGCTTGCACCGTGATGGTAGAGGTATAAGTAAGAACTGGTTGGATTCTGAATATATTTTGAGTAGATAAAATTTGCGGAATGATGAAAAGTAGGCTGTGAGGGAGAGAGAGATTAAGAATAACTCTAAAGTTTTTGATCTGAATAAACAGAAGCTTCCATTTACGAAGATGGGGAGGACTGTAGAAGGAAGGATTTGGGAAGGAAGATAAGGAATTTGTTTTTCAAATGTGGTAAGATGGAGGAGATGCAAGAATAAAATAACATCTACTTCAACGTATAAGTTTCAATAAGTAAATCTATATAAAAGCACTATAAATGTTAATTAGCTCTTTTTCTTCATTCTGTTCTCAGTTGTGTGATATAATTATGTCAAGACTAAGATTTAAAGACTGGCTATAATAGAATTGGTGGGCTGTGGGCAAGATTTCATAAACAGAGAAGGGGCAGTTTTTAAACTTGGATTAAAAAGTCAGAACAGACTGATGTGTATTTGTAGGACCAAGTTTCTCAGAGAGAAGTAAGAGTCGAGAGAGATGAAGAAGATGGTATGGTTTGGTCCTGCTGAAGTCATTTTTAAATGTCTATGGATATGCATCTACTTTTTTCAGATTCTTCTCCCTTATACAGTATCACAGAATACTGAAGAGTGTTTCCTATGCTATACAGTAGGTCCTTTTTGGTTATCTAGTTTATACATAGTAGTGCGTATATGTTAATCCCAAACTTCAGTTTATCTCCGCCCCTTCCCCCTTTGGTAACCATAAATTGGTTTTCTATGTCTGTGAGTCTGTTTCTGCTTTTGTAAATAATTTCATTTGTATCATATTTTTAGATTCCACATGTAAGTAATATCATATGTTATTTGTCTTTCTCTGACTTACTTCACTTAGTATGATAATCTCTAGGTCCATCCATGTTGCTGCAAATGGCATTACTTCATTCTTTTTAATGACTAATATTCCATTGTATAAATATACCCCATCTTCTTTACCCCTTCATCTGTCAATAGACATTTAGGTTGCTTCCACATCTTGGCTATTGTAAATAGTGCTGCAAGGAACATTAGGGTGCCTTTTTGAATTATGGTTTTCTCCGGATAGATGCCCAGGAGTGGGATTGCAGGATCATATGGTAGCTCTATTTTTAGTTTTTTAAGGAACCTCCCTACCGTTTTCCATAGTGGCTGTACCAATAACGGAATCACTTTGCTGTACACCTGAAACTAACCCAACATTGTAAATCAACTATACTTCAATTAAAAAAAATTTTTTTTTAATGTCTATAGAGTCATTAAGAACAGAACCTGATGAATCTGGGTGAATGAAAGAGTAATTGACTCTGGATATGACCCATGCTGGTCTGGGAGTCCCGATTTTAGCATCAGACGCAGGGTAAGGAGGCAATGACTCTCCATCCTCAGACACAAGTGTGATGTCAACTGAAGGTGTTATAGAGCCATCAGAGAAGATTGTTGTGCCTCAAAGCCATGTTCTCAGGGTACTCACTGCCAAACAGAGGCTGTAGCACAGCACCTTGACTGAGAAGACTGAGTGGACATTTCCTGATCAATGTGAGATATCCCAGACATTTACAGGAATAACTACGGACATTTTCAGGAAGAAAGTGAGCCTTGGCCTCTGAGCAAGTTAGTAAGTATCTCATCCGGCCATTAACAAGGTCTCATTTTCACTCTCTAGTTGGAGATGCCAGTGGTTATTCCTGTGATATGTTCTATATGATAGCCATTTCTCCAAGCAGCCCTGGTGTACTGGATGGTGGCCTGCCCATCTGGAGGCATTAGGGACTTTCGTGGGCACTCTGAAAGCTAAATCCAGTATCACTTCTCTATCCTGAGTGTGCTCCTTGTATGCCGTTCTGTGGCTTTCTCATGCTTTAGGGCTTTAGATTGTTTTCCTTTATTTTCTGAGATGCCATTCCCCATGTCTTTATACTCATGATTGCCCCTAAGATGATGCAGTTTTCCCAGCTCTAATTTTTCTTGCTCTTCCTGTAAAAAAGATTCGGCGCTCCCACCTGATCTTCCCTTGCCTGTGTGCTGTATTCCTTGGGCTGAGTGCCTTGGGCTCCTGCTATGCAGGCTACTTCAGCTCTTCCATGAACCTATTTTCCACAATGAGTAGAGACTGTTGGCAGCTGGCTGTTGAGACAGATGTCCTGCCTGCAGGGAGAGTGCTTCCTTGGGTTCAATTCCACAGCATAGCTGAGCAGTGAGTGCCAGGCACGGACTAGTGTGCTTTCCCTGGGGGCAGGGTCACCCTAGCCCCTACTAGGTTGCCTCAAGATCTGAGTGGTCAATGTTTTGCTGCTTATCTGACAAGGCAGAGCAGACATGCTACACTCTCCTTTTCTCATATCTGCTTTTTACTCATATATGGTTCCTTTTCCCTGAGGTGTCTTCTCCCTACTTCTGCCTTCAGAAACCAGGCTTTTCCTCAATACTAGAGTGACTATCATCTTTATGAAGCTTCTCCTGATTTTCCTCTATTGCATATGAGTTCCTTGAATTGCCATTGCATTTTAGTGGCCATGTCTGCTTGTGTCTTAAATATATTACTTTATATGTATTTGTGTATATGTTCTTTCCCTTCTACTTGAAGTTGAGCTCCTTCAGTCAGGCTTGAACAATAAGGATCCCTTAGATCTCCATAGGCCAGGAGCCTGGGGTGTATTAGGAAAGGCTTAAGAAAAATCTTCCTGTAGACAACTAGCTTTAATTATAATTGAGATTTAAATTCATTTTGGTAACATACATTCAGGGTACTAGTGTTCAAGGTTGTGAATTTTATCATGCATCACCAGGGCAAAACCAGTAAGACAAGAAAGAGCTGGTAAATATTAGTAGTCTGTTAAAGTTATTAGTTTGTTTATTTTACTATTATTTTATTTGGAGGGGTAGGGGTGTTGGGAATATCTTTATAAGACTGCCTTAGGCTATAAGGAAAGTCTGTGGCCAAAGACAAAAGCTTTTCAATTTGTAGCATTTTGATCATATGTCTTATAATTAGCCATAGACACTCTTCCCCCTTTTTTCTTTAAATTGACTAGAGTTAGACCAGGTAAATCTAAAAAGAATAGAATCCAGGTTTTGTTGCTAGCCACAAATATAAAGCAATTACTTCTAAAACAAACCATGTCTAAATGCTGGCAAAAACATCAAAATTTTCAGACTTAGGAGAAAGTTACATGTTACTCCATGTATACAGTACCAATAAAACAAATATTTGACTTGGGTGATTTTTCATAGATCTTTTGAGAAAACAGCATAATTATTTATTAAAATCTGTAAGCCCTGAAAATAATTTCCTTTCCTATAATGAAGTTAAAGATTCTTTGATATATAAATATATGAAGTTGCAGTATTGTCAGTGGTGAGAAATCAAGCTCCTTTCAGTATAAGACATAAACATGAATTCAATGGCCTTTAGGTTGGAACTAGTGGGAATTAGAAATTATGAATTAGCATTCTGTACTACTTTCCTACAATTCTCCATCCTTTACTAGTCAGGCTTTCTTCATTCTGAAACCTTTCACCTAATACTAATGCTATCATCTGCCTTGAAATCCAGAATCAAACAAACAAACAAAACCATCCAAAACCTGGCAATTAATTGTGAGAAATTGAAGCTCTTCAAAGTGTGACTATGACCTGGCACAATACTCTACCCACAACTGTATACAGGAGGGAAGAGGGGAACATACATTTACAAGTGTCATTTTTACCCAACCTTGTACTGTCATTTAGTCCACAAAATAGGCTTTTAATTTAGGAATACCTTTCTTCCTCCCTCCCTCCCTCCCTCCCTCCCTTCCTTCCTTCCTTCCTTCCTTCCTTCCTTCCTCTCATTTCCATCAATTTTCTCCTGTAAAATAATCACATAAAGTAAAAATCAGACACTATAGAAGTGCAAATATAAAAATGTCTAATTTCCCCATAGTTCCATATCCCCATAATAGTGGGGATAGACAAATAGCTATTTGTCTATTTCTGTTAAATATTCTTATCCCCACTTTGTAGAAGAGGTAACTGGAACTCAGAAATGTAACTTGGCCAAGCTGTGATTTAAATCAAGGCTTCTTATTGCAGAATCCCTGGCAGGCATTTGTGTGTGTGTGTGTGTGTGTGTGTGTGTGTGTTTCCATTCCTTTCACATTCTGTAGACAAAGATGAATTCTCTTTTATGCTTGATAGCATTCTGCAGACCCTATCTGATCATTCACTCATTTGTTTATCCACATATTCATACTACCACTTACTGGATAATAAATGAGTAAGAATTAGAAAAATAAAGGACATAAGAAGAGGAAAAAGGAGGTACAATTGTTGAGAAAAGGGAGTAAAGTAACCTTGGCAAAGATAAAGGGATTGAATTTCAATTAGGAAAGAAGGAGCTGAGTCTGGATTAAAACAAACTCCCATTCTAAGCTCTATGCTCTTAAGCATTGTGCAATGCCTCTTACCTCTGATGTGCTGTTCAACTGATACGTTCCCCTGAAGGTTTTCATTACTAAAGTATCTTTATTGCTCAGTCCCTACATAGTCACAACCCCCTGGAGGGAAAAGCAATCCTAGCTAAGTACCACACACTCTCCTGGGCATCGGATTCAAAGATAAAAGAGATGAAATCCCTGACTTTGTGATGTCCAAGTTCAGTAATGAGAAGCCCTCCATGGCACTTATCTGTGAGGCTTTACAACAGCTTCCTCAGATTATGGAAGAGTTTCAGTTGCTTTTAACAGTATTTAAGGCTACATCTAAAATAGAAACCATGTTCCTGTCTATGCCCCGACTTCCTTATTCCATTCCTGCATTCCTTTCATCTTCATTCTACTTAGTTCATAGCTTGAACAAATTCTGGTGCCTTCAGAATATAGATGTGGAAGGACCAATAGAAAGAGAAGAATGTCTGCATTGAAAACATCAGGAAATAATCCAATCAGTCTTCCTTCTTGACCCCAGCAACACTTCAGAAGCTTTGAGTGAGTTCCCTGGGTCACACATGGTTCTCTTAAGTCAGTGGGCATGTGTGCTTTGGGGGGTGTTCTTTTAACCAATTCAAGAATATGTCTCCAGCCCAAAAGATCAAACGTAATGTTTCACTTTTGAGTCTGGGCCAGCCTTTTCAAAACCAAATGCCAAATTTTGAATTCCTTCTCCAATATACAGCTATATTTTCCTTGAATACAGATTTATTTAACAAACATTTTTCAAGAGGCATAAGGTGGTAAGGACAGCAGTGTAATTAAAATCAGTAATTCTGGAGTACAGATCTAGGGCTGCCACTTACTATGTAACCTTGGCCAAGTCACTTAACTTCCCTGAACCTCAATTTTCTCTTTGTTGAAATGGTGCTAATAATTCCTCCCTCAAGTGGTTGTCACGAACATTGAATAAAACACTATTTGATAAGAGGCTTCACTGATAGTTTTGTGTTAAGTACTAGTTGTGAATTATAATAATATATCACATTCTGTATCTGCCAATAAGATCGTTATAGGGCTCCTGAAACCCAAAGCAATTACATATTGGGGCAAATACACTGCATGCATGACATCATTGGCAAACAATAGAAAACTAACATGGTCAAGTGATTCCATGCTAATTAAGTTACTTTGGACCCCAGACAATACTTCCAGAGTACGATTTCAGGTAGACGTTTTCCTAGCTCCTTTACCAATGCTTTGCTGTTACAGTCTTAAAGTAATACTCATGCAATCCTTTGTGTGTTAGAAAAAAGTCAAGTTGGAGTGAAGGTAGGAGAGAAGTGAAGAAAGAGAGCCTGAAAACTTTCTGAAGTTTCCCATATGCAAATACCTCGATGCCGTATTGGGGAAATAGCAATAGAATAAGAGTTCCCAGGGTAAAGCTATAAATGCCTTTCCCATTTTGCAGCCATACGTCTGTCACAATATTGAGCTGTCACATATTGAGATTGCTAGTGTGGCATCTTCATAGTTTCAGACTGACTCTAACCCCAAACAGCTCCAGCAATTACTGGGTTAACACCCTTGCTCTGCTCCCCATCTCCCTGGCAGTTTAAGAGAATCCAGTGCTCCATGGTGGATGCATTTCCAGTGTGATTTACCATTTGTGGGCATCAGACAACGCTTGGCACACAGAAAAAACCCAATCAGCTTTACCCCTTTTTTGAACTGTGATAAGAGCCCAGGAAAGAGCATCAGATAGGCAGAAGAGAGTCCAGCTCATTTCTGAGAGTAAAAGTCAAAGCTGCTTTCTGCTCACAGTGGAAGGACATATCACATGTTCAAGAGATGGATTAGGAAAGCCAGAAAACTCCCTTTATTCTCTAGAGGAAGCACAGTAAATGCTTTTCTCTCTCTTTAAAGGGCTTATGTTTAATTTTAAAATATCACCATCATTTCACATTGAGGAATTACTCATAGAAATGGAATACCTTTTAAATGTCTCTGTTTTAGAAACTGTGCCCCAGGGAAAACGAGTATATTCATGAGTGGGCTATGAAGGTATAAAGCACATTTTATATCATAAAAATCTCTGTCTGTTACAAAGTGAAATGGCTTAGAATTGTGGGAAACTTTGGGAATGTTAAGATCACTGATGCTTTTGGTCATTGCAGCCAGAATCTACTTTCGATTCTGAAAGGCAAGCAGCCAAAGCACTGAATTTGGGTGTTATTTTGGTGAGAGTAATAATTAGAGGATCTTCTCGCAACTGAATCACATTGAGATGTTATTGTGCAGCAGCTCTGAAGTCAGAACCCCAGATTAACCACTTTTCTGCTGGGTTCTTTAACGTTTCTGAAATGCAGTATTATGAACTACCTACCAAATGGTGGTAATGAGAGAACATACTTCCTGCAGCATTGTTCTGATTGTAAAAAGTAACTATATGAAACGTTTAGTTCAATGCTTGCTGCATTATAAGCTTGCAGTGAACATCAGCTAGTGGCAAAAGTGCTAGTAGAGGTAACCTGACTATGAAAAAACAAACAAACAAAACAAGTAAGAAAAGCAAGGGAATGTCTTAAAGCTCCAGATCTCCAAATCTTATCTGATCTTAGTGTTTTTTGTTTTTTTGTTTTTGTCCCATAGTGATTCTTGTACTTGTCCTTTTTGGAAAAATGATCATGAGATTTCCTTAAATAGGGTTTTGACTTTGTCCAAATTTAAGAACTTCTGTAAGAAGAATGCATCATAAAATTCACAAAGTCTACAACCACAAGTTAAAAAAGGATAATAAACATTGCTTCAAAATGATACATATGTGATATTGGTGATTTCAGTGTTGAGGAAACATTTTAGAGAGAAGACCTAATTTGATATCTGATACATTGCCATCAAATATATTAACTAAATGTCTAAATATGTTCTATGTCTATCTGTATATCTCTATGGATAGTGATAGAGGCTCTATAGCTATATAGACAAAGATGTTTGTATGAAAGAGAATTAAAGGTAAATGGTTTTGTGCTATTAACCTCTATAATCTAAACTGCTGTGAGCATTAGATGACTCAGGCCGACATGAGAAGGATCAATGAGGTCAATACCATTCTATTTGCATGTGGATGGGAAATCTGCACTCTGTCAAATGCCCATACTCAGTGTTCTCAATTGAAGCTATGGTGACACAGGTGAGGGATTTAACAAGTAGGAGTGCATAACATAGAGTGAATCCATTCTTGTCACCAGAAAGTGTATTTCATGAAGCACACATCCTTGGGTGCCTAGCATTGTCTTCTTCGTGACGGTTACTTCAACAGACAAACAGATGCCTTAGTTTGGAGGAAGAAGATGGAATTAGGTAAGGCATGTGGAAAGACACCTAGATGGTAAAAGCCACATTACGTGAAAAATCCAGCCTGGGTAGTTATGGGATATTTGGTCAAGGGCATCAGAGTCTTCTTCCATAAGCATTTGAGTGGGATGGTTACAAAGTAGCCAGTAGGCCTTTTAAAGTAGTGTTTGTGAGAAAAGGGAATAGCTACCCAAAGCATTTTATTTTTAATAGAATGAAGGGTCAACTGTCAATAACAACATTTGCATGACTAAATGTTATTATCAGCAGGCTGAAATCAGAACCAATTTTTACACTGTCTTATAAAAAATCAACCCTCAAAAATTTTTCTAAAGTTGATAACAAAGGACAAAGATGGTTTAATTATAACTTGCTAAGGGATATAAGCTGGTCAAAAGATGAGAGCTCTGATATTTTTTGTTTGTTTGTATTTTTACCAAAACAGGCCAAAGCTTATTTAGATAACAAGTGAAATAAAAGTGGAATTTTATGATTACAATTGAGGAAATACGATATTTTCTACTTTATATAAACATATAAGAAAAATAAGAGCTGCATTTACTTAAGACTCAAATTTTCAAGCTCCATCAGACTCATTGGAAACATATCAAATTTGTCCAAGGTCCTCTAACTTTTGGTTAGAGCTAGATCTTTTTTTCTTACTAGAGATCCAGAAAATAGCAATAAAATACGTCGGCCTTGCAAAGACTTTTGAAATAGTCAAGTCTACTTCCTACTGTTTTGCAGTTAGATCTGCAATGTGTTGCTGAAAATATGTGAACTCAACGCGCAACAATTTACATAGCACATTTACAAAAATTAACTAGCAATATCACTGTGAGGTAGGTAGTACCATTACCTCTAATTTATATATAAGAAAAACCAAGCATGATTAAGTGATTTCCCTGTGGGTCTTATACCCTAAAAGAGGCTGAATTAGGTCTTGATCTCTCCTCTTTGGACTCTATGTCCTATAATCCTTTCTAGTATCATGCAGTGCCTTTTACATGGTTATGATAAAACTAGACCTCGGTTTAAAATAACTCTTTCATTATAAAATTTTGCCTTCGCTAGGGAGCTTTATAACTTTCAAGTGCCATTATGTCCATTAACAGATTTGATACTCAAATCATCCTGGATCGGTTTGGAACCTCTGTTTTACATGTAAGAAAATTAAGACACAGTAGGACACCAAAGAGGTCCTAATGACCAATCTGGGACATCATTAGAAAAGTACAGGACTCTATGTCCACTGCTGCTTCTTTGACTTGAAATAGAACTGAAGACTTTCTATAGGAGGAATAATTGACCAGAGGGATGAAATTCTAAAAAAAAGTTTGAATTTAGAGAAATGTTTCTTCATGTGTGAGTTTCTTAACATCGAAGTGTTCAGATGGCAGCATAGAGGCAGAGAAGGAATTGTACTCTCTTGAATATATGTTCTCCCTAGGGAGGCAATCACAGGCTGACTCTAACCAATCATAAATGCCAAAAGGGCAGACTCTTCATACACCATATGGAAGGAGGTCTTAGGATCAGAGTGCAGCTTCCTCTCTAGGCAAATGCAGCTCACAATGTATTTTTTCCCCTGAGCAGCTTAGCCAGAGTTTTATTCCCTAAGTGCAAAATCCTTTAAAAATTATATTTTACAAGATGAGACATACTTAAGACTCACTTCATTCCAAAGTCAGACACTCATTTTCACAATGCTTGATAGTCACATACTACAGACATTCAACTGTGGACTCCCGTAGTTTCTAATCTTGAAAATCGTAATTTGTCTTTTAATATCAAGCTATTTCCTCTGCCACCTCATTTAATTAATGATATTTCTCTCCTCTCTCATCTCGTCTGTCTCTCTCTGAAAACAGCTTGCTCCTAAAGGGAAATACATGATGCTTGTCATTCTGTGTTATTATGAGAATTCCTCTTAGGATAAAATGTAACCCTACAGGGTGTTGTCTACATTTGCTTAGCAATGTGCAGACCCATCCTAGAACATGGCAAAAGAAAAAAGTAGAGCTGATAGAGCTGAAAAATAAAAAAGGAAACCCTGAATTACATGGGAGATGAATGATTAAGAAATTAAGTGGTGTCAGACCTAGGAGACTTAAATAAAAACAGGGGAGATATGGAATTGAGAAAGAGGGGGAAAGCATTCTTGTTACGTGAAGAAGAAGAAAATATGTCTGGTTTATCTATCTTTTGCAAACTGAGGGGATGTATTACTCGTGCTGATGTGGCACTTGGATGGAGAGCGCATCAGCTGGGTTAGGGTAGAAGGGATATTCTCCTGAAAAGGCTTTAGGTGGAAAGTGATCCCAAATTGCTGTCATTTAAACAGAATGATTCTGGCATAACTAAGCTAGAAACAAGAGAAGGAATTAGCATATGTGGATCTGGATGGTGGCAGTCAGGACTACGTGTGGAGCTTAATGAAAGTTGCGCAAAACTTTTAGCAGCTGGACGTTAAAGGTGCACAAGTCTTAGCATTTCCTTCTTATCTAGTACTTGGTGCCTTGTGTAGTGACTGGGGAAAAACATAAATGGATTGCACAGCACTGGACAAATAGGAGACACTCATTCATTCATTTATTCATGCATTTGTTAAATGTTTATTAAAAGCCTATTTTATATCAAACACATTTATAGGTACTCAGGATGCAACAGTCAGCAAAGGTTCTAATAGAGCTTACCTTTGACTAGGTGGATCCAGATGTAAATAAGAATCAAAGAAATACATAGTATTTTGATAGCAATAAGTGATAAAGAAAAAATAAACAAAGTAGAAAAAGAAGGTAGGAAGTATCTTGGGGTTGCAGTTTTAGATAGAATGGCTAGGAAAAATGTCACTGAAAAGATGACATTTGAGTAGAGATGAGAGAAAAGTGAGGAAGTAAGCTGTAAGGATAGCTGGGAAATGTACATTCCAGCCGAGGGAGTGACAATTTTGAGGAACAAAGCGGGACTAATGGGTTTGAAGAATAGTGAGCAGAGAGGAGTGTATCAGAAGGTCAGTTCACAGAAGATGAAGGCAAAGCATAAGGGGAGGAGGAGACCATGTAGCATCTTGTGCTCCACTGGAAAGGACTTAAACACTTTTATTCTGATTGAAAAATAAGACCATTGGATAGTTTTGAGCAGAAGACAGAAACAATCCAACTTATAATTTAATGGACTCACTTTGGCTACACTTTCGGGATAAGACTGAGTGAGGGGAAATGAAGCAGACTCAGCAAGACTACTTAGGAGACTATTGAGGTAATTTACATGAAAAAATCGTGAGTTTGGATAAGAGTGGTTACAGTGGAGGTAGGGAAAATGGTCAGAGTCTGGGTAATTTTTGAAGGTGGAGATGACTGGATTTATTTTACACGGAGTAGCAAGTCACTTTTGCTTAACTACTTTAACTATTTGGAATACGATGGACAAGGAAATTAGGGGAAAAAAATGAGAAATTTTGTAACAGTAAATTGTATGGTAGACAGTGGCTCAAATTGTTATGGAGTATTTTGGAAGAACATAGTATAGCAAAACTTGGCAATAGTTATTCTAATGCGTTAAATACAATAAAATACAATGATCATATCTATATAACATGGGCTATATCTATATTAAAATTTTAACAATGTGGCCTTAAGTGTCTTATTTAAAATGTCACTTTTGTTATCTGAAAAAAAGAGCAATAATACCAACATCACAGTATTATATTGAACGTTACACAGTCTGAGTTGCTTATTGCAATGTTTGGACTCTAGTGAATGATCACTAAATATTGTTACCCATCTCATTAAGCTTATGACGGCCTCAGAAATTTGTTGGGTTTGACAGTAATGTATGACCTTAAAGGCCTTGTATTAGAATACAAAAACACTGGACTTGAAATTAAAACACCCAACTTCAGATGTGGTGGTTATTTACCCAGCCTTATTGATTGTAGATATTAAGGCTAATTTGGGTCTCATGACTTCAATCCAGTGCTTTTTCTGTTGTGCTCACATTTCTTAGGAACACAGGTTGTATCATACCCAACAAGAATCCCAGATTCTGCATGCCAGCCAAGTTTATTCTTCATTAGGCAGGAATCTTTGGGTCTGACCAAGCAATCAGCCTCACTTTTTGACACAGAGTTAGTATCTGTGCATCTTGTTGGCGCATTAGAGAGCCAAACTGAAGACTGAGAACTGTCAAAGAAAAAGCCATTTGGGACACATCCATAGTGACTTTGTATCACTGAATTAATTCTCAAGTTACCAGGGTTATTTGGGGGTGGGGTGGGGGGCAGGATTCTGAAAATACAGTTCATTACCAAATTTGGGGATTTTGTTTTGCCCGCAAACTGCTACAGACTATCAAAAAATATTGTCCTCATATGTTCTTTAATCCGGTTAGCATTAGTGATGGGGAAATAAGTGGACTGGAGTCTAATTCAAACATATTCATTAAGGCAGCTTCTTCTTAACCAAGTTTTATAACCCCCTCTGTATCACTAAAGTAACCGAAGTTCAAGCAAATATAGTACAGTGATTGCAGAATAGGAGTTTGGAAACTGTATGATCATAGAACATGTTTCTAACTTTCTGTTCAAAAATGGTATACATTGACCAAACAGAGTAGTAGCCAGCTTTCCAGGTACTCTTTATTTTTGAAAGAAGGAATGAATTTACATTTGAATATTCAACTGGCTTTTGATATGCTGAAATGTAGAGAAACAATACCTTCTCTACCAGAAGATGCTCTCTATACAAACACACAATATTGGAAACAAATTTAAAGCAATTTTTAATTTCATAAAGTCTTCCGCCATTTTGAAGAAATTGTGTTTAATTTGCTAGTTTCTATAATGTAGAGAGCTATGATAAGTTATTTTTCATTCTCTCCGTTGGGGTAGGAGGAGGGTTCCAACACTATCATTGAAAAATAGAACCTCTTGTGAGGAAACGTATTCCCTTGTGGTCCCTGTGCAGCATTTCCAGGGAAGAAGTGACCTCCTTTTACGAAGAGATAACACTTGTGTGGCATCATGATGTGTTATCATAATACCACATGTGCGGTATTATGCAGAGATAACAGTTGTGTGGCTCAGCTTGCTATCTGGAGCCCAGGACATTGTTAGAACAGGCTGGCACCTCAGGTTTTCTTGAGTATGTGTTATGTTCATGCAGCCTCTGATGAGCAGAAGAGATTAATTTTGTTAATCAGAAATCAAAGCTTTGGTGCTTGGCACCACTGCAAATAAAGATGGTGAACTCCAAAATAATATTACTTTATGGATCATAGGAGTTACTTTGGGCATTCCAAACTTCTGTCAGAATCGAAGGAACTGGGAAGAAACTGAGTGCAAACCAAGAAATTTATTTTTATGGCTGGGTAATTAAGCAAAGAAAATTAGGTTAAAGAGATTCCCTATTGCTGGAACAGCATCAAGAAAATCATTTAAAGTTAAAATAGAGACAGTGGTTTATATGCCTCAGCATTTTCTGAATAGTCTTTCCCTGTAATTCCTTTTCAATAAAAGCTTTCTTGATAAAAAAGGTTTTTTAGGCCAAGAAACGTTGCTGCCTGTTAGTTAAATACCATCTACAATTATTTTAACTGAAAAACCTGTCTGAATCTCTAGTAGACCACAGAGTATATTTGACAATGAAATCCTTTAGTCTTTTATCTGTTTCTTTTTTTTTTAATTGCTCTTAATACTGGACAGAATCTGTGCTCCTTAGAAGACACTTTGGGAAAACTATCTTTGCGATGCCAAAAAAAATTTGTTAATTTGGTTAATTTAGTAAAAGTAAGTGTTTGTACAGAATGATCTGATTTGATTAAATGGATATAACTGGTAGCCTGGTATAGACATTGCCTGAATGTACCCTGTATTCCTTCAAAGGGGACGTACTTCTGTTTAAATTCTTCAAAAAGTATTTCATATGTGTGATACTGCTACTGCTTGTTAAGAACATTCTATATGCCAGGTCCCATATTAAGTGCTTCACATGTACTAACTCAGTTGATTCCTTTTAAAAAATTTTAATTGATCCAACAACTCTTTGAGGTAAACACAATTATTATCACTACTTTATGGATGAGAAAACTGAAACAAAATTATCTTATGTGACTTTTACAATACTAGCACAATACATATATGGGCATATCAAGTCATACTTTCAGCTGAAAATAACTTACTGACCATCTTCTCCAAATCATTTTATAAAGGAGGAAATAGAGACTTGTCTCTTGTTAGCTAATTAACAGGATCCTGGCAGATCTTGGCAGATCCTGAAATAGGATATAAAGCTCCTGCAGCCAGAATTTGTTGCCGTAAAATAAATGTCCAGGGCTTCCCTGGTGGCACAGTGGTTGAGGGTCCGCCTGCCAATGCAGGGGACACGGGTTCGTGCCCCGGTCCGGGAAGATCCCACATGCCGCGGAGCGGCTGGGCCCGTGAGCCATGGCCGCTGAGCCTGGGCGTCTGGAGCCTGTGCTCCGCAAAGGGAGAGGCCACGGCAGTGAGAGGCCCGCGTACCGCAAGAAAAAAAAAAAAAAAAAATGTCCATAAGAAAAACTTAACACACTTACAGTCATCCCATCATGCTTAGAGACTGGGGAAAGGAAACTGTAAATGGTAGGTATGTGTATGGATTTTTTTTTTAATGTGAGTTTTAACAGGTAGACCTTCCCCAAAGTGAGTTTATTATTATTGTTACCTGATTATTGGAATACTCACTAAAATTAGTCACTGCTAGGATTTTACTAGCTATAATGAAACTATTCATTAGCTAAGCACATTAAAAGTGCTCTAAGATATAGATGTTAGGTTTACTCTATTTTACAAACAAAGAACAGGAATGAAGCTAAGCCCTTTGCCCAAAGTCTCATATTTAGAAAGCAAGGGAGCTGGGGCTTAAATCCAATGCTCTTCTTACTCTGATTATTGCTTCCTTTAGCAAAAAGTTTAACCAATATGAGGTTGTGTTAATTCATTCAGATGATCCTCTAAAGTATGATTCTAGGAATTGAAATGTTAGTTACAGTGAAGAGTAGATGTTTTCTCTATGCTCAAAAACTTTTCAGAAACACAAAACTGAAATGTGGCTTGCTTTCTTCACTCATCTTTTTTTAGTCTATCTTCTTTCATGGCCAAGAGACAAGTCTGGTTGTTCTAGGCATGGAGTATATTATGGGGCAGAAGGCAGAAGACTGAATTCATGGGAACTGGTCTTCCGTCTGCTCTTGTGATTCTCTATAGAATCTTTCATGTAAAAGTCTATTCCTACACCTTGCCCTCACATCCATTGTCATTATGGACCATACATTTTGTTCTAGTTTCTTATATGTAATTATCATTAAATAAAACTCTTTCTAATCGGTAAATTGTATTTCATAGTATAAACGTGGAGCTGAAAAACATAAAATGCAATTTTATTAAAAATTTTAATTTATTATATTTAAATTTCAATTTTATTTTTAAAAGTTCTGTGTGAAAGGAAGCATGCTTAAAATCAGAAATTTGTTTAGTGTGTGATTAAGTAGGTGTAGGAATTTGTTTTATGATAAAGTAAAAAGACCACAGGGTTGGAAACCATGAGAGATTATTTTTAGTTACTTTGTCATTAAACGTTCAAATAAACTTGGATCAAATTGCCTACATATGCTATCTCATGATCTATGAGAGCCCAAGCTCTTGAACTGGACTTCCCAGATTTAAATCCCAGATCTTCCTCCCAGTTATGTGGCCTAGGGCAAAGTCTATAATTTGTCTATGTCTCAGAATCATTTTCTTAATAGTAAAGACAAAAAAGTACCCATCTCCTTAAGTTTGTATGCAAATTAATTGAGTTAATAATTGAAAATCTCCCAGGACAGACAACAGTGCCTGGCAAATATTAAGTACCTAATAAATTCTGACTATTAGTATTTTAGATCCATCAACTATTAATTGAACATATACTGTGTGCCAAACGCTGAGCAAGGAACTGGGGAGAGTGAAAAAGAATAAGTCCAAGTCCCATCCTTTGTGCCGCTTATGGTTTAGTATATAAAATGTAAACAGATACAGACATGGTTATGTTTGATATGAAACAAACATTATTAAAAGTGCCTCGTGAAGCAGAAGTAGTTTGGATGAGAAAGCAATTTTCTTTGAGATTATATAACAGATTTTCTTAGAAATGAAAAAGCAGAAGTTACAACAGACACGACAGAAATACAAAGCATCCTAAGAGACTACTACAAGCAACTCTATGCCAATAAAATGAATAACCTGGAAGAAATGGACAAATTCTTAGAAAGATATAACCTTCCAAGACTGAACCAGGAAGAAATAGAAAATATGAACAGACCAATCACAAGTAATGAAATTGAAACTGTGATTAAAAATCTTCCAACAAACAAAAGTCTAGGACCAGATGGCTTCAGAGGTGAATTCTATCAAACATTTAAGAGAAGAGCTAACACCCAGCCTTCTCAAACTCTTCCCAAAAATTGCAGAGGAAGGAACACTCCCAAACTCATTCTATGAGGCCACCATCACCCTGATACCAAAACCAGACAAAGTTACTACAAAAGAAGAAAATTACAGACCAATATCACTGATGAATATAGATGCAAAGATCCTCAACAAATTACTAGCAAACAGAATCGAACAACATATTAAAAGGGTCATACACCATGATCAAGTGTGATTTATCGCAGGGATGCAAGGATTCTTCAATGTATGCAAATCAATCAATATGATACACCATATTAACAAATTGAAGAAGAAAAACCATACGATCATCTCTACTGAGATGAAGAAAAGGCTTCTGACAAAATTCGACACCCATTTATGATAAAACCTCTCCAGAAAGTGGGCGTAGAGGGAACCTACCTCAACATAATAAAGGCCATATATGACAAACCCACAGCAAACATCATTCTCAATAGTGAAAAACTGAAAGCATTTCCTCTGAGATCAGGAACAAGACAAGGATGTCCACTCTCGCCACTATTAGTCAACATAGTTTTGGAAGTCCGAGCCACAGCAATCAGAGAAGAAAGAGAAATAAAACAAATACAAATTGGAAAAGAAGAAGTAAAACTGTCACTGTTTGCAGATGACATGACACTATACACAGAGATCCTAAAGATTCCACCAGAAAACTACTAGAGCTAATCAATGCATCTGGTAAAGTTGCAGGATACAAAATACGATCATCTCTACTGAGATGAAGAAAAGGCTTCTGACAAAATTCGACACCCATTTATGATAAAACCTCTCCAGAAAGTGGGCGTAGAGGGAACCTACCTCAACATAATAAAGGCCATATATGACAAACCCACAGCAAACATCATTCTCAATAGTGAAAAACTGAAAGCATTTCCTCTGAGATCAGGAACAAGACAAGGATGTCCACTCTCGCCACTATTAGTCAACATAGTTTTGGAAGTCCGAGCCACAGCAATCAGAGAAGAAAAAGAAATAAAACAAATACAAATTGGAAAAGAAGAAGTAAAACTGTCACTGTTTGCAGATGACATGACACTATACACAGAGATCCTAAAGATTCCACCAGAAAACTACTAGAGCTAATCAATGCATCTGGTAAAGTTGCAGGATACAAAATTAATGCACAGAAATCTCTTGCATTCCTATACACTAATGATGAAAAATCTGCAAGAGAAATTAAGGAAGCACTCCCATTTATCAATGCAACAAAAAAAATAAAATACCTAGGAATAAACCTACCTAGGGAGACAAAAGACCTATATGCAGAAACCTATAAGACACTGATGAAAGAAATTAAATATGATACAAACAGATGGAGAGATATACCATATTCTTGGACTGGAAGAATCAATATTGAGAAAATGATTATATTACCCAAAGCAATCTACAGATTCAATGCAATCCCTATCAAATTACCAATGCCATTTTTTACAGAACCAGAAGGAAAAAATCTTAAAATTTGTATGGAGATACAAAAGACCTCTAATAGCCAAAGCAGTCTTGAGGGAAAAAAACGGAGCTGGAGGAATCAGACTCTCTGACTTCAGACTATACTACAAAGCTACAGTAATCAAGAGAGTATGGTACTGGCAGAAAAACAGAAATATAGATCAATGGAACAGGATAGAAAGCCCAGAGATAAACCCACGCACCTATGGTCAACTAATCTATGACAAAGGAGGCAAAGATATACAATGGAGAAAAGACAGTCTCTTCAATAAGTGGTGCTGGGAAAACTGGACAGCTACATGTAAAAGAATGAAATTAGAACACTCCCTAACACCATACACAAAAATAAACTCAAAATGGATTAAAGACCTAAATGTAAGGCCACACACTATCAAACTCTTAGAGGAAAAAATAGGCAGAACACTCTATGACATACAACACAGCAAGATCCTTTTTGACCCACCTCATAGAGAAATGGAAATAAAAAGAAAAATAAACAAATG
>NC_041229.1:91928415-91935250 GCF_002837175.3 Physeter macrocephalus | reverse complement strand
ACTCTTTGACATAAATCACAGCAAGATCTTTTTTGGTCCACATCCTAGAGTAATGGAAATAAAAATAAAAATAAACAAATGGGACCTAATGAAACTTTAAAGCTTTTGCAAAGCAAAGGAAACAACAAGCAAGGCAAAAAGATAACCGTCAGAATGGGAGAAAATATTTGCAAACAAATCAATGGACAAAGGATTAATCTCCAAAATATATAAACAGCTCATGCAGCTCAATATTAAAAAAACAAACAACCCAATCCAAAAATGGGCAGAAGACCTAAATAGACATTTCTCCAAAGAAGACATACATATGGCCAAGAAGCACATGAAAAGCTGCTCAACATCACTAATTATTAGAGAAATGCAAATCAAAACTACAATGAGGTATCACCTCACACCAATTAGGACGGGCATCATCAGAAAATGTACAAACAACAAATGCTGGAGAGGGTGTGGAGAAAAGGGAACCGTCTTGCACTGTTGGTGGGAATGGAAATTGATACAGCCACTATGGAGAACAGTGTGGAGGTTCCTTAAAAAACTAAAAGTAGAATTACCATACGACCCAGCAGTCCTACTACCGGGCATATACCCAGAGAAAACCATAATTCAAAAAGACTCATGCACCCCAGTGTTCACTGCAGCACACAGATGTAGAGAACAAACATATGGGCACCAAGTGGGAAAGTGGTTGTGTGATGAATTGGGAGATTGGGATTGACATATATACACTAATATGTATAAAATGGACAACTAATAAGAAACTGCTGTATAAAAATATAAATAAAATAAAACTCAAAAATTCCAAAAACAAAAGATTTTATAACAGATTTTCATAACTAAAAGGTGAACAATGGGGAGAAAGGCTTTGGGTTAACACTGAATGAACAGCAGGTGCAAAGTGATGGAGTGTGAAGCTTCATGGTGTCTAGGCAACTAGAAGTAGTTGGTATTGCTTGTGGAGAGGGAGTGGTTAATGGTAAAGATAAGATGAGAGCTGTAGGAAAGGGCTAGATATGAATATACTGTGTGATGCTAAAAAGGGTCCCTGTTATCTTCACTCTGTCTGCACTGGGTTCCCAACTGGATGAAGAAAACAAAGAAAAGAGCCACTTGTAAGAGGATGTTCTTCTGATTCATAACTGAGATGAAAAGGGCAGAAGAAAACAGAGAAGAAAAATGTGAGAATTATGGCATCAGTTTACTTGATTAAATTCAGTGGTATACACACTCTCCACACATCACGTCCTTATAGGGGGCAAAAAAACACCCTCTAGAGCACATGAAGCAATGAAGCATAAATTTCCTTCTCGACTATGGATTTTCTGAAAGACAGTTGCAAATTGAAGATATATAGTGTTACTTATATCATTCTACATCTTATAATGCAAAGTCTCAGATATTATTATACTTTCCCTACCAGTGAAAACAGAAAGTTATGCAGTGTTGGGATCCTTATATGAAAAATTTAATGACTGCAAAGATGTTTCGTAAATGATCAATGCGTGAATAGAGAATGACACTATCACTGTCTCTTAAATACACATTAACCCAATACATAATAAGTAGCAGCTTGAATGGTGCTGCTGTAAGATGTAATTCCTTTTAGTCCAGTGTAAGCTGATTAGGACTCATTCACACTTATCTTTTTGTTTGTAGTTCTAACATATTATTTCATGTTCCACAATGAAGGTGAGTTTTGAATGGAAGGTTTATTTTTATTGCATCCTGTCCCTCAGTGATCCCAATACAACACCAGTTGAATCAAAGAAATTCAGGGGGCTGTAAAGGGACTTAAGTGCTTTCTAGTCTACCTTCTTATCAAAGAGGAGTAACTTTCTGACTCAGAGAGGTTTAGCGACTGGCCTAAGGCTGTTGAGCAGGAGAAAAGCAGAGCAGAATCCAAGACTCCTTGCCCTGTAGATTTTTTTTTTTTTTTGGTCCACTTCACTAGGCTTTAATCATTTATTATTGTAAAAAAAAAATCATTTATTATTGTAGTCTCTTACAGTTAATTTCTGATAGTTTTGCTAGCACGTAAAATGGAATGGAAGGCATAGAAGAGGTCACACAAAGAAACTCCTCTCCTTATCTCTGAACGCTAAAGCAGACTGCAGAAGTTAATGGCGAGCACATTGTAAAAACAGAGCCAGCTCAACTCTCAGCTGGACTCTTTCTTTTCCTTTCACATAGGTTTCCTTTAAACTTCACATATGTAATGGACTTTTACATTTGTTGGCTGATGCACTCATAACAGACCTTTTTTTTTTTTGCGTAGAATGTAAACCAACTGCAACGAATAATAAATACCAATATTATGCACCGTTTGAAGAATGGAATAAGCATGTCTTGACATTTCCTGTGCATTCATTAGTACTTCACCCCACAACAAGCCAGGTTAAAATAACAGTTACTGATATATTACTAAATGTTGAAAGTTTCCATCCTGAGAATTTCAGGTCAACTTGGAAGCAAAAGTAAATACTGAGAAGGATGAGGTTGTAGACCAGGTCATGAACACTAAAGAGGAAGCAGTAGAAGAAGGTAAGAATAGAGCTATAGGATTTGGGAGCGGGGGGGAAGTCTACCAAGACAGTAGAAAGTAATGGCCAGAGACTGAGTGGCAAACTATTAGTGATGGGCATCCATCATTTTCATAGGCTTTTCATAGGGATAGAATAGCTGCTGGGGTTAATTTCTTATGCTACTCAGTTAGAAGGAAAATGAGGCTCCATCTAGGCTTAGTTGGAAAGAGTACAGTGATGTCACAGAGCTGTTGGTCATGGACCTCCGAATAGGGTGTTACAACACTCAGTTCTCATGTTTGGTGACTGTAATTATGGTTACCAATCTGTAGATGAAAAAAACAGAAATTGCCAAATGCTATCTGCGTTCCTAAAATCTAAGTAGTCATTCAGTGACGGAACTTGACTTAGAAGAGAGGTAATACAGTCATCCTAATGGAAGTGGGATAAACCTCCAACCCAAGATTGGTTCAGATGTTGAGGTTGATGCTGCCTCACATCATCATACCAAGAGGGTATGAAGAGATTTACATTCATATAATGAAGCTTTCTGGGTATACCAGCGCAGGCTCCCAAGCAAATCCAAAAATGACTTGAGAGCAAAAAGAAGGTTCTCTCTGGCTTTTGGATTTTATTGTGCATAGGTGGTAGGGCCAGGGTAAGCTTTCTTATGCCTGGGTCAGGGATTGCATGGTATCTTAGTTTTTTAATTGTTGTAACAAACTATCTCAAACCAGGTGGCCTAAACACCAGAAACTTTTTCTCTGACATTTCTGGAGGCTAGAAGTCTAAAATCACTTCTGTGATGTCAGTGGCAGTCGGGTTAGTTCATTGTGGGGACTGACTCTGAGAGAAAATCTGTTCCATGCCTCTCTCCTAGCCTCTGGTGGTTGCTAGAAATCCTTGGGATTACTTGGCTAGTAGCCGCCTCATTCCAATCTATGCCTCCATCATCATATGGCCTTCTCTGTGTCTCTCCTCTTCTTATAAAGACATCAGTCATATTGGATTAAAGGCCCACACTAATCCAGTATGACCTCATTTTAACTTAGCCAATTACATCTGCAAAGACCCTGTTTCAAAATACAGACACATTCTGAGGTTCCAGATGGACATGAATTTTGGGGAAGACATGATTCAACCCAGTGCATGTGGTTAGAACTTCCTGCTGATGCCCAACAAGAAAGCTCATGAATTTTCTTATTGACTCGTTCAGATGTGGGGCAAGAGGGAAAGATGGTGGTATGGGATTTGGGGAGCTGTCAACAATCAAACATCAAAAATAGAGTCAGACCCTTTATTGCAAAAGATCTCTCGAGTCCTCAGTAAGTTATACTCTTTTCTTGTTTGTCAGTAAGAAGGATGACTCTAACATTTATCTTTCAAATTTGTACCTTATGACTGTGAATAAAGGATGCTAAAATATTATAGGCGTTGAATTATTACAAAAGCTGCATAATAATCTGTCCTAAGCAAGTATGATCATATGCCCAGTCTACCTTATAATAAAGAATCCAGAATTAGGAAATATTCAAAGATCATTTTCAGGCAAGTAGATCACATAAGGCCAGGAACAATATTGAACTGATGGTCAGTTCCTTGACTAGGATGCTAGGGTAACTTTGAGTAGATTCCAGAGCTTAGGACAGCCATAGGACAATAAGGACTGTAGACCTATGGGGCCTTTGAGCACTAACGCCCCCTTTATATAGCAAGTACCAAATGAACTGCCCCTTTTCCTATATAAAAATGAAAAGCATAGTTGATGTTATCCACCTCGCACATATAAGACAAATAATTTGTAATCAATATAACCATCTAACTATAATGAAAGAAGAAATAAAATCAAGTTTTCAAAATGTGTGTTGATATATAAATACCTAGGCTCTTCCACCAGAAAACACAATAGAGCAATCAGATGCCTCCACCTAGATGCAGAGTTGCTGAGAATAAGACAGCTGCAAATGCAAGTACATGGTATTGGTGACTGAAAAATCATGAGCAGAGTGGCTAGCTGGGATGCTAATTTCTGAAACAATGGCCAACCATTGGTAAAGGTCTGACCAAAATAGAATACAGTCTTCTCTTGATTTATATGGTCGTTTCATTCCCTGTAAAGTCCATGCATATTTCAAGCTTGCAAAAATATATATATATACATATATATATATTTATTTATTTATTTATTTATTTTTGGCTATGTTGGGTCTTCTTTGTTGGGTCTTCTTTGCTGTGCTCGGGCTTTCTCTAGTTGCGGCGAGCGGGGACTGCTCTGCGTTGTGGTGCACAGGCTTCTCATTGCAGTGGCTTCTCTTGTTTAGGAGCTCAGCTCTAGGCACGTGGGCTTTAGTAGTTGTGGCACTTGGGCTCAGTAGTTGTGGCTGGTGGGCTCTAGAGCGCAAGCTCAGTGGTTGTGGCGCACGGGCTTAGTTGCTCTGTGGCATGTGGGATCTTCCCGTACCAGGGCTCAAACTTGTACCCCCTGCATTGGCAGGCAGATTCTTAACCACTGCACCACCAGGTAAGTCCCTTAAAGCTTGCAAAAATATTTTAATTTGTATGTAAAACAGAATTGGACTCCTGGCTTAGATAATTATATTCAGATTTTTCTTCACTTATTTGAGTGTCTGGTGGGACACCTATGTATCTAACATTTATTGTGACAAGCAAAAAATGTTCCAACAAATATCTGAAATGCCACAGAGACCCATTAGACTAGATTTTTTCAAATTTCTAGATTGAAAGAGAATGTGTTTCTTCCAGTAAAGCAGGTGATTACATGGAATTTTTAACGTAACTTTTGAAAACTGTCAATTAAAGCCAATTTTAGTAAGTTCTATCAGGCGTAGAAATTAAAATGTCCTCACCTTTCTAACTTAGTAGATTTATTTAATGCTTTAAAAACAGTTCACTCAGTTTAGAAAGGGAGACTAGTGTCTGTTGGTGTTTGTTTATTTTGATATAATGAAGATTAGGGTTATCCAGTAAATACTGATGTGAATAAGACTGTGATGTCCCAAATAGCTTGGGATGGAGAAATGGAGACACATTTTTACATGATATTAATGAAGCTAGTGATCAAAGCAGTATATTGCCAGCTTTATTTTGTAAAGAGATTGGATACAGAGTTCAGGTTGGTGGAATCCTCTGTCTAGAAACTGGACCACAGACAGTATCAACACACACTAACTGATCGACTGAGAAAGAGTTTATGGAAATATATATATATTGCATATAATAAATGTAAATTGACTGATTTGGCAGTGTTAAAACAAGTATGGTGTCTAGAATCAGAAAGTTCTCTACACTGATCAGACACTATCGACTTTTGTGCTTATTCTGGATCCTGCATTTTAAGAAAATAGATTGGAACATGTCCAAAAAAGAGACTCAAAGTGGTTAAAAGTGTGTGTGTATAGGTGTGTGCATGTATGTGTATATATGTGTTCAAACATACGAATTTTTTATGTGTTCAGACCATCAATCCTGAAAAAATACTCATGTTTCGTTCTTATATTTACATGCTTTTCTTTGACTATGTATATATTGAATTTTATTCTCAAGTGTATATTTCAGTTAATATTCTTTTTAAAAATTGTGGTAAAATACACATAACATGAAATCTTACTTCTTAACATATTTTTAAGTGTACTGTACAGCATTGTTAACTATATTCATATTGTCGTACAGCAGATCTCTAGAACTTTTTCATCTTGCATGACTAAAACTCTGTAGCCATTCAACAACTCCCCATTCCTACCTCCCCATGGTCCCTGGCAACCACCATTCAATTTTCTGCTTCTATGAGTTTGACTATTTCATACACCTCTTATAAGTGGAATTATGCAGTTTTTCCTTCTGTGACTAGCTTGTTTCACTTAGCCTAATGTTCTCAAGGTTCATCTATTATAGTATATGACATAATTTCCTTTTTAAAGATTGTGAATAATTTTCCATAGCATGTATTAACCACATTTTTAAAATCCATTCATTTGCTAATGGACCCTCAAGCTGTTTCCACCTTTTGGCTGTTGTGAATTATTCTGCAATGAACATGGGAGTGCAAGTATCTCTTTGAGATCCTGGTTTCAATACTTTTGGTTAAATACCCAGAAATGGGGTTTCTGGATCATATGGTAGTTCTATTTTTAATTTTTTGAGGAAGTTTTACACTGTTTTCATAGCAGCTGCATGATTTTACATTCACCGAGATTTCACAAGTGTTCCAAATTTTCCACATCCTCACCACATCTGTTATTTTCTGTTAAAAAAATATTATATATATACATATATATATATATATATATATATAT
>NC_041229.1:91859675-91922968 GCF_002837175.3 Physeter macrocephalus | reverse complement strand
ATCGGCAGGCGGACGCGCAACCACTGCGCCACCAGGGAAGCCCCAAAAATATATTTTTAAAATTTATTTATTTATTTATTTATTTTTGGCTATGTTGGGTCTTCTTTGTTGGGTCTTCGTTGCTGTGCTCGGGCTTTCTCTAGTTGCGGCGAGCGGGGACTGCTCTGCGTTGTGGTGCACAGGCTTCTCATTGCAGTGGCTTCTCTTGTTTAGGAGCTCAGCTCTAGGCACGTGGGCTTCAGTAGTTGTGGCACTTGGGCTCAGTAGTTGTGGCTGGTGGGCTCTAGAGCGCAAGCTCAGTGGTTGTGGCGCACGGGCTTAGTTGCTCTGTGGCATGTGGGATCTTCCCGTACCAGGGCTCAAACTTGTACCCCCTGCATTGGCAGGCAGATTCTTAACCACTGCACCACCAGGTAAGTCCCTTAAAGCTTGCAAAAATATTTTAATTTGTATGTAAAACAGAATTGGACTCCTGGCTTAGATAATTATATTCAGATTTTTCTTCACTTATTTGAGTGTCTGGTGGGACACCTATGTATCTAACATTTATTGTGACAAGCAAAAAATGTTCCAACAAATATCTGAAATGCCACAGAGACCCATTAGACTAGATTTTTTCAAATTTCTAGATTGAAAGAGAATGTGTTTCTTCCAGTAAAGCAGGTGATTACATGGAATTTTTAACGTAACTTTTGAAAACTGTCAATTAAAGCCAATTTTAGTAAGTTCTATCAGGCGTAGAAATTAAAATGTCCTCACCTTTCTAACTTAGTAGATTTATTTAATGCTTTAAAAACAGTTCACTCAGTTTAGAAAGGGAGACTAGTGTCTGTTGGTGTTTGTTTATTTTGATATAATGAAGATTAGGGTTATCCAGTAAATACTGATGTGAATAAGACTGTGATGTCCCAAATAGCTTGGGATGGAGAAATGGAGACACATTGTTACATGATATTAATGAAGCTAGTGATCAAAGCAGTATATTGCCAGCTTTATTTTGTAAAGAGATTGGATACAGAGTTCAGGTTGGTGGAATCCTCTGTCTAGAAACTGGACCACAGACAGTATCAACACACACTAACTGATCGACTGAGAAAGAGTTTATGGAAATATATATATATTGCATATAATAAATGTAAATTGACTGATTTGGCAGTGTTAAAACAAGTATGGTGTCTAGAATCAGAAAGTTCTCTACACTGATCAGACACTATCGACTTTTGTGCTTATTCTGGATCCTGCATTTTAAGAAAATAGATTGGAACATGTCCAAAAAAGAGACTCAAAGTGGTTAAAAGTGTGTGTGTATAGGTGTGTGCATGTATGTGTATATATGTGTTCAAACATACGAATTTTTTATGTGTTCAGACCATCAATCCTGAAAAAATACTCATGTTTCGTTCTTATATTTACATGCTTTTCTTTGACTATGTATATATTGAATTTTATTCTCAAGTGTATATTTCAGTTAATATTCTTTTTAAAAATTGTGGTAAAATACACATAACATGAAATCTTACTTCTTAACATATTTTTAAGTGTACTGTACAGCATTGTTAACTATATTCATATTGTCGTACAGCAGATCTCTAGAACTTTTTCATCTTGCATGACTAAAACTCTGTAGCCATTCAACAACTCCCCATTCCTACCTCCCCATGGTCCCTGGCAACCACCATTCAATTTTCTGCTTCTATGAGTTTGACTATTTCATACACCTCTTATAAGTGGAATTATGCAGTTTTTCCTTCTGTGACTAGCTTGTTTCACTTAGCCTAATGTTCTCAAGGTTCATCTATTATAGTATATGACATAATTTCCTTTTTAAAGATTGTGAATAATTTTCCATAGCATGTATTAACCACATTTTTAAAATCCATTCATTTGCTAATGGACCCTCAAGCTGTTTCCACCTTTTGGCTGTTGTGAATTATTCTGCAATGAACATGGGAGTGCAAGTATCTCTTTGAGATCCTGGTTTCAATACTTTTGGTTAAATACCCAGAAATGGGGTTTCTGGATCATATGGTAGTTCTATTTTTAATTTTTTGAGGAAGTTTTACACTGTTTTCATAGCAGCTGCATGATTTTACATTCACCGAGATTTCACAAGTGTTCCAAATTTTCCACATCCTCACCACATCTGTTATTTTCTGTTAAAAAAATATTATATATATACATATATATATATATATATATATATATATATATATATGCCATCCTATCCTAACACATGTTAGGTAGGATCGTCTAACATGTGGTTAGAAGATCTTCTAATATTGTGGTTTTGATTTGCATTTCCCTAATGATTAGTGGTGTTGAGCATCTTTCCCTATACCTGTTGGTCATTTTTATGTCTTCTTTTCAGAAATGTCTATTCATGTCTTGTGCCCATTTTTTTTTTAACATCTTTATTGGAGTATAATTGCTTTACAATGGTGTGTTAGTTTCTGCTTTACAACAAAGTGAATCAGTTATACATTTGTGCCCATTTTAATTGGATTAGTTGTTGTTATGTGTTCAAACATACGAATTTTTTATGTGCTCAGACCATCAATCCTGAAAAAATACTCATGTTTCATGTTCTTATATTTACATGCTTTTCTTTGACTATGTATATATTGAATTTTATTCTCAAGTGTATATTTCAGTTAATATTCTTTTTAAAAATTGTGGTAAAATACACATAACATGAAATCTTACTTCTTAACATATTTTTAAGTGTACTGTACAGCATTGTTAACTATATTCATATTGTCGTACAGCAGATCTCTAGAACTTTTTCATCTTGCATGACTAAAACTCTGTAGCCATTCAACAACTCCCCATTCCTACCTCCCCATGGTCCCTGGCAACCACCATTCAATTTTCTGCTTCTATGAGTTTGACTATTTCATACACCTCTTATAAGTGGAATTATGCAGTTTTTCCTTCTGTGACTAGCTTGTTTCACTTAGCCTAATGTTCTCAAGGTTCATCTATTATAGTATATGACATAATTTCCTTTTTAAAGATTGTGAATAATTTTCCATAGCATGTATTAACCACATTTTTAAAATCCATTCATTTGCTAATGGACCCTCAAGCTGTTTCCACCTTTTGGCTGTTGTGAATTATTCTGCAATGAACATGGGAGTGCAAGTATCTCTTTGAGATCCTGGTTTCAATACTTTTGGTTAAATACCCAGAAATGGGGTTTCTGGATCATATGGTAGTTCTATTTTTAATTTTTTGAGGAAGTTTTACACTGTTTTCATAGCAGCTGCATGATTTTACATTCACCGAGATTTCACAAGTGTTCCAAATTTTCCACATCCTCACCACATCTGTTATTTTCTGTTAAAAAAATATTATATATATACATATATATATATATATATATATATATGCCATCCTATCCTAACACATGTTAGGTAGGATCGTCTAACATGTGGTTAGAAGATCTTCTAATATTGTGGTTTTGATTTGCATTTCCCTAATGATTAGTGGTGTTGAGCATCTTTCCCTATACCTGTTGGTCATTTTTATGTCTTCTTTTCAGAAATGTCTATTCATGTCTTGTGCCCATTTTTTTTTTAACATCTTTATTGGAGTATAATTGCTTTACAATGGTGTGTTAGTTTCTGCTTTACAACAAAGTGAATCAGTTATACATTTGTGCCCATTTTAATTGGATTAGCTGTTGTTGTTGAGTTGTAGGAGTTTCCTATATATTTTGAATTTTAACCCTTTATCAGATATACAACTTTCAACTATATTCTCCCATTATGTAGATTGCCTTTTCAAGCTGTTGATGATTTCATTTGCTATGCAGAGCTTTTTAGTTTGAGGTAGTTCCAGTTGTTCATTTTTGTTTTTGTTGTCCTTGATTTTGGCGTCTTAGCCAAGAAATCATTGCCAAAACCAATCTCATGAAATTTCCCCCTATGTTTTCTTTTAGGAGTTTTAGTTTTAGGTCTTACTTTTAAGTCTTTAATCCATTTTGAGTTGATTTTTGTGAATGGTACAAAATGAGGTTCACTTCCTTTCTTTTGCACGTGAAAGCCCAGTTTTCTCAACATCATTTGAAGAGATTGTCTTTTGTGAGGTCTATATTTTTGTTTTCTTTCTCAGGTTGGTTTTGGCTATTTAGTTATGAATTTTAGGATCGTTTTTGCTCTTTCTGCAAAAAATACCATTGAGATTTTGATAGGGATTGCATTGAATCTGTATATTATGTTGGGTAGTATGGAAATTTTGACAATATTGAGTTTCCAAACCATGAACATGGGATGTATTTCCATTTATTTGTGTCCTTTAATTTCATTCTGCAATGTTTTGTATTTTTCACTGTATAAATGCTTTGCTTCCTTGCTTAAGGGAAAGTATCTATCAGTCCCAGAAAGGAGAAGATAACAAGAGGAAATGATTATATTTTTTGGAAATTTAACAAATTGAAAACTTCCTTAGATAACAAAGTTTTAGATAATATTTATCTTTTCAAGCATTATTTGTTTTAAATATGTTGATTACTTTAATATTTGAACTTCAGGTTGAGTCTTAATGCTTGGATAAATGTCCTTTCCCTCTCACTTTCTATCTATATGTGTTTGTATTTGTAATTGAGTTGTAATACACAAACATGCATAAGTAGATTGCACTTTGCAATGACCCAAGGTTAATAGCTGATAATTCAAAGAGCTTTTAGCCAAGTGTTATGTATAACTTTTAGCAGCTTCAGTAAATAAACCCAGACTTCTTACATTTTGAATTATTCTGCCAGACTTTTAGAGTGTTTATGTGATTTTATTTTTTTCTATAATTTTTGTATTTTGTCATATCAACCCCTTTCCACCTCCACCTCCACTTTACTCTGAGCTGCTGTAGCTTGGGAATCTGATAATCACTTAATTGAAATGTGTGTCTAAATTACAAATAAATTGGCTCTTAGTGACGTCTTGAGGGCCTCTTCTGTGTCATAAACTGAATAAACCCAGCAAAGGCCCTTTATGCAATCCAGAAAATTTTCCTAATTTTTTTGCCATATTCTAGAGAATTGGGGTTACTCTGAATCTCTGTACACAATCCATAACTGCTCACAAGTCTGCACTGACATTTAGTCACCTTCTGCTCTGTACACGAGCTTTGCTTTTTCCATAAACTCTGTTAAGATCTGTATTAGATTTTCTGTATTAGCATTCCAAGTTTGTGTCTGTGCACCTTACATGTAGTGTTGCTGGGAATTAAACTCACTTGAATATTAGGACAGAAGCTAAAACAGCCATAAGATATGACTGAAGCACAGGAAGCAAGTCTTGGCAGTAAGTGGTTCTTTACTTGCCTGCTTTGGCAGGTGCTCACAAGCCCGCTACAATTCACATATCAATCTTGAAATGATAATTCCTTTGGTAATTATCAAAACTCATTGCTGGTGTAATTTTTGGAGGGTGAATTATGTTTCAGTGTCTTGATGTTACCATAGTGGCATATTTGGTGTTCAAATGACTGCATCTGCATTGCTAGGAATTGTCCTTGGACTCATTCCCTCTCCCCTCTGTTTCCTTGCCTTGTGCCTGCGTCCATTCCCTTTAGTCAGAGTGGCTTTAGTGTCTCAGTTACAAAATCTCCCCAAAATAAAGAGATATACTGATTGTCATTTGTCATTGTCCTTTTAAGATTTCCCTTTATCTTTATTCTCTATATGAATATCTCTTCCTAAGTAGTCACAGTGTGGAGGAGTGGCTCAACAAAGACAGATTCAAGAATTTATAGGACCCATGCCCCAAATAACATCAAGAATCATGATCAGAAGCAGAAACATAGTGATGCTAATAAAACTAAGCTTCGAGCTCTGTACTTACAGGGTGTTTCCAATAGCCAATACTGTATCCGTTACTTTGCGTTATTTTACTTAAAGACACCTGAGTTGGAATAAACTATAATTTTTATAAGACCCAGTGCTCCCCATGTGGATGTACATAGCCCATGAAGACCCTTGATGATATCTTTTTCGCTTTCCCTTTTTTCCTTCTTTTTAACTCACCATTACCTTAATCCTTCTTTATTTTCTTTTCCCCTTGCCTTCTCATTTTCTTTCTTTTTTTCTCTCACCTCTTTCTCATCTTTTCCCATCTTTTGATAATTTAAAAACATTTTTATTCTTTTTTTTTTACTCTCATGGGTACCATCAATGCATTTATGATTTGACTAAAAATATCCAACCTTTCGAAGACTAGCATTCATTTTCGCTTTCATTCCTTTCTCATGAACACAATTTTGCACATGTAGATTTTCACCTGTATCAAAGCTGTACAGAATACACATCTCCAACTGGGATTTCAAATGAGTTTATCAAGAAGGAACCCGCAGTGTTTGTACCTGTGAAAATATTTAGTGAGACCAGCAGAAAAAACTTGGTTAAAAGTTCCTAAAGGTTTTCACTTAGTAGATATTCTTGTCTTTCTTGAGGTACGGGAGAGGCATGTTAGCTGTACAATTTCATATTCTAATCTAGAATTGGCCACAGTACAATAAAATGGAATTTTTTGGTTTATTATTAGAATAAGATATATTCTCGTATGTGTATTCTTTGATTGTAAGAAAAAAGTCAAAATAATTATCAAATAGAATATTATTGAGTAATTCGCAACACAACATGTTCATCAGAAAAGATTTAAATGCTTTCTGTAAATTAAGACCTTGTTGGATTAGACACAGATCCACCCATCAAGGAAATTTTTGTGATACATGAAATGACAAAATAATGATGAAGGTAATGATAATGATGATGATAAAATGAAAATAAAGCCATTAAGGCAAATTAATTAAATGTTTCTGTTGAGTGATTTCTGAACCTGGTTGACCATCAGAAATCACCTAGTCATATATGTATATATTTTTTTCTTTCAATAAAGATTCATGGACTCTACTCCAGATAGATTGAATCAGAACCACTGGAGTTGGAGACATAGAATTGTACATTCAAAAATATCCACAGGTGATTCTGATGACCAGCCAGTTTGGAGAACTACTAACAGGGGGAAAATAAACTCAGTGTCTTTAGTGAAGAGAAATGGCTTTAGGTTCACATGACTGTGAAGGAGGAAATGTTTGTCCAGTAAAGGATTAATAGCACTTGGATAAGCAGAGAGTATTAAGAAGGGAATTCTCAGCAGGAAAAAATGAAGAGTAGATGTCTGAAGGTGAAAAAGAACAGGCATCAGGGGATAGTAAAGGGACTAGATTGACAGATATTTATGACACTTGGTGAGAAACTAAAGATAAAGCTGGAGCATTAAAGTCTCGATTGTAGAGGATCTTGAAGCCAGGGAAGGGAAAGCATGAAGGGTTTAATTAGTGGGACAGCACTGCATGCTTTAGAGTAGGATATACCATCATGAAAGCAGCATTTTAGAATGATTCATCTACAAGAGTGCAGAGGCTGAGTTGGAGAGGAACAAGTATTGAAGTAAGAGGCCAATTAATTAGTGTAGTAAAAATCTTAGGTCGTAATAGTAAAAATTTAAGTTGCATTTCTATATGAGATAATAACTAATTTTAATCTTGACACTTCCATGACCTTTGCATATGATGCCCTACATTATGGCGATGTGTATACATTATGATGATTTACTCCTGAGAATGTAATCAAATCAAACATGAAAGTGTCATGCATTGAATGTACCAAGAGAAGATGTCTTGTTTGTTCTATCCAAATTTCCTATTTATTTGTGAGAGATTCTAGTAAAGTCTCTTTGGTCTAATATGGCCCTGGGGACTACAAAGAAATAAGTTATCTCTGATTTGGGAAGTTTGAACTGTCTAGGACATTGGTAGTGGAGACATCCTTCTGTAGGTCATTTTAGGTTCACTAAACCAAAGTTCCTCAAAAGACGTGGAGTAGCAATACTGCAGGTATTACAAGCATGTAGTGCAGAGAGCCAGAGACGCTATGTATGTAAGGGATTGTCCTGCTAAGTAAATAGTTGTTTGCCAAAATGTCGGCAGTGTCCTATTGAGAAACACTGTAGTAATGAAATGGTTTTGAGTGTGGGCTTGGAATGAAGCCAACCTGGTAATGAGTTCAAGGTAAACTATAATTTCCTGTGTAACCTTGGGCAACTCATCTCTGGAGCTTCTGCAAACTCTTTGTTAAAGGGAACAAAAGTAATACCTACACACAGAGATCTGTGAGTATCAAACAAGATAATGGTTCTAAATGGTTTAGCATAATGCTTGGGACATAGTAAGTAGCCAAGAAAAATGATCAGTGCCAGTGGCCATTGAATGCTTATGAAGTCCCTATACTGAGCTCAAATCCTCCACTAATCCTGCACTTCAGATTCTTCAAGGCTGATTCTGTTCTAAATAGCAAACTAGATGCAGAGATGGGGCTTGTGAAATCAATTATTGAGTAACAGTGTTCATTCCTACAGTAGGTGAGAACACACTGGTCCTACCATTTTTCACTTGTCACAGAGACTGTGTGCCTCTAGGCAATGCTAGGAGTTGAAATTTCCTGACCTCTTTCCTGTTGGTCCTGTACTTTCGGTAATCACCTACATTGCTGCCTTTGTGCCTAAAGAGTATTTGACGTTGGCTACACTGAGTACAACTCACCTCTTATTTGTATTTCTGCCCTAAATTCCCATCTGCTCTCCTATCCGGATAAACTCAGTTTGTACTTGCTGACATCTAAAAGTACCTCTTACATCCACTTTCTCCATTCATTTATTCATTCTTCTAACAACTCTTTATTGGGTATCAACTATACGGCAGATATCATTCTAGGCACTAAGGATACAGCTTTGTGAAAGACAGACATGGTGTCTCTCCTCACCCAGCATTCATTCTAGTAGAGGAAGCAGACGATGAACACGATGTCAAATATATAAATAGTGTAGGGTAATTTCAGAAAGGCAAAAACATGGTTAAAAAATGAAATAGGGTACTTTGATGAAGAGTAACAAGATAGAAGTGGGGAAATGAGGTACTCAGGAAGGCCTCTCTGAAGGAGACATTTGAGCTGAAACTTAAAGAGCCATCTAGGTGAAGATGTGGGGATGGGGAAGGGAAAGTGTTCCAGGCAAATGTCCTAAGAACTGAAGTTTCAAAACCTTAAAAAAAAAAAAAAAAAAAAGCCAGTACAGCCATTAAACAATAGTAAGGAGGCAAAGTCAGTAAGGAGGTAAGCTCAGAAATGCAGGCATCAGCCCATTCATGTGCCACTTAGGGGTCTGAATTTTATTCTACAGCCTGGAGCAGATCCAGTGCCAATCAACTTTGCCATCTTCATTGAGCTTTCTCCCCAGCATGGTCCTGCTCAGCTTTCTGAGGGGGAGAACACCTCCTACATTTTCATTTGACAGTCAGTTCCTCCCCAGCATCCGAACCCCACAAGCCTGGAGCAAAGTGGATTTTAGGGGAATGATTCTGTGGCCATTTCATTGTACCCACCTTTCCGTCATGCCAGAACCATCGGCTTAGTAACTTCCCCTGGGCAAAGCCAAAACAGAGTTACAACAGAAGATGTGCAACTGATAGAGGTAAGACTTATATACAATTAAAAACAATTAACTAAAAAATCTCGTGTATAATAAAGAAAAAGATATAGCAATATATAATAAATGCCCTGAAAACACAGATCTTAGAGTATGGGATTAATCATTGTAAGCTTCATATATGTTGAAAGAGATGGAGGATTTAGACTCACTCTGAACATTTAGATGCACAGAACATTCCAGATTGGCTTTTATAAGTAATAACGCAGCTTGTCTTGACCTTTTCTTTCTCACCTGGCATTTAACAGCCAACGTGTTTTGAGTGCTTACTACCCAGTGTGCTAAGTGCTTTGCCAGTGTCTGGGTAACAGACTGGTTTGTGACATGTATACCCAAAGTGGGATGATTTGTTTTTTTCAGAGAGGAGGTTGATAAAATAAAAATGCCTTTCTAATGGCATTTTCTTAAAAACTCAGCCTTTTTTTTTTTTTTTTCAGGGAACGAAATCATCTTTACATTTTTTTCTGTTTGGTTTAAACCCTAATGTGATTGAGTAGAAGAAACTGGATAAGCAGAGATGCTTCAGAAATCTTTTTCTTTCTTTTCCAGCTAATGGGAAGAGAGTAAAAGCAATGCTTTTCTTAGTTTCAGCAAGAGATATCCACTCAACATCACTAAAAATAACTAGACTTTCAAATGTCTTGTGTGGCCTGTTTTCTCTAAGGAATAGTTCTTCTGCTACTTCAGAGGGAAATTTTGAAAAAGCACCAATGAGTGACAAATGATAATGGATTGCACTCTGAACTATGCATCCAAGCAAACAAAAAAGGCTTTCAAACTTTAATTGACCAAACCTCACAGCAGTCATCTGGACTTCATGCTTGTTTATAGGCTTGATGGTAGTAAAGCCCTTTCAGGGACAAAAATATTATGCAAACAGTTGTCCAATTTTGTTCCTGTTATTGGACCCTCATTGACTGCAATCCCTTTTCATTACTGTATTATTCTAGGACTGACTGCCAAGTCAGTGTGCACAAGGGCAGTGTCCAGGGCAAGAGGCAGAGTGATTGCATTTGGATCCAACTATCCTGAAGCCCTATTCACTAGCTTACCTTCCTCCCCCCAGGGGTAGTCCTTGTTCTAGCATGTTCTTTTAGTGAATAGGACTTGAATAATTGAACCCGTGGTAGTGGATTTCTTCATTCCTGTTGATTGGTAATTAGGGAGGCCATGTAGAATAGTGGGAAGAGCACAAGGTCCCCAATCAGAGAAACCGGGAATCAAATGAAAGCTTTGCAAATTTTGATACACCCTAGATAGGGTCTCTAGTGTCCCTGAGCTCTCATTTCCTCATGGTTAAAATGAGGGTAATTGTTCTTGCCGCCTCATAGGAAAGCCCTGAGGATTATACAGGATGATATACATAACAAACCCAGCATAATACAGGACTGAGCACGTAGCAAGGAGTCAGTAAATATTAGTTCCTTCTATCTTTCCCAGCCACGAACGAGCAAGCAGTTAAATGAAAAATGGTATAGTCCACTACGGAGATTGCAGGGATTAAGAGGCTCATGGGGTGAGGGAGGGTCGTGGAGAGTTGGAGAGGCTTTGTTGAAAAACAAAGCACGCCAAGAGATAAGATGTTGAAAGTGACCTAGACAGTATTTGAGCTTCCAAAGCTTCAGCAAGTAAGCGTGCTCCACATTGTTACTGATTTTATGTAATTGCAAGGAATATCATCTACATATTTCAAAATAGATTTTTCTTCTAAAAGTATTTTTCCTTTGATTTATTTTAGTCACATTTCAATTATTTTTAAGGTTTAAATAACCCTAAAGGATATTGTGAGATTTTCATTTTAATTAAATAGAGGCATGGGTTTAAAAATAACATGAAGAGTTTTCAATCTTCATGTAGGGGGAGGAAATTTTAGGAGATAAAGTGCATGCCTAAGCAATTTTTCAGTCCCCTATAATCAGGAATTATCTGTCCAGAAAAGTCTTTACATCTCTTATCCAACTCTCTCATTTTGCAGATGCAGAAACTGAGGTGTAGAACAGGTAACTTACACCCAGAGTTACACAGTAACTGAATGCAAGAGCTAAAATCTAGACTCTCAGGAAAGCATAGTTTTTACAACATTATTGCACGTTCTGTGTCTGTGCTTTTTTCTCCCTGTTTATTATATATCATTATATACACATGTGTATACATGTGTGTATAAAGGTATATATATATGTATAATTGATCATTGTATGTGCTATACATACAAATTGTGTCTGTATGTGCCTGTAGAAAGTGTGTAAAGGATGGAGACAGAGAAAAAAATAAACGATTTTCCTTTCTATGAAAGGTTATTAGTCCATACCCTAAAACATAATGTGTGCTAGCTCTCTCAAAAACTGTTTAAGCCAAGGTAGCTTTTAAAAATGTACGCTTCATTCCTGGTCATACAGTTATTCCCATGTTGAGTCCGTCTAAAACAATTTCTTCCTTTGTTTGATGTATTTGCATAGAATCTCTATCTCTGGTTTCTCTCTGCTCCAGTCCTGAAAGTTCGGGCTGTGAATAATCAAGCAGCAAAGCTGTGCCTGGCTTGCTGAATTGCCAGTTGAGAAATTGTAATTTATATTGATTAGTAAATTCACCCTCTTCAAAGGCATATCATCAGAAAACCCCACTGGAGTCAGAGTTTCTGCTGTATTAGTTCAAGGGCACTCTTGAGAGAAGGAATGTGTTTTCAGTAAGATTAAGTCCTCCATCTCAGAGAAGAGGAAGAATATCCTGAAGTGTTTCTTAAAATAGTCAGCATTCTCTCAACCAAAGACAGGATACGCCAGGCAGAGCTGGCTCACTATTTTTTTAGGTAACAGGGCTGCTGTCTGCCTTTCTCTGGATCGCAGTTTTGAAGGCGATCCATAAATCCCAGAGTGGAAGATGGCAGAGTGGCCTGACCCACTAGGAGGAAAGAGATTGTCAGGCTGGAAGTTACAAGATCTTGGAGTTGGTCCCCCATCTACCATTTACTAGGAGTGATTAAGGCAAGTCATTGCAATTTCACTTGGAGATTTTTTTTTTAATTAAGTTTTATTGAAGTAAAGTTGCTTTACAATGTTGTATTAGTTTCCACTGTACAGCAAAATGAATCAACCTTACGTACACTTCTGTCCCCTACCGTTTGTATTTCCTTCCCATTCGGGTCACCAGAGTGCATTAAGTAGAGTTCCCTGTGATATACAGTAGGTTCTCATTAGTTATCTATTTTATACATAGTAGTGTATATATGTCAATCCCAATCTCCCAATTCCTTCCACCACCACCCCGCCCTTGGTATCCATACATTTGTTCTCTACTTCTGTGTCTCTATTTCTGCTTTGCAAATAGGATTACCTATACCATTTTTCTAGGTTCCACATATATGCGTTAAAATGCAATATTTGTTTTTCCTCTTTCTGACTTACTTCCCTCTGTATGGCAGTCTGTCAGTCCATCCACATCTCTACAAATGACCCAATTTCGTTCTTTTTTATGGCTGAGTAATATTCCATTGTATATATGTACCACATCTTCTTTATCCATTCCTCTGTTGATGGACACTTAAGTTGCTTCCATGTCCTGGCTATTGTAAATAGTGCTGCTATGAACATTGGACCCAGCAATCCCACTACTGGGCATATACCCAGAGAAAACCATAATTCAAAAAGATACATGCACCCCAAATGCCCCAACGTTCACTTGGACATTTTTCATGTGTAGAAAGTCAGGGCTCTCTAGTATGGTGATGAAAGAGCACAGAAGGGCCTTGATTCCTCCCCCATTTTTTGCTCTGCTTGCCATGTTCAGTGGTTCCCAAAGTGTGGTTCCCAGACCAGCAGCATAAGCAGCACTTGATCATATGGGAATTTGTTAATAATGCAGATTCTTAGGTCAGCCGCAGACCTCTCCTTTAGAGACACTGTGACAGGGACTCCCCACTCTGTGATGTACCCATTCTTCCTCATGATTCTGATGCCCACAAATGTTTGAGAACCGTCGCCTGGGTGACGTTCCACTTTATTCCTTCCTAAGGAGCACCTTCTCTGCCCTCTCCCACCAGATTAAATTCCCCCATCATGGGTTAGTTGAAAGTTGCAATTTGCAGTTGATTGTGTGAGTGTTTAATTGCTCCATAAGGCCAGGGTTGTGTCTGTGTTGCTTCATCATTCTGGTCCCATCCAGCAAAACGCCTGCCACATGGAGGGGACACAATGACATTCTGTCATTTAGATGAAAGTTAATAACCTCGAACAAATCACTTAAACTTGCAGGGACTCAATTTACTTCTCTTTAAAATGGGCACAATAGGGCTTCCCTGGTGGCGCAGTGGTTGAGAAGCCGCCTGCCGATGCAGGGGACACGGGTTCGTGCCCCGGTCCGGGAAGATCCCACATGCCGCGGAGCGGCTGGGCCCGTGAGCCATGGCCACTGAGCCTGTGCGTCCGGACCCTGTGCTCCGCAATGGGAGAGGCCACAACAGTGAGAGGCCCACGTACCACAAAAGAAAAAATAAATAAAAAAATAAAATAAAATAAAATGGGCACAATAAAACATATGGAGCATAAGTGAGCTAAGGGATTGGAATATAGAACATAAGTGAGCTAAGGGATTATAAATTCAAATTGTAGTTAACACACCCAATGTCTTAAAGTCTACATATATATATATATATATATATATTTTTTTTTTTTTTTAATGTTAGTTTCTCCCTGAAAATTCTATTTTGCCGCTGTGTGTCTACCTTAGTCTTCCTTGTATGTCCTTCCCCAAAGTGGGGTGACCCCCCCCACTCTAGCATAATATGAGGTGCGTTGGCAATATAATGTGAGTGTATGGAGATATCTAATTTTCCAATTTTAGGATATAGAAGGACCTGCTGAAATGCCCATATTCTCAACCCACACTAAGACCCTTCCAAATCCGATTCTCCCTGCTACTTCTGTGATTCATGTATTTGTTAAATAGCTGTCTGCCGGGGTTACATGGCCCTATCCGCCTAAGCTCAAGTGCACTCACTCTGCCCTGAGATCTTGCCTGCACTGCTAGGACGCAGTGTTCCTCTGCTCTAGAACCCAGAGACCTCTCTCCTCCCCTTCCCATCTCTTACATCCCATCAGCCCGTAGGAATCTCTTTTTTACTTCAGGCTCATTTTTCTTCCTTGATGTTTCTGCCTAATACTTTGTAACCATGCCCCTGGATTCTCTCTCCCTTGCTTTTGACCAGTGCATTTCCCCTCTAACAACAAATTCTTTCTGCATTCGGAGATTTATTAAGTTTTTGGAAACAAAATCCAGGAAAACCAGAAGGTGTTTCTAATTTTTCACCCTACTACATCCTCTTTTTGAGATAGTGGGCTCAAGAGTTTCTGCCTGAGGTGAGGAAAAACGATCATCAAAATTACAGACCTCCATACCAGTGATTCTCAAATGGGGGCCACTTTGCCTTCCAGAAGACATTTGGTAATATCTGGAAACAGTTTTGATTGTCACTTCCTAGGGGAAATGCTCTCCTGGCATCTAGTGAGTATTGGTCAGTGATGCTGCTAAACATCCTATGAGGCACAAGACTGCCACCGCTGGGCTTCCCTGGTGGCGCAGTGGTTGAGAGTCCGCCTGCCGATGCAGGGGACACGGATTCGTGCCCCGGTCCGGGAAGATCCCACATGCCGCGAGGTGGCTGGGCCCGTGAGCCATGGCCGCTGAGCCTGCGCGTCTGGAGCCTGTGCTCCGCAACGGGAGAGGCCACAACAGTGAGAGGCCCGCGTACCGCAAAAAAAAAAAAAAAAAAGACTGCCGCTGCCACCACAGAGAATTAACTGGTCCAGAATTTCAGCAGGGCCATGCCAAGGTTGAGAAAGCCTGCTCCCCATGAAGCTCTGCATTAAATGCTGTGAACAGTGGCACAACACAGGTGTTCAATAAGTGATTGTTGACTTTTAATCTTGGTTTCTTCCATCCCTGATCTCTTTGCAACCTTGGCAAATTGGAGAGACTTGAGAAATTTTGTTTTGTCACTAACTTCAGCAGAGGGCACCAGTCCCTAGCCTTCCACTGTATTCCTAGCGAGCAGATTCACATGCCACAAGTCCAAGCTGTCCTTCCTGCCTTGAAAACCGTGCATTGTATTCTCTGTATTTGTCCTGATGGCATAGTGATTTGTTAGGCATCATGGAGTAAAAGTGGGACTGAAGTTTGACCTTAACTTCAATGTACTCATAGTTAAGTGAGAAAGGCAGATAAATATACTACAAAGATAGAGTATGATGAGATTGGTTAGAAAGCTAAGTTCAGAGTGCTGAGGAAGCAGAGAGAGGATTACTAAATACCAAGTGAACGTACAAGTGGCCAGGACACAGGAGGAATTATTAGTCGGTGGGATAAGAGTTGGGGTAAGTAGAAATTTTGATGAGAAAAATGAGGAGTGGCATTGTTAAGGCAAGGATATATAGTGTGCTCAAGACATAGAGACAAGAAAGATGATTCGGGATAGACAGGGCCAGCCACAGAATTTGTGGAGCTCAGTGTAAAAGGAAATGCAGGAACTCATGTTCGAAAAGCAGAAAAGGGGATCCATGAAAGGTGTTCAAATGTAAAACTCTTTTCCTTCTGCAGCCTTTCTCTTGCATGGTGGTTTTTATTTGCTATTTATTGTTACAGTGGCTATGGTATAGGTTAGAGTCGAACAGGTAAAACTAAAGAGTAAGAGGAAATTGATGGTTAAACTGTCAGAGACGGCACAGGTAGGAATCCTGGAAGAAGGTCACAGAATGGGCATTTAAAATGATCCTCCGTGTGGTAACTCGAGACAGGGATTTGTAGAATGGGAAATGGTGAGTGAAGAAGATAGGAACCTGAACAAGGGGTAAAATTAGGTACAAGGAGAAGAAAGTTCAGCTCTCCAAACAATATTTTAAAAAGGAAAAATGCTATGATTGGTTTGAGCCTGTCTGTGACTGAAGTAGAGAGTTCATTTTTTTTTTCCTATAAAATTAAACATTTTTAAGTACAGCAAAGTCATTGTTTTATACTATCTGTCGCTCGAAACACATGGGTAACAACTAGTTCACTGATAAATCTGGCATTGTAATTTTGCAATTGTGAAATTAATTAAAATTACAGTTTGAAAGTGGAACAGAATTTTAAAATCTTAAATTGTTATTTTACAAATTGCCTTTCTGTATCTAAGGATCAGCAGTGGATATTTTTACACTGTACAAACACTAGAATACACACCCCTAGTTTTTTAACTTTACGTTTCCTATAACTATTTCCTGTCTAGCTACATAGTCTTAAACTTTATCCTTTCTTATGGCTAAATAATAACCCATAGAATTGATGGGTTCTGATCTTTCTGAGACTTTCCCCATTGTGATATAACTGGATTTATTTTCTTCGCATTCCTGACTATACATAAAATTTCCAGAAACTTCAATATTTCACATATATAATTTTATTCTTCTCTTTGATATTTAAGCACTCTTTTGCAGGTGATTTTACTGGAAGGTGGCAAGGCAACATACCGTTGTTAGAAGATAAAAACAAGCAGAACTAACATAAATTACTGTTAAACAAAAACATAACAACAAAACAAACACAAATAAAAGGCTAAGCTCCAACACTACTAAGAACATAAGCTAGGTTTAAAATAGAGTCAGCTCAGCTGATGGCTATTGTTTGAAGACAAGTCCATTTAAAAAAAATCACCAATATTATTAGAAGCATTTCTAATGAAACAGTATTGTCCAGTGCACCAAATGTGATTTAATCATCAACTTTACAAAAGAAAACTCCAATTTTATAGAAAATAATATACTGCAGAATTTGCACTGAGTTATAGTTTTCACTGAAGTTTCCATAGTTGAACACATTGACATTTGATGGGGCAATTTTCTGCTAGTGTAATTAGCCAGGTTAGACTTAGCAAAGCCCATTTGCTATGCCACAAAGATAATGGTTTTAGAAAGAAGAAAAGGGAAAGGATTCAAAGGAATGAAAACAAAAAGACCAGGCTTGATGCATGAAGGAGATAAACAGTTTAGAAAAATATCAATATTGCTTGCTTGCACAATTATTCACTGGCTCAATATCTGGGAGTACAAGATCATATTTAAGTGGCAATAATACACCTGAAATAGTTCATTTAACAAAAAGAAGCAGTATTACCCAGTCCAAAGTAGCTATCAAAACTTGTTTAACTACTTCAGAACAAAATACTGAGAGGCAAGGGTTTAAACTGAATGCCCATCTATCCAGTTCCTCATCAATTGAAAATCCTGTTTATCCAAGTTAAGATTTTTGAATTGGACTCTTATCAATGCCATAAATTTCATCAGCAGCAATTCTTTTTGAAGTACTGAGCTATTCAAGATTTGAAAATTGAGGATTTGCCTTTTAATGGGGAATCTACATCTGCATTTCATTGTAAAATTGAAACATGCCACTGAGTTATTCTATGAAGAAGGTTGGAGTATTTATTTATTTATTTTGGGGTTTGGATACTTACAAAATGGGGACGATAAAGATTATGATTTATTTTGATTTATTTTGAGAATGGGAAACTTCAGACATACATTCAGGAGAAGAAGGTGTATATTTCATTCTCAGAGGACAGCTGGTAAAATTCAGAGGGTTGTAAAGATTTTATATGGTTTCTTTTTCCCCACCCCTTCTTGGTCTTTCAGAAAAACGGGAAAGTAGCATGTGAAAGTGGTCGTACTAAATTTAGGTTACTCTTAAGAGTTTTCTTGCTTAATTAAAAAAAGGAAACTTGGGCTTCCCTGGTGGCGCAGTGGTTGAGAGTCCGTCTGCCGATGCAGGGGACACGGGTTCGTGCCCCGGTCTGGGAAGATCCCACATGCCGCGGAGCGGCTGGGCCCGTGAGCCATGGCCACTGAGCCTGCGCGTCCGGAGCCTGTGCTCCGCAACGGGAGAGGCCACAGCAGTAAGAGGCCCACATACCGCAAAAAAAATAAATAAATAAATAAATAAATAAATAAATAAATAATGCAGACAAAGCTTTTGACAAAATTCAGCATCCATTAAAAGGAAACTTTTAGTAATTTCATCCATGAATAAAGAAGAGATTATTCCAAGCTCAGATAGGTTGCTAAGTTTCTACTTCAGTTTTCTAATCTGCTGTTCTGAGGTTTGGCCATGACCCCAAGAACACTTAGATAATTATTATTTAGATAATTAAGATTATCTAAACATTTACATGATTCATATTTCATTTTTTCCTAAGGAAAAAAAAAGATCGACTTAGGTCAGAATATTAAATTGAGCACACAGTTTCTATTCACCTATATGCTCGTAACTCTAAAACCAGAAAATAGTATATTTTTCTCCTTAGAAGAGCTGACCCTTAGCAGACCTTTATTTTTTTCTCCCAGTTTTGCTGAGGAATAACTGCCGTATAATACCGTGTAAGTTTAAGGTGATCTGATACATGTATATTGCAAAATGGTTGCTACCATAGCATTAGGTAACAACTCCATCACATCACATAATTAACATTTCTTATATGTGATGAGTAAGATCTTATATGTAAGATCTCTCTTAGCAACTTTCAGTGTCATTAATTATTATCACCAGCCTATGCGTTCAGTCCCCAGAACCTGTCTTATAACTGGAAGTTTGCAACCTAGCCCCTGGTAATCACCATTCTACTCTCTGTTTCTATGAGTGTGGCTTTTAAGATTTCACCTGTAAGTGACAGCATGCAGTATTTGTCTTTCTCTCAGAGGAGACCTTTCTTGAGTTGTCCATTGTAGGAGAGGGTATCCTTGCTTGGAACTAGTAGGCTTCTGAGGAAACTCCATGTTTTCAATGGTACTATTAATTAAGAAGATGACATGAACGACCAATCACATGGTATTGTGCAAAGAGAACTATTCTTAGTCTTATTTTAGTTTTAGTGCTTTCACTTATTCATTCTGTGATCTTGATAATAAAGTGTAGTTCTATTGGGATTATAATTATGTTCCATTAAGATATTAAAAGTAGTAAATATCCCTTTATTGAAACATGGACTTTTACCCTTTTACAACTATTAAACGTTATATATAAGCTTATATATATATATATATATATACACACACACACATATATATAATTGGATTTTATATATATATATGTATATTCTCTGTTCTAATAGTTTCTGCCACAGTGTTTTATTTGAGGGAAGATATTAAACTTCAGTTGACCCTGGGTTCAACTGAATCCAGCACCCAGGACAAGAAATCTTACCAGATAACGTAGTGCCTCTCACCTTTGAGCTCTACCAGTTAGCTTCTGCGGCCCAATAAATTGCACCAAACCAACTGGCTTAAAATAATAAGCGTTTATTTAGCTCAGAATTCTACAAGTTAGTAAACTGGACTGTGCTTAACTGAATTATTCTTAGTTTTGTTCAATTATGCATTTTGGTCAGTTGCTGAGTCAGTATTGGAATGAGGCTGGATAGATAAAAGTGAACAGAATAAAATGTGCAAAGTCTGCTCACCCACTCTCTGATCACATCAAGAAAGACCTCTTTAAGGAATAAACAATTAGACTGAATCCTGGAAAGTGAAAAGGAGTTAACAGTGGAAATGGGCTACAGGAAGTATTTAGGCAGTGAGAACAGCAGCTGGAAAAGAATGGGAATAGGAAAAAGCATGGTACATTTTGAAGATTGAAAGTATTATATTTTCTTAATTTTAAAACACTATCAGTACATCATCCATTCAGTATCAGATTGGGTGGGGGGAATACTATAGAGTCAATGGTAAACACTCTGATTTTCAGAAATTATAAAATATGGAGAGCAAATTGCGACTCATATGTCAGAAAATAAAATACATCAATACAGAGGAATTAGATAAGGATGGAGAGATGCAAGGGGTGAAGATACAATCATCAGTAGGGACCAGATCAACACACTTCAGGCAATGAGATGATAGCAGAAGACAGTGACTTGCTTCGAGAAGAGTGACATTGTGAAGTAGGAGTCATAAAAATATTACTCATTATTATTCATTTTCTATGCAAAGAGCTGATTGACCAGGAGCTGTCCTAGAGTTCAGGCAACTGGATTTAGGAGCCTGTGACAATAATCCTGACTAGGCATATCGGTTCCCCGGGTTCCCTGGATGAAAGTAGAAGTGGAGATGGAGGAAAATTGATAGATAAAAAAATATTTAGACAGTAAAATTGAAAAGTCTTAGAAATTGGTTAAAGTCAAGAATGCTTTATTATCAATTCCTCAAGTATTGTTATGTTCCATGCACTCTCAATCTCAGGGTTCATTTCCCTTAAGCCAGTACCACTTTTTTTCTCATATTCTTTTATCTACACACACACACACACACACACACACACACACACACTCGCACCTGAAAACCACATTTGAGCAAAGCAGCCCCGTCACTTTCTTTTCCCTTAGTCTCAGGCATGGTTACAAGTATCTCTACATCCTCTCCTCAACCCTATTTCTGCCAATCTCAGGTGAGTTACTGTGATTGACATAAACTTGGGGCAGAAAGCAAAAGGAACAGAAGGCAGTGCTACACACTGTATTCTTTGGGGGAACTCTTTCCTTTGGAGGGTCACTCCTTGTTGGCCTGGAGAGTCAGCTTGTCCAAACACATAATAAATATAGACAATGGCTGACAGGAGTGAGCAGGGATTAACTGGAAATAGGCACCAGACAACATTTTGGCGTGATGGAAATGTTCTAAAATTGAATTGTGATAATTGCACACGCCTAGACATTTACTAAAAATCATAAGATTTTTACACTTACAATGGGTGAATGTTATGGTATGTTATTATATCTTATCAAAACTGTTACAAAAGAAGAACTATAGAAAGACCACTGTAGGTTGTTGTTGTTTAAGTTCTATACATTTCCATAAACCTAACTTTAATGCTTGCCTAGAATATTTACTGTATTTCTATTATCTAAACCATTCTAGTCTAACCAAGTCAATGACTTCAAAACTATCATATTTATTTTAGGTATTTCTATGATAAGGAACTTTTTTTTTGTCTGATAGGTCTGCAGTAAACAAGAAAAACAACACTAACAAATACATGCCATGTGCCAACCATGATCATGGTTTTCTTCCAGTGCCGGTTATTCACAATGAACAAAACCAACATCTCTAATTAAAACAGCTCTAATTAAAATTGCACTTTGTAGAGTTTATTGATTAGTTTGTAATATTTGTAAAATATCTATAGAAAGTGTGGGTCTGTGCTTAATGCATACTATTAACATTGTTCCCATCTCTCAAAGTCACTTTAAAAGTATGAGTTGAAAGTCTTTTCAGTGGGGGTGTTTCTTAGTTAATCTCTCCACCACAAATGGGATTTTATTTCTAATCTTTTTCATTCTTTTGATGTGTATTTGTGTGTGTGTTTGTGTGTGTATATGAGTGAGAAAGAGAGAGGGGGGAGAGACTGATGTGTGTGTTTGTGTGTGTGCGAGCGCACGCACATGCGCGTGTATGGTATCTGGGTAGAAAAATGAGAAGTAAGTCATCGTATGTCTAAAAAATTATTATTGTAATATTATCCCTTATTAAAGTATCTTCAATATTTGGGCAATAAATACCTGAAATTGGGTTTAATAAAAGTAAGAAGATGTAGAATTTTAGAATACAACTGACATTTTAAGAGACTTCCCATTGCTCAGGTATATTTCCTGATCAAAAATACTTTGCCACATGTATGTAAAGTTTTCCCACTGTTTTAGATCTTATCTGCTTACCAGGTAGCCATATTTGGGAAGCAAGTTCAGACATGGGACAGAGAGATGGGTTGAGAGATACAAATTACAGAAAGCCAAATCCTTAACTAGGAAAGATTTATCTACACACACACACACACACACACACACACACACACACACACACTCGCACCTGAAAACCACATTTGAGCAAAGCAGCCCCGTCACTTTCTTTTCCCTTAGTCTCAGGCATGGTTACAAGTATCTCTACATCCTCTCCTCAACCCTATTTCTGCCAATCTCAGGTGAGTTACTGTGATTGACATAAACTTGGGGCAGAAAGCAAAAGGAACAGAAGGCAGTGCTACACACTGTATTCTTTGGGGGAACTCTTTCCTTTGGAGGGTCACTCCTTGTTGGCCTGGAGAGTCAGCTTGTCCAAACACATAATAAATATAGACAATGGCTGACAGGAGTGAGCAGGGATTAACTGGAAATAGGCACCAGACAACATTTTGGCGTGATGGAAATGTTCTAAAATTGAATTGTGATAATTGCACACGCCTAGACATTTACTAAAAATCATAAGATTTTTACACTTACAATGGGTGAATGTTATGGTATGTTATTATATCTTATCAAAACTGTTACAAAAGAAGAACTATAGAAAGACCACTGTAGGTTGTTGTTGTTTAAGTTCTATACATTTCCATAAACCTAACTTTAATGCTTGCCTAGAATATTTACTGTATTTCTATTATCTAAACCATTCTAGTCTAACCAAGTCAATGACTTCAAAACTATCATATTTATTTTAGGTATTTCTATGATAAGGAACTTTTTTTTTGTCTGATAGGTCTGCAGTAAACAAGAAAAACAACACTAACAAATACATGCCATGTGCCAACCATGATCATGGTTTTCTTCCAGTGCCGGTTATTCACAATGAACAAAACCAACATCTCTAATTAAAACAGCTCTAATTAAAATTGCACTTTGTAGAGTTTATTGATTAGTTTGTAATATTTGTAAAATATCTATAGAAAGTGTGGGTCTGTGCTTAATGCATACTATTAACATTGTTCCCATCTCTCAAAGTCACTTTAAAAGTATGAGTTGAAAGTCTTTTCAGTGGGGGTGTTTCTTAGTTAATCTCTCCACCACAAATGGGATTTTATTTCTAATCTTTTTCATTCTTTTGATGTGTATTTGTGTGTGTGTTTGTGTGTGTATATGAGTGAGAAAGAGAGAGGGGGGAGAGACTGATGTGTGTGTTTGTGTGTGTGCGAGCGCACGCACATGCGCGTGTATGGTATCTGGGTAGAAAAATGAGAAGTAAGTCATCGTATGTCTAAAAAATTATTATTGTAATATTATCCCTTATTAAAGTATCTTCAATATTTGGGCAATAAATACCTGAAATTGGGTTTAATAAAAGTAAGAAGATGTAGAATTTTAGAATACAACTGACATTTTAAGAGACTTCCCATTGCTCAGGTATATTTCCTGATCAAAAATACTTTGCCACATGTATGTAAAGTTTTCCCACTGTTTTAGATCTTATCTGCTTACCAGGTAGCCATATTTGGGAAGCAAGTTCAGACATGGGACAGAGAGATGGGTTGAGAGATACAAATTACAGAAAGCCAAATCCTTAACTAGGAAAGAAGGAAATAAATGATTATGCAGTTTAAACATTTTGGAGAGTTTTAGAAGATGTAAACAGGGTCTCTCAAAAGTAGTGCTACTACCATTTCGAGCCTTATAAGTTCTTTTTTTTTTTTTTTTTTCTTTCTGAGGAGCTGTGCTGTACATTGTAGGATGTTTAGCAACATCTCTGGTCTTTACTTATTTGATATCAATACAAATCAAATAACTCCCCAGCTACAACAACCAAAACTGTCTCTAAATCTAGTCAAATGTCACCTAAGGGGCAAAATCACCTCTCTTCTTCCACTCTCCTCACCCTGTACCGGTACCAAACTACTGGTATAAAATGAAGAGCTGTAGAAGATTACAGGGTAACTGTGTGTCCAGGTTTGCCTGGGAAAGTCCTGGCTGATCCCTGTTATATTGACATAATTCCTAATAGTGGCCGTTTCCCTTTCCGAATTCTCTGTTTATAGTGTAACCTATATGAGTAGTCTGAGAATAGAGCACTTCCCCTCCATCTGCACTGTGACTTTATGGGGCAGTACAGAGCTTCTTGTAGGACAGTGACTAGAGAGCATGCTTTTCCATACCCTTTCTTTTCCTTTAGTTCAGGTAGGAGTTGGCTTTCTTAGCTTTCGTTTGCAAATGTTAGCTTTGGAGTGCCCTTATTCTAAAAGTCTTAATACCCCTCTCTCTTAGTGTCAGAAGTGCATACGCTAGGCCACACTGTGATACAGACTCACTCAGTGTTCATCTGTCTCTGATTTTCTGTAATATCTTACCATTTTAAGCATAAAAAAAAAACTAAATCCACTCATGTTTACATTACAGAATTTAATCTGGCATTAAAGGTCATTTGTGGGGAAATCCCCAACCTCTAAAAATAGAGTTAATGTACCATGATGATAGCCTCAAAGTCTCAATTATAGTTATTTACTTATTCACTCATTTATTGATTTCAAAAACATTTAATGAGCACTTACCAGATATCAAATACAGAACTAGGTGTGAAACCCACAAAGGCGTGACTTCCACTCTAGGAAATCTTGTCTCCTTCTCACAAAGGAGTTTAACAGAGGAACAAATAATTATAACACAATGTGATTATTTTCCTGATTAAGGTTATATGCTAAGTGCATTAAGAAGACCAAAAAAGGGAACAAGAATTCTACCAAAGTAGGGGAAGGAGTAAGTCAGGTTAAGGACTGGGTGGTGGTGTAGAATTATTATACTTTAAAATTCCTTGCACCTTTCTTCTTCAGAAAGTTGAGCTGTCATAAAAGCTCCCTTTGGCAGATTCAGAGGATGCGGGTGAGATGCTTGATACCCCTTCCTGGAATCAGTTAGTTAGTATCCCTAAGCTCCCTTGAAGCCTGTGTCGTCATTAAGGGATACAGACTTCATAACAAAGAAAGTGCAATACTCAAGGCTAAGGGTCCAGACCAAAAATTAGAGCAAAGAACTGGTCTAGGAGCACACATTTCAGTCATAAGAGTAAGACAATGACTGAAGATCCTGATTCCAAACTTCGAATGTTGGACACATCTGTCAGCTCGGTTCCATGATTTGGAAATAAAATGTAAGGTGTTGAAACCTGCTGTCCTCAAGATCAAAGCTTTACCAGTTAATAAGCCTCAGTCCAGGAGAGCAGTTGGTAATCCATACAGGTGTTTTATTTTCCTTCATCCCTCTATTAAAGACCTTTGGCTTGACTTACACTTTTCCTTTACGAAATTAAAGCAACAGACACATTCCCAGGTTCAGATTTCTGTGGGCATTTGCTTTACCCTTCAGAAGCAGGAAAATGAACTGGAAGAAAATAAAAGAAAAGGAGAATGTGGCCAGGGAGGCTGTGATTTGCCTTCAGTGTTAGCTATTTTGTATGTGATGCAATTCTATTTGATCACAGCCACATTTGCAATGTGTCCATCTACATTATCCAACCCACTGCTGTGAAGGTTTTTCCATCTAGGGCTTGTGAGAGTGGTATAGCTTATAAATATTTTCTTATTCCTAGAAATGTGTCAGCGTTATGATTGCTTTTGTGTGCCACTGATGGAAAAAAAAAATTCTGGCTTCCAAATAAGAACCGTCCTGTCCACACATTTATGTAGTATTGAACCTTAAATCTTGCAGGGAACCAAATTCTTTATTTTACAGATGAAACCCAAATTGAGAGGCTTAAATTCACACAGCTAATTAGTAGTAAACTTCAGACTAGAAATTAAATATTTTTTATATCTAGTTACATGCCCTTTCTGCAGCCTAAAATATTTTCTAGTAAGATAATTTTGGAGCCCTGCAATTGTAAAAGTAAAATGATGGATGTATCCCAGTTTGCCTGGGACTTTACTAATTTTAGCACTCCAATTTTCAGTTCCCAAGAAATATCTCAGTCCCAGGAAAACCTGGACAGGTGGTCATCCTATGACAAATATTTATTTCATGTTCTTTCTCTTTCTGTCTTACTTACACATGCACTGGTGAGCTAGAAGCTTGAGATTTTCTTAAGCTGTATTGTGTTTGCTTTCTTACTTTCATGCCATGTGCTGAAAAGCGCTGACTGTATTACCCTGAAATATGGACAGCAGGGGCTTCAGCCTTGGGCTCATCCTTTAAGGGAGACTCTCTGGTCCTCCTTTGACCAGGCCCCAGCCCATGGCGTGAGGAGCCTTGCAGCCAATATGATGTGCCCACACAGAGATCATGCTTCCTTTCTAGCCAATGCTCCAGGTACCAAGGAACCTTGAGGACGACATGCACCCTTCTGGGGCAAGCACAGGCCTCCTCACCCCTCTACATGCACCTGCCTGTAAATGTGGCTGAGAGCAGCTGTTCCCAGGAGCCTGGGGAGGAAGATGTGGAAGGCACTTGAGTAAGCGAGCTGGGCATCTGAACATCTGTGCACACATTTCCTGGTGGCCTGAGAAGGAGATTAAGGTGAAGAGAAAGGGGAGGGTGAAGCCAGCAGCTCCTCCCCACCCTCCCTGCACCTTTTCCCAGGTTCCTGCCGTGATTTCCAAAACTTCCAAGAAGCCTAAATTGGAACCTGGCCTTCTGCACTAGTATCAAGGGGCATTTGTCAAGATAGGAGGCTTGAACACTTTATTTCACAGTTGGTTAGCTTGATTTATAATTTTCAGATATTCATTCATATGGTGTTTGGGTTTGCATTTGTGCGCTGGTCCCTGGCTCTGACACTTACAGGAGGGCCTGACCGCTGCCTTCCCTCAGGTCAGATTGCTTCCTGATATCACCTCGAGATGGATCCAGAAACATTGTCTCTCTGAGCAACATGATAATCAAATAAACTTATGACACATGAGTGACTGTTATGCCTGCTTTTTATGGCAAGGTTTTAGGGTCCATTTCATACTGTTTTAAACCCTGACTTCATTACTCTGGCTTGCCAATAGTTTCCAACAACTGCAGTCAGAGAGAGATTTGGTCTGCTTTCAGGTTATCCCCTTTATTGAAAGTAAATAAAAAGGCTTTTATTTGGATAGATAAAGATGGAGGGAATTGTCATCTGAGACAGATACAGTGGAGTCGGTTGAACTACACTTACTTCACTGGAGAGAGTAATTTTTTTCAACATAGTTCAAGTGCAAAAAAAGATATTTTATGTTTTATATCGCACACATAGTTTCTCACACTCAGTTACTCTCTGTTTTCGGCTGTACACATTGCCGTGTTAGTAAATTACTGAGATACATTAACACAGTAGCCTAATACCATAAATTCAGATAAGATCATTAGGAAACCTAACCATTAGCTGCAGTCGCTCCTCACTGGGCATTTATAATGTACTGACTTTGTACCAAATAGTTTACATACATGTCCATTGTCAGAGTTAATTCTTGCAACACCCCAATGACTGTATGGTTCCATTATACAAAGGAGAAAACTGAAGCTTAAAGAGGGTCTCTCTTGCCCGAGTAACATAACTAGTGTGTAGCAATTAGTCCTCTGTCAAACCATTTATTGTAAACCTTCCATATGTCATGGCCTGGGCTAAGTCTCCTAGTGTGTTAGGTAAATGGACAACCAAAGCAGTTATTTACTGAATTTGCTATAATCTGGATGGTTTAGGATTTGTGGGGAAATCAGAAGAGGGGCATCGAACTCAACCCTGAGTGGAACAAATGTCTGAAAATGTTTTCCTGTGGAGTCAATGCTGGAGCTGAGTCTGAAAGAAGAACCAGGTATTTTCTAAGACTGATGGAGTGAGGACAGACAGACTTGTTAGGCTAAGGGAAGAGCATATACAAAGTCATGGAGGCATGACTATTTCTAGAAGGTGTAGAGAATAGCAATTACTATCCTATGGTCAGAGGGTCTATAATGGTGGAACAAGTAAAGCTAAAGCTTTTTTAAAAAGATAGAGAACATTAAAGAAAATCCTCATGATCTAGAAAACACCTGTGGATTTTGTCTTTGTAGGTCCATAGTTATATAAAATATCACTGCACGAAGAACTCTGGAAATCTCATCATTCTCTTTAACATCTTAAAGATGAAGAAATAAAACCTGGATATAGTTAAGTGACTTGCTCAGCTTAGAGCTAAAAATTAGTGGGTGCTAGTCTTCTGAATCCTCAGTCCCAAGGCTTAAGGCTCGAATAGTCACCTTTGAGACTATTATTTTATTTTACCTTAACTAATCTAAAAAATAAATTCAAATCTAATAAATATTCCCTATTGTCAGACTGGATTTTAGTGAACATATTTTTGTAGAAGAACAGACGAATGTGGATAGACTGCAATGAGGGCTATCATCCATTTGCAAAAAGATTTATAACCATTTCATTTTCAGTAGTCACCTCACTTGTTGAATGTAAAATGCTATTATAACGGCAACTATTATTTGCAACTAGAGTGTCTTTTTGAAAGCTGATCGGCTCTTATGTTAACGAGAAGACCTCTCAGATTTTCCTACACTGTATCATTCCCATCTCAATCATTCTGGTCCCAATTCTAGAACCAATCCTGACTCTGTATGGAAGGGAGTGAGTGTCAACGTTTTAGCTCAACATCCCTATTTATATAGCCGGGCTTTTGTCTCATTCCCCAAACCAAGTCTATACCATCTATTCTGATAAATGGGCCCTCCTATTATAACCTGGGTCTGTTCTTCCCTTTCCAGTCTTCCCCAAAGATGTTGTATTAAGCACTAAACTTCAGCCTGTAATTGAATTCCACTGCTTTTCTTTTTTTTTTTTTTAATTCAGCAAACCAATATTTTTTATTAATTAATTTATTTATTTTTGCTGTGTTGGGTCTTCGTTTCTGTGCGAGGGCTTTCTCCAGCTGTGGCAAGCGGGGGCCACTCTTCATCGCGGCGCACGGGCCTCTCACTATCGCGGCCTCTCTTGTTGCGGAGCACAGGCTCCAGACGCGCAGGCTCAGCAGTTGTGGCTCACGGGCCCAGTTGCTCCGCGGCATGTGGGATCTTCCCAGACCAGGGCTCGAACCCGTGTCCCCTGCATTAGCAGACAGATTCTCAACCACTGCGCCACCAGGGAAGCCCTCCACTGTTTTTCTATAGATATTTTTGGTCCAGCCATCTTCTTGGATTTCTCAACACATATACTCATGTATAAGCCCTTTCCACCTTCTGGGAAATAGCAAAACTCTTCCTTAAATGTCTGTGATACTTGCTGACATGCTGAGGTATCATCTGCTGTTACTCTTTCTCTCAGAGAATGTTCACCTGTATGAGGAGGCATTAATTCTGGCACACCTCGATTAAGACCTTTGGAAAAATATTTATATTTCCCATAGGAACTTCACTGCTGTTGCTTGTGCCTGCCTTGTGTTAAATTAGGTAGCTACTTCCTATAATGTAGGAAGCCCTTTGTTAAGGAGGGGGTGTGGAATGGTAGAGATTAAAAGAGGTGGTATGGTGATATTTCTTTAGAAGGGAGCTGGGTTCCAGGGAGTGGAATTTCAGGAAAGCCCACTTTTTGGTGAAGTAGTTAGTGGTATCCAGGGAAAATTCATCTCTCCGAAGAGCACAGATGTACCACCGCTGAAGACAAAGGTTCTGTTTGCCAAGTGATTTGGAAACCTACGAGGCTCCTCTTTTATTCTTAAAATTGGGCTTCTGAATTTGTCCAGCTCTCACTTAATCAGGAGAAAAAGTTGCCAAAGAAACCTGAAACCCGAATTCTGGGAAGATGTTCTAAGCCACAGGAAATATTTCAAGATCTATAATTGTCAAGAAGAACAGATGGAAACATAATATAACGGAAAGGTTAGGATCAGATATTGTTTTATTTAGAAAGAGCCTCTGAGCTATTTCTAATTATAGATAAAACAGGACGGTATTTGGAGAGATCATTAGGCTGGGAGTCAGGAACCCTGTGTTCCAGTCCCAATCGCTCATTGTAACTGGTTCTAGAAGTGCCCCTGACTAAGTCAGCTGACTTATCTGTCCTCAGCTTGTTCCAATATATATTGGTGGGAATTAAGTGCTTCATTTTTTACACTCCTCTCCTGGGGAATTCTGTTCTATGAGGATATATGAACATTCTCTGTAAATACTATTAGTCAACAGTGAAAGTCAAAATACGAACAAAGAAAATATAACTAAAAATATCATGTGAACATTTGCGGGCAATGAATATCAGTATGCATTTTAGTTTTTACTCGTAATTCAAGCATATGTAATTCAATGTAATACAAACATTTTGTAATTAAAGCATAACACTTTCCTAACTGGATGCCTTATCTCCATTCTCATCCTCCTATAGTCCTTTTTTCTGTATAACAGCTGGGATATCTTCCTAAAGCCTAAGTAAGACTATGATATTCTTTTCTTTGATACTCTCCCTGATGAATCCCTCCTGCTATTAAGACAACATCCAAGCAACTTATCACGGCCTCTACAGTCATCTGTATAAACAGTCGTGCCACACCCCACCCCCCCTGCCGTGACCTCATTGTCTGCAACTTGTTACCTCTCCACTAAGTTCAAATATAAGAGCCTTCTTTCAATCCTTCGGGTACCCCAAAGTCATTCCTTAAATAGGGTTGTTGCACATGCTGGTTTGTCTGCCTTGGATACCTTGTCTGAGATCTTGGCATCATTGGTTCCTCCACATCAAACAGGTCTCAGCTCCACATCTTTGCAAAGAGACCTTCTCCAACTCACCCAGCTAATGTACAGCCCATTGTTGAATCCTTTTTACCTTGATTCCCTATTTTGTTTCTACAAAACATCTGTTTCTAGCTCATGTAGTATGTAGTATTTTTGACTTGATTGCTGTCTGTCTTCTCTCATCAGAATGTGAGCCCCATGTTGGGAGGAGTTTTATCTTGTTCACTGAGGAGTTTCCAGGGTTTTAGAGTAGTACTCTGCACATGGTTGTCAGTCCCAGAATATCCATTGAATGAATGGCTGTGTCCATGGAAGGAAGTTCAGCCCTAACAATCCAGAAGAGATCTTGTATATGCTATTTACAGAAGCCATAATTAAATGACCTGTATTACTACCATTAATGCAATTTTATTCTAATCTAGTTATATATTCACGAGGCTCTTTAGGTACAAATGAGGAAGCTATTTGCATACTAGGCATCAGAATTTATAATAATATTTCCAACATATATCGTTTTCCATCAGTGGAAAAGGCATCAAATAACATAAAATTCTATAGAACACTGTGTGGTAGCTAGCATATTAAAAGATCTTTCTTGTCTTTCTAAAAAATTATTGAATTTATTCCTTATTTATCTATTGCATCCTTTTTTCTTTCATTTACTAAATCAGAGGTTTGATTGCATGCTACCCTTTTCTAGAATATTCAGGATTTGCAATGGCTGTTGATACCTCAAGGAATCCACTTAAATATTTGGGATCTTAGAAGATAAGAGAAAAATTGTCTTTAGAGCACACATTATAAAGAAAAAAGATCAGATTCCAGAGAGATAAGGTGGGGAAGAAAATAAATACATAACATATACTGAGCCACTGTGATTGAATTAGAGGCACCTCTGTATCCTGAATGAATGTTGAATTTCCCCCAAAACAGACATACATGTTAGGGAGTTTATTCACTCCTTAATTCTTGCTAGCATTACAGTTATAGAGATATGGGGGAAAAAATCCTTCAAGGTAGAGGGACACATAAACCCAAATTACATGGACTAAAAGCACAAGCAGCCTGTTGTTAGGGTGTCCTGTGTGATCGGCAGCAACATCTGCACCCCTCTGCCTGGCAGTCCTTGGGCTGTTCACCCAGCACAGTGAGAGTCTTTCATGTCAGACGGGCTTTGAGCTGGGCATGGTAATGTCTTCCATCCACAGAACTCTAGCCCTTGCTGCCAGGCTGAGGCTGGTCTCATCTAGTCTTAATTTGCAAGTATTGATTTTTTTCCCCCAGTATAAAAGTGGTATGTATTCAACCCCCAAATTTGAGAACTACAAAAATGCAAAGAAAAAAATAATACACATAGAATTACACCATTCAGATACTGTACTATTTTGGTGTATGCTTTGCTAGTACTATTATATGTGTATGGATATGTATGAATATATGTATCTATAGTGTATGTATACACATATTCATGTGTATATTTATGTACATATATTCATATATACAATATGTTCATATTATATATGTGTATATTGTATATAAGCATAAATATAATCTATTATTTATATACACATATTGTATATAATATTAGCATTTTGAGCAAACTCTGTTGTAACTAATCTGATTTATTTTTACTCAGTAAACATTTCCTATGTTTCAGTATTCTAGGCATGTGATTCTAGGGTAGGGATGGTATCACTTACTCCTTGCTGTGTGCTAGATACTGGGTATTTAGTGTGGGCCAGAAAAAATTTCTGCCCATGTGAGTCAAATCCTTTAAATCTTAAGAAAGACTCTAATAGTATCAGGCAAGTCAGATTATGGTAAGTGCTAAAATAAAGATTATACTGGTTATTTATTTCTATGGAACAAGTTACCCCCTGTGGGATCCTCCCAGACCGGGACGCGAACCCGGTACCCCTGCATCGGCAGGCGGACGCGCAACCGCTGCGCCACCAGGGAAGCCCATACCCCCAAATTTAGTGGCTCACAAATGCAAACATTTATTATCTCATAATTTCTGTGAATCAGGAATCCAGGCATGGCTTAGCTGCCTCCCCTGGCTCAAGGGCTCTCACAAGCCTGATATCAAGGCATTGGCTGGAGCTGGAGCTGTATCAAGGCTTAACTGGGGAGAAACCACTTCTAAGTTTACTCACGTGTTTGTGAATTAGGGGCCATAGAATTGAGGGTCTCAGGTCCTCTTGGGCCAATGATAGAAGACATCAGTTCCATCCTGTGTTGCTCTCTCCATAGGACTACCGATAACACAGCAGTTTGCTTCCGCTGGAGTTAGGGGTCTGACAGAAAGAGTGAGAGTTGGCTAGCAAGATGGAAGGCACGATATTTTTGTAACCTAATCCCAGAAATGACATCCCACCACTCCTGCTGTATTCTGTTCACTTGAAGCAAGTCACTGGGTCCAGGACACTTGCAGGGGGAGGAGATTACACAACAGCAAACATATCAGGAAGCAGGGATCATTGGAAATCATCAAGAATCGCCTTGCACAGAAGTAAACCAAAGGGGAGGAATGGATTATTTCGTGTAGGGACTTTCAAATGTCTTCCTTGAAGAAATAGTAGTTGAGTTGGACTTTGAAGACTGTAACCTTAATGTAAAGGGGGATTTCACAAGAAAATAGACATAAGAGAAGGGGTACTGGCATAAATAAAGGCACAGAGGAATCGAACTTCTGGGACTCATTCATTCAAATGACATTTCAGAGTGACTACCACATGGCAGAGTAGTAGCCTGGTAGGGCTAGAGCACAGGACAAATCGTATGTCTTAACTGACTCTCACCAGAAAGAGCATTAACCCAGTGTTCTTACTGCTGTTAAATGATGTACATCATTTTTCCAGACCAGTAACTGTATGTCAAACTTCATTATAGAATCCTGGGACTGGAGAGCATTATAAGAAGACATGTAGCTTATCTCGGTTTATGTAAAAAGAATAGACTTCAATATCTGAAACATCTGAATCCCATTTGGGCCACTTATCAGCCCTTTGCCCAAATCACTTAACCTTGCTAAATCCAAGTGTCCACAGCTATAAAATGGAGCAATTATAATTACATCAAGCTGCTGCTGGAAGGATTAAAGGAGATAACATTTGTGAAAACACATAATTCAATGCCTGGTATGTAATAGACATTCAATAAGCTTGCCTTGCTTTTCTTCTCTACTTCTTTGCCTCTCCTTTTTCCCAAATCCATTTAGAAATTCTCTTACATCATTAACAACAGCAACAAAAAAAGATCTCCAAGTCTTTACAAAGCCAGCAAGGACAGTTGGCCATTTTTACATCATTCTAAAGCTTTGACATCTTTGCTATCCTAGAGGCAAATCTTTAAGGACTTTAAAATTAGGACAAAATTAACCTCATTTAAATTATATTATTCCTAGACAATTTATTTTTTTAATTTTAATTTTATTTATTTATTGACTTATTTATTTTGTCTGCGTTGGGTCTTCATTGCTGCACGCGGACTTTCTCTAGTTGCGGCGAGCAGGGGCTACTCTTTGTTGCGGTGCGCGGGCTTCTCATTGCGGTGGCTTCTCTTGTTGCAGAGCGTGGGCTCTAGGCATGCGGGCTTCAGTAGTTGTGGCACATGGGCTCAGTAGTTGCAGCGCGCGGGCTCTAGGGTACACGGGCTTCAGTAGTTGTGGCACGCGGGCTCAGTATTTGTAGCGCACGGGCTTAGTTGCTCTGTGGCATGTGGTATCTTCCTGGACCAGGGATTGAACCCGTGTCCCTGCATTGGCATGCAGATTCTTAACCACTGCACCACCAGGGAAGTCCCACCAGACAATTTATTGCACATAATCCACATTAGATAGATGCTCCTTAAATTAGTTATTTTCCACCTTGTAGTCAAAAGTAAGGTAATACTAACACCAATAATTGTACAAAATCTGGAGAACTATAATAAGTACTAAGCAAACAGATGGTTACTTTAAATGACTTAAGAATCTGTGTATTTTTATCTTAAGAAAGACATTTAATACCTGGGCTAATTATAGTTACAGCACTGCCTGACACATTGTAATTTATGCTTCTATTCTGATTTCTTCTTTATTTAAAGAAATTAGGTTCCTTTGCATGAGGTATTCCACGCTTCTGAGGCTTTTATGCAAACTATGGCTAAGCTTAATTCCAACATTTAAAAATGCTTTCAGATGCAACTATTACATATAGAATGGGAAAACAACAAGGTCTTACTGTATAGCACAGGGATATTCAATATCCTGTGATAAGCCACAATGAAAAAGAATATGAAGAAGAATATATATATATAAAAGGAATATATATACATATATGTATATATATATGTGTGTGTTTGTGTGTGTGTGTGCGTGTGTGTGTATGTAATGGAATCACTTTGCTGTAGAGCCAAAAATAACACAATATTGTAAGTCAACCGTACTTCAGTAAAATAAATTAAAACAAATAATAAAAATGCTTTCAGCAATAATGCTAGCTTATCCTGTACCTTCCTTAGGAAAAAACAAATTGATGCTGCTGTTTGAGTTCATTAGCAATGAAAGAAAGAAAACAAGATACACCAAGAAGTAGACCCATACTTTCCTTGGAAAGTCCCATGACTGCACAAAGAACGTACCTCCATAATCAACGTATTTGAATATAGGACTTGTTAAAAGTCCTATAAGTTAAAGAATCTTTTGTAGTCCTGAATCTATCTAAGTTCTAGTAATGAGTCTATGATTTGTTATAGTTTGCATCACCCTCTGTTGTTATCTAAATGTAAAGATTATGTGACATCATCTACCTCATCATTATAGAGATTTTATTTGCTTTCTGTTTTAATCTGATACGTACCGCAGAAACTTAGTATTTAAGGTATGAACACTGAAAAGTTTTGATTCTTTCAGAGCAACCCTAAAAGTCCTTGCAGTTTTGATGAAGAGCTAATATGAATTAAGTGATCTATAAGGGTGATGTGCAAAATAATTAAATAATGAGCAAATCCAGTTGAATATCCAGCAGGCAGACCTCAACTGTGGCTTTGTTCTGCTTAATTTCACTTCCCCAGCTTTTCCAGTGAAGTGGCAAAAACAACAACAACAACAACAACAACAACAACAAAAATTGGAGGGAAATATATGTCAGAATTGAAAGGATAAAAACCTTAGGGAAAGATGAAAAGACAGCTAGTTTATGAAGAGAAATATATACAGAAGAAGCAGATAATTTTAATGGAAATATGAATTTTAGTAGAATAAATCTAGACTCTATAAAAGTTTCTATGATATGAATTTGAGGATATATTTGAAGTTTCATTGGGTATGTCTAAAATATTAAGGGTTTTCTGAATAACTAGACTCCAACATATAGAGATTGTCTTCACTTTTTCCTCTGTGGTCAAAAAGTTTAACTGAAAATCAAGAACATTTTATACAAACCAGATTTTTATGGGACTTGAGAAATGTTTTGCTCCTTAAGGTGGCTTTTATCTGTTTGGGAAATCCAAGAATTGGATGTCAGAAAGAATCAGATTTATAAGGAATTTATCAGAGGGAAACACCTCTGAAGGAGAATGGGGAGAGGGAGCAGAAAGATGCAGGAGAGGGCTTCCCTGGTGGCGCAGGGGTTGAGAGTCCGCCTGCCGATTCAGGGGACACGGGTTCGTGCCCCGGTCCGGGAAGATCCCACATGCTGCGGAGCGGCTGGGCCCATGAGCCATGGCCGCTGAGCCTGTACATCCAGAGCCTGTGCGTCCGGAGCCTGTGCTCCACACAAATTGGATCTGGCATCTGTGGAAGGAGTGAGCGGAAGGGGGTTTGGGTAGGAGGAGCCCCAACTGCCATGGCCCCGTGAGAACATCTCAGCCAGGCCATTGGGTAGCCCCCAAAGAAATACTTCCCATTAATGAGAATCAGGCCGGGCAGGACTGACCCAGCTCTAGTGCCCTCTTCAGACTCAGTCATTGAGTGAGGGCAGCCTTGGAAGAGGGTGACTTTTCTCTTGACATCTGCTGTGGATCTGGAAACTGTGGCCGTGGAGGCTGTCAACTCACTGCTGATTACTCACAGCAGTTTTTTCATGAAATGCACACTCCCAAGGCAGCCATAGTCTACTCACTTCTCCATCCACTTTAGGGGAGCAACTCTTCTGTGGTTGCTGTGGGCTTCTCCTACTGAAAAGAGACTTTAAAGAAGGGAGAGAGTGGAATCAACTACAGTTCACTGCAGTTACAGTCTCAGGGCAGCCGTGATTTATTATTTCCCTCCTACACTGTCCATTCTAAACCTTCTTCATTCTCAGCTATCACTTCAGCAGGTCTTGGTGGCTTATCTGATGGTGTGACCCAAACCCTTATCCCTGAGTGTTCTAAGCTTCTAGAACATACGTGTGTTTCAGGCTTCATTTGTTGCATGGGTCCATTCATCATTAACGTTGGGCAAGAACCAGAGGCACCCAGTGGTCCACTTGGGTTCCACACGTATTCCTCCTCCATGCCTGCACTGTAGATCAGCAGCCCTACTTCCTCTTGCCAACCAGGACCAATTACCCCTGCCAGTCAAAGTGGTGACTTGTCTTCTTGTCTACAGAATAAATCCAAGTGCCTTCGCAGAAGCTTGTAGTTTAATGGGCACTTGCTTCGGCCCATGGAAAGAACATTCCCCCTTTAGGGGCCATAACACTAACCCAAAAGAGCCCAACACTGAGAGGCTGGGAAGGAAAAAGCACAAAGGTCCCCAGTAGGTCATCAGGAGTGATAATAAATGGGGCCACGGAATCATTCTGTTGTTATTTCCCAGATCTAAGAGCATATAATTTGGATTGATATACTTGACATTTGGTGCAACCCCCATTGCTCCCTTGGCTATTAACAGGCCCAGCCCTCTGTCCACCTCTTCCACCATGAACCTTGACCTGTGGAGGAGAGCCAACATTGAACTTCTTAATGATTTGTGTGTCCCTCTCACCAGTGCATTCATAATGGCCAGGCTGAATTATGTGTCCTTTAGGCCTTCCCATAGGAGAAGAGAATCCTCTGGTGGGTATTATAGACTCACTTAATATACCCATTCCGGCATGCCTACAAGAACAGGCTTTTTCATTCATTCCTTTTCTGTCTTAGAGACACTCACACTTCACTGAGCATTGGCCATTTGTTTTTGTTTGGTTTTCTTTTTTCCAGGCTTCTGAGGACCACCTTACCAGTAAATTTGTCCATTACTCATGGTCCTTGCCAGAGCATTAAATCCTATGTCCTAAGGACAAGTCTACCAATTCAGTCATACCTTCTGGCCTCATTTGATCAATCACCCTCAAAATCCAATGCCAGGGATTCTCCTTTGGCTCTTGCTGGTGTATATTAGCTAATTCCTAGAGCCTCTTTAGAGTGCAATCTCTTTCCTTGGTTATGAGGCCCAGCAAATCCCCAGACAATTTACATTGAAATGTAACCCTAGTTATTGGCCTAGCAAATGGGAGATGAAGTAGCAGCAATTCCTGAGAGCAGGACTTATTGCCTTAAGAAGAAGAGGGCTCTGAAACAGCTTTCTGAACAGGGGAAGTATTAGGGTACATCCTAATTGAGGGGGTGGGCCATGTCTTCAAACTCAGATGGTTCAAGGGACTCTGCAAAGCCAAATTTCTTAAGAGATGCCTCTCCAGATGTCCTTGTTCCGTATTTCAGTTTCCCAAATCAGCATAACAGATCTACTGGGTCTGAGTGTTTATTTGTCTTGGGAGCTCTGTGCTTCCAACTATGAACTCTTGTATTTGCTATCAGCTGTGCCTGCTATTCCACTGCAAGAAATAAGGGCCTCTTTCTATCCTACCAAAGAGGCCCTCTCGCCCTCACATTTAGCCCTTTAACTATTTCTTAACCACCCTCAGTTTTTCATTCTTCCTCTATCCGATGTCAATACAATTTAATAGTAATCAGCCCACTCTGTCATCCTTTTAGGTATTGTTGCTCCCACACTTTTCCAGTGCCTGAGTAATCTCACAGGCAAGAGCATCTCCCTCTACCAGGCTGTTTTGCATGTTACCACCACTGCAATCTTCAGCAATGGGTCCACGACTTGGGCCAGGGACTCTACTTGACCCATATTCCACAATATATAAAGCCCTTCCTGCCAGATGGGTTGGGGGTGATAGGGTCTGAAAATCTCATTAAACTACCTGCTTTCTCAGACCACTCTCTGTACCAGGAGTGTCAGTTTGGGTCCTCTAAAAAACTGAGAACAAAAGGCAATTTGATATGCAAGATATTTATTGGTAGAAATGCCTATGAATGATAAAGGGGAGAAGAAACAGTGGGTGGAAAGAGCCTTCAAGACCACAGAGTGAGTCTGACATTCAAGAAAAGAGCAAGGGAAGGAATATGAAAAGCCAAGCCTCAGATGGAGTGTCACACTAAGAAAGTCTCAGCCAGACAGATGGGGAGGCCTGGAGCAAAGATGGCCCATTTCAGAAGGTGCAATTTGGGTTTGCCTTTGATAGCCTCACTTTGCTCAGTCATCGGCTTGGAGCAGCCCTGGGAGGACAAGGTCAATGTGAACCCTGCAGCTGATCTGAAGGTGCCACAACTGGAGGCAGTTTTCTCGTGTCGAGGTCTGAATGGTGCACTTCTAGGTAGTTAGATGTAATACAAAAGAGAAGCACCAACTGTGGTCTAGAGCAAGATAAGCGTGAGTTTCTATGCCAGCTCACTTTCACTGGATCTGTAATCAGCACAAGTCACTTGATATTTATGGGGGTCTGTTTCCTCATATATACTACAAAGACAGTATTACCTTCTTCATAGTTTGTAATGATTTAATATGAAGTATGTAAAATTACACAGCATGATGATTCACATAGAGTAGGTCTAGAAAAATGTCATTTACCTCACCACCTTGCATCAAATTCCTCTTGTCTCCAGTCTATTTTAATTGATCTTACATTTTAAATTGGGGATAATATTAGTGTCCTTCAAAAAATCAAATCTAAAAATAATTATTATTGAATTTTATTTTGTCAACATTTTGGAAATCTACTTACTTCAAGTTGATAATTAGATAAACCTACCAATTAGGAGTTTTGCCATTTGTTATGGAACATGTACACTTTTGCTTGGAGATTTTATTATTAAAATTTGATATTATTATCATTTTAGATAAAAATTTTTACTGTTTTGAAATCACTGTATCTCTAATACTGGCAGAAGACATATAAATCAACTATGGACCTTCTCTGGACTGCGTGTGTGTATATTTCGTCTCATCGTATTATATAATTTTATGACAACATCTAAGAACTATGTCTGCGTAAATATGTCTGCTTTCTCAGGCTTGTAAAGAATTGTTTCATGTGTTCTATTATGGAGTAACAGATTACAACTATTTGTCAGTTTCAGCTCCATTGTAGATTACATGAAGAAAATCGCCACTAATGGCCACCAAACAACTCCTACTCAGTTTTGTTCAATATTTAGTTAAATTGTTTGTGTGTGGATGCTTTTGTAATCAACATGTGTTGGTATGTTTATGTAACTTCCTTCTTTAGTGGTCTGTCAGTACATTAAAAAGCAACAACAGTATCAGTCCTTAGAATAAAGAATGAAGATAATCTATCAGTGAGCAAATAGATAGTAGATAATGAGAGAATATAGCTGGAAGAAGCCTTAGAGATCATGCATGCTAACCCCCTCACTCCACACATGTGCAGAGAGGGTAAGTAATTTGTCAAAGGTGACTGAGGCCGGTAGTAGCAGGACTTGAATACAAAGTCAGATTTTTGTCCCCCAGACAGGTACACTTTCCCCTAAATGCATCTGGTATGTGTTTAGCATTGTGTTCAGCCATCTGGGAAATACAAAAGAAACACAGACACTTCTCCTTATTTTTCCAACTTAATGGGTATCAGTTTTTGTGATAAGAGTTCTTAATGAAGACAAGATCATCTAAATATACTAATGTGTTACACTGAGAAATGAAAAAGGAAAAGCAGTGGGTATTTATTGATCTTTCATTCCTTGAAAATAATTGTATGTACCTAATCTCATCTTATTCTTAGTAACACTCTGAAGTGATGTGTTGCATTTTCCTGCTTAGTAGGTGAAGTAACTGAGGCTCAGAAGGTTAAGTGAGTTGTGCACGGATGTATAGTTTCTAAATGCAGATTATCTGTGACTTCAAAATCCTCACTCCTTCACCACTTCTAAAAGAGAGCATCTGGTTGATGGGCATTGATTCAGACTAGAACTATCACCTTTGAACTTTCAAAATATATGGTGTCGTATATAAACACGCACATAATAAATGGTGGAAACAGAGCTCAAACAGGGGTCTTCTGACTCCAGAGCTCCTTCCTTTTCTCAGAATAACCCCTCTACCTATTCTCTCCTTTATTCTTTTCACATAAAATCTAAGTTTCTATTAGTAAGTTTTCTTACTGCATTTCTACTCCAGCTATTATATAAATGAAATGAGAATAATTGGGGAAGGAAAGTTAAAGTTTTGTTCTGGACACACATACATACCCACACTCACACCCACACATACTGCTGGCTAGTTAGGTTAATGAATTACTCGAATTAATTCTTGGCACGATGCCTCTCTAAGAAAGCAATGAGTATTTAATTGATTTTGGAACTCTTTCCTTGGCTGTGGTGTTAAGAGAGTAACAATGTCTTATGCCATACAGGTAAATCTTGTCTTGGGATCTGCTATTTGCTCTGTGTATTCATCTGCTTTACAGCATCATTTAGTATAAAATTGCTCTGAGGCTAGGATTGTCTCCTGTCTGTAAACCGCGATTGACAACTAGAAGGCAAGAATATTCCCAGAACTAGTCTCCTAGAGTATTCCCCAAATATAACTTATGGGATAGACTATGGGATTTGGAAACAAGACCATAAAACGGATGCAAGTGGGATTCTGACTCATGTTTTGTTTTTGCTATAAGAAGGTGTAGAGATGTCCAAGAGAAAATTCCTCTCTTGAGGCGGCCATAAACTCTGAAGTCGGTAATCCAAGCATAAGCGCAAGATGTTTTGATAATTTTTATATATTTATTTCTTTTTGCCCCCTCCTTAATACATTTCAGAATCCATGTCTGTCTACCTTAATGGACATGACCGATCAAGATTATAAAATTAAGGGGAGACAGTACACGTTTGGGGGCAGAGGTGGTATAGTGATGACAAAATTAAAGTGAGAGAATTGAGAAAGAGAGATGCTTAGGGAGATAGCAGAAGTTTTTCTTAATGAGCTGATTCTTTTCCACCTCGAAATAAAAAGACCTTGAAAGTACTGGATTTGGATATTTTAAGAGCAGCATGTGGTCAATGATGCTGATATAGTCATAAAGCAAGACCAAGTCTAAATGAAGGAAATATGCTTTCCAGAATTACTGTGCACATTGAAACTCTTACACCTGCAATGATTGGACAAAGTTTAAATAGGATTTGCCCAATTACCTAGTCTCCAAAACAGTAAATTAAAAGGCTTGAATGTTTTAAGAATTTGTTATTGCCTCAAATATGAGTTTTTATTCATTCAGTACATACATTTTCATTCTGACTCCTAATAAGTTGTGTGCTTTTTATCTAGCATTCCATTATGTTTGAATCTTTAAATTTGTATTTCTGAGCAATAATTGCAGTTCTAAGCAATCACTGTAGTTGGTGTTCAGAGACAGACCTTTTCATGACTAATTCAAGTATACAAAGTGAATTATTTTTATGGTGGGATAGGATTAATCTTGGTGGTGTTGCCCTGGTATATTTTGTGGGCTTAATTATTATTAATCTGGATAAATTTTAACTTTAAAAACGTTAATTTAACTCACCAGGTCTCCTGACTCATTAATCTCTTCAATAGTGCCACTTAGGATGAAATGGCTCATCAAACAATAGTGATTCAATCATAAATATGTGGAAGTGGAAAAGCAGAGACACTGAAGGCTCATAGGATTCAAAACATTTTTTACTTCTCAGCATTCTTCATTTTAAATAACATCAGTCACTGCTGAAGATTTTCCAACTTCATTAAAATATAATTACCCATTAATGCGACTCCCTCTCTCCCTCTCTCTCTCTCTCTCTCTCTCTCTCTCTCTCTCTCTCTCTCTCTCTCTCTCTCTCTCTCACACACACACACACACACACACACACAAGCACAGCTTTACAAAAATGTTAGAGTCCTTCATTTTCCTCATCTTGAGAATGGGCATAATTCCTGCCCTGCCTAGTTCAAAAAGTGCTTGAGATAGATGATTCTTGAAATGATGAAGTGTAATAATAATGTAAGCTGGTATAATTATTATTATTGTTAGGAACTGCCTTGTTTTTCAACCTCAAAGATAAATTTTCCAGTTCAATAACACTTTTTGCACATAATAATCCTGTGTGCCAGATATTATGTTTGTGTGCTTTGCACACATGGTGCAAACTCTTCTTAATAACCCTTCACGGTTGTTGTCCTTATTGGCAGTTTGTACAAGAGGAATTCAAAGAGACAAATTGACCTGCTCACAATTGAGTAAGTGGTGGAGCCTGGGTTGATAATCCGATCTGCTCCTAAAGTCTGTGTTCTTTCCACTGTACTTTCCTGCATTGTTCTTTTGCTTGAACCTCAGTCTAACTCTTACTCTTGCAGTTGGTTCTCCTGTAAAAAAAAGATGGCATAAGAATAGTGCACAATTTTTGTTATGGAGCTGGAACTAAAAATAGCTACGATTTTATTTCAATCTTAATATGTGCTAATGGTGTTACATTAATCACATCAGTTAACTGTCAGATTAGCACATGGTTCTTTTTTTTTTTTTTTTTGCTTCATTTTATGGATGAGAAAACTGAGACTCAGGGAAATTAGTAACTTTTGATGCCTCAAATTATATGTACGGCTAATAAGATGTGGCAGAAAGGCGCTCTAACCCTGATCTGTGTGACTCTGAAGCTTTATTCAACATCTTATTATATGGAAGTGTTTCACGAAAGTGAAACATGCTTGCAACTGTTAGGATTATTATAACATTTTTGATTTTTTATCTTTTACCTCTTGGAATTAGCCATCAACTTGAACCGTGGAGGTGTATATCATCTCCTTTGTGTGAATCATTTTGTCCTGATTTTTCTTTGACTGTGGTCACACTGCCAACTCCTTATGGCAGAATGTTACAGCCCCAGAGAGAGCCAGAGCTGCCTGGTAGTTCATCCACAAAGCCTAGCTACATGGAGAGCTGATGATTTACAATCAGCAGCCGGCACAGAAATGGGAGGATCAGTTGGACTGTGGAGTCTATTGAGACATGTACAAAACCTACTTTCACACTTGATTTATGTCATTTGGGGCAAACAACTGATAATCTTTCTGAGGCTACAGACCAGACTTTTTAGACCAGCGAATGATAACGTCTCAGGATTTATTCCTATAGCTAAGTTTTTCTCTTTCTACATCCTCTCTCTAGTTTTTTAGGCTCGCTAAGGGAAATATCTCTGGCTTCAGATTGATCATAACAAACAGAAGCTGGTAGGAAAGCTACAGCCATCTGTTTTCTATAAATTAAATGTTCCGATTAGAGACCCCTATAGGATATATGCGTCAGAAAGACATGGCATATTACTTATGTGAAAGAATATTATTTCTTGCTATGACTAAAATATGCCAACCTTGGAACTTGCCTCTTTTAATTGTTAATTCTTGGTTTTGTTGTTTATTTTTAAGAAGTATTACAACTAGATGATAAGTCAGGGATACAGATGAAAATTTTAGCTGGGAAATGGAGTGGAGAGGGCTAGAGAGAGAAAGAAGAATTTATTAACCTCATTTTTTGATTGGGTCAAAGTGAGAATTTTATACTTCTTGGTTCTTATACAATTGTAAAAAAAAATTATTTATTTATTTTGGGTGTTTTGGCTCTTTCTTATTTTATTGTTTAGTTTTTAATTTATATATAATTTTTAAAGGTTACTTTCCATTTACAGTCATTGCAAACTGTTGTACAATACATCCTTGAGCCTATCTTATACCCAACAGTTTGTACCTCACGCTCCCCCACGAACATTTTAAATGAATGCATCTTAAGATCTAGATTTTTAAACTTTGATTCCTGATTATTGTATTGTTTTCCAGAGGGTTTACACTTAATTGTCAGAACCCAAAGAAATATTACCCATTGTTCTCCACAATTTTCAATAGAAAAGGATGATGCCCCATTGCTACTTTAACGTTATAAGGAGATCTGCTAAAAGCTCCTTGATTCTTCCTCAGAAATGTCCGCATCTGAGTGCTCGTAAGACTGGTCCATAAAGCATACTGTCACATTAATTGGAAGACTAGATATTCCTCCTGATGCTATTCTTTGGGTCCAGAAAAGGAATTGCAAGAATATCATGCTTGAATTGGGATACATATTCCCCCCAAATACACACACACACACACACACACACACACACAAGCACAGCTTTACAAAAATGTTAGAGTCCTTCATTTTCCTCATCTTGAGAATGGGCATAATTCCTGCCCTGCCTAGTTCAAAAAGTGCTTGAGATAGATGATTCTTGAAATGATGAAGTGTAATAATAATGTAAGCTGGTATAATTATTATTATTGTTAGGAACTGCCTTGTTTTTCAACCTCAAAGATAAATTTTCCAGTTCAATAACACTTTTTGCACATAATAATCCTGTGTGCCAGATATTATGTTTGTGTGCTTTGCACACATGGTGCAAACTCTTCTTAATAACCCTTCACGGTTGTTGTCCTTATTGGCAGTTTGTACAAGAGGAATTCAAAGAGACAAATTGACCTGCTCACAATTGAGTAAGTGGTGGAGCCTGGGTTGATAATCCGATCTGCTCCTAAAGTCTGTGTTCTTTCCACTGTACTTTCCTGCATTGTTCTTTTGCTTGAACCTCAGTCTAACTCTTACTCTTGCAGTTGGTTCTCCTGTAAAAAAAAGATGGCATAAGAATAGTGCACAATTTTTGTTATGGAGCTGGAACTAAAAATAGCTACGATTTTATTTCAATCTTAATATGTGCTAATGGTGTTACATTAATCACATCAGTTAACTGTCAGATTAGCACATGGTTTTTTTTTTTTTTTTTTGCTTCATTTTATGGATGAGAAAACTGAGACTCAGGGAAATTAGTAACTTTTGATGCCTCAAATTATATGTACGGCTAATAAGATGTGGCAGAAAGGCGCTCTAACCCTGATCTGTGTGACTCTGAAGCTTTATTCAACATCTTATTATATGGAAGTGTTTCACGAAAGTGAAACATGCTTGCAACTGTTAGGATTTTTATAACATTTTTGATTTTTTATCTTTTACCTCTTGGAATTAGCCATCAACTTGAACCGTGGAGGTGTATATCATCTCCTTTGTGTGAATCATTTTGTCCTGATTTTTCTTTGACTGTGGTCACACTGCCAACTCCTTATGGCAGAATGTTACAGCCCCAGAGAGAGCCAGAGCTGCCTGGTAGTTCATCCACAAAGCCTAGCTACATGGAGAGCTGATGATTTACAATCAGCAGCCGGCACAGAAATGGGAGGATCAGTTGGACTGTGGAGTCTATTGAGACATGTACAAAACCTACTTTCACACTTGATTTATGTCATTTGGGGCAAACAACTGATAATCTTTCTGAGGCTACAGACCAGACTTTTTAGACCAGCGAATGATAACGTCTCAGGATTTATTCCTATAGCTAAGTTTTTCTCTTTCTACATCCTCTCTCTAGTTTTTTAGGCTCGCTAAGGGAAATATCTCTGGCTTCAGATTGATCATAACAAACAGAAGCTGGTAGGAAAGCTACAGCCATCTGTTTTCTATAAATTAAATGTTCCGATTAGAGACCCCTATAGGATATATGCGTCAGAAAGACATGGCATATTACTTATGTGAAAGAATATTATTTCTTGCTATGACTAAAATATGCCAACCTTGGAACTTGCCTCTTTTAATTGTTAATTCTTGGTTTTGTTGTTTATTTTTAAGAAGTATTACAACTAGATGATAAGTCAGGGATACAGATGAAAATTTTAGCTGGGAAATGGAGTGGAGAGGGCTAGAGAGAGAAAGAAGAATTTATTAACCTCATTTTTTGATTGGGTCAAAGTGAGAATTTTATACTTCTTGGTTCTTATACAATTGTAAAAAAAAATTATTTATTTATTTTGGGTGTTTTGGCTCTTTCTTATTTTATTGTTTAGTTTTTAATTTATATATAATTTTTAAAGGTTACTTTCCATTTACAGTCATTGCAAACTGTTGTACAATACATCCTTGAGCCTATCTTATACCCAACAGTTTGTACCTCACGCTCCCCCACGAACATTTTAAATGAATGCATCTTAAGATCTAGATTTTTAAACTTTGATTCCTGATTATTGTATTGTTTTCCAGAGGGTTTACACTTAATTGTCAGAACCCAAAGAAATATTACCCATTGTTCTCCACAATTTTCAATAGAAAAGGATGATGCCCCATTGCTACTTTAACGTTATAAGGAGATCTGCTAAAAGCTCCTTGATTCTTCCTCAGAAATGTCCGCATCTGAGTGCTCGTAAGACTGGTCCATAAAGCATACTGTCACATTAATTGGAAGACTAGATATTCCTCCTGATGCTATTCTTTGGGTCCAGAAAAGGAATTGCAAGAATATCATGCTTGAATTGGGATACATATTCCCCCCAAATATCAATAAGAACATTTCAGAGTGACTTTACCCCAAATATACATTTTTCCAGCACTGCTGATGTAGAATTCGATTAACAAGTTTCAAACAGCAGTACAAAGGCAGCGTTACTCACTGGCGAGCTGGCAATTCATCTCTCACCTCACAGGAGATAGCTACCTTCCCAGATTTTTTTTTTTTTTTTTGCGGTACGCTGGCCTCTCACTGTTGTGGCCTCTCCCGTTGCGGAGCGCAGGCTCCGGACGCGCAGGCTCAGCGGCCATGGCTCACGGGCCCAGCCGCTTCGCCGCATGTGGGATCTTCCCGGACCGGGGCACGAACCCGTGTCCCCTGCATCAGCAGGCGGACTCTCAACCACTGCGCCACCAGGGAAGCCCAACCTTCCAAGATTTGAATGTGAATAATTAATGGATTTGGGATGGACAAAGGTGGAGTATGTTTTTCTGCTGCTGTTTTTTTTTTTTTTTTTTTTTTGCTTGTTTTATTTCCTGTTTATTTTTATTTGCAACTTTGATCCTTTTGGTTGTTGTGCTGTGTGCTGATCCCCATCCTCTGTAACTGTACAGTCCCTACTCCCAAAACAACCTTGGGATGCCTTTAGTTATCTATTCTATTCTCTTTTCCCCCTCATTTTAATTAGACCCTCTTTATCCCTCTTCTTTCCCACTATGTTGCATTCTCTCCCCAGATTGGCTCTTCCATTCTCCATAGGGGTCCATAGGTCACACATTTACACTGTTGTAAAATTCATTAGACATTTGTGTGGGATTGGGGAGGGGATAGAAAATGGAAAAATTTTGTATAAAAAAAAATTCTGAAATATTCCTTTCAGAAAATTTGAAAAAGACTAAAAGAGATGTTAAAATGTTTCTCCTCATCTCTCTCCCAGGGTTAACCTTTGCAACCATGTTTGTAGATTTTTGTTTCTGAAAATGTCTGGAAGGAGTTTCACCAATTTGGTGCAGATATTTATGCTACTTTGATTTTAAATGTAGATTATATACAGCGGTGTGCTGGTAAATGTTTAATAGCCAGCTCTTTGAACAAAATATATGTGTACATACATATATATGTACATATATATATTTACACACCTTACTGATATAAAGGATATTTAATGAACAATTTAAAAATGATAATAAAATATAAAATATTCTTTATTGTAAATTCCATACAGCTGATTTATTCTCACAGAATGCATTTGTTGATTTTTTTTTAACATCTTTATTGGAGTATAATTGCTTTACAATGGTGTGTTAGTTTCTGCTTTACAACAAAGTGAATCAGTTATACATATACATATGTTCCCATATCTCTTCCCTCTTGCGTCTCCCTCCCTCCCACCCCCCCTACAGCCTTTGTTGATTTTTACAGAAGTCTTGCATCTATAGCCAACCTACGGTTGCAAGTGACAATGTTTCCAATATGAATATTGATTGATATTTTCATTTACATTAACGTGTAAGTCAAAAGTGAAACAACAAAGACATATTGAAACTTCACTAGTTTGTAAATTAAGTAAGCAACCTCTTTGTTGAACTGGATAATAGTGTTCAAATACTGGAAGAATATTTCTCAGTTTGCTCTGCTATCTGCGATGTAATGTCTATAGGTATGAAACGTACATTTAATCTGCATTATTAACATTTTTTCCCATCACTTTTTAAGTTTAAACTATGCATTCTCAAAGAGGATAATATGGCCCCTTGGGGGCAAAATGAGACTCTTTGGATGCAGAAAAAAATGTTACTTTTTCATATATAAAGCATAGGTATACATACAGTATACAAACAGTAATATATGTGTTTTAAATATTTCATGGAGAGGGGACAATTAGGCCAAAAATATCTAAAAGGACTACTCGGGGGTAACAATAACAAAACAAAAAGTTGAGAAACACTTGTTTAGAAAATCAACCAAACAAGAAATAAAACCCTGGTTTGTAGTGCTTGCTGATTTCTAGTAAGTACTCCCATCGTGGCCAATTTCAAGCTACCAATGTGATATCACTGAACATGGAGTTGGGAAGAGAGGTACAGCACTGTACCATTATCTAATATTTCCACCATGCAGGCATAACAGGTATAAAGAAGAACCTCAAGAGTATCGAGAATAGTAAAATGCGATAAAATAATTAGCAAGCAATGAGTTTTAAGTATTTTAATATAGATTATTAAATTGGACATTTATGTATTTTTATTTCTATTAAAGACTTTATTTAAACAACTGGCTCACAGAATTTTTGAAAATATAAGCATCATCTTTCCTGAGCGGGTTGGAGCTGGCTCCTGCATACCACTAGATAATAAATGCAAAATTTTAGCGGGGGGAGGCTGCCTCATAGGCACCCCAAAGAGGCAGCTTTTCTTCAGCCCTGTTGAAAGGATGCCTAGAGAGGGCCCAGCAATTTCTTTTAGTTGGCTGAGATAATAAATATTTTGTCCATACCTTTAATTTTTTGAAAAATGGTATATACTTCTAGAATTAGACTTATTAGTTCAAATGGTATGAACTCACTTTAGGACTGGATACCTAATATCAAATTGTTTCCAGTAAGGTTGCATCAAATTATGCTCTCCCTTTCAGGGTAGGGGATTCCTATTTCACTGAACATTATACTTAAAAAAAAATACATTATCACCAGAGAATTATAGTATCTCATTATTGATTGAATAGCAAATTTAAAAGTGAAATTTGCATATGCCAGTTGGAGAAGATTGTATTGTAGCAAACAGTACAACCACATGAAACATGCTACAAATAATCATTCAAACCATTGTGAGTATAGGTTTGAATTAAGCAGTCATTCAAACATGTCTGAAAGCCAAAGATTTGAAAATGAAGGAAAAAAATCTCATTATGGCCAATTTGAGAGATCCTTTAGCAAGGGCTCATTATTTTTCAACCAACAAATATTTTCTCCCTCTTCCAATATCTGTAATGTTAATGTTGATAATAATGGGGGAGTCTTTATCCAACCATCATCATTCAATGGGTATTACAGTATAGATAATATGGAGCAAACTTAACACATGTAATCAAACGAGTGAGGTCTTAAGTGAGAGATGTATCTTCAATAATTACAACAGTATTTATAATGGAGCGAGAATCTATCCATACATTGAACGTGGGACTAAATTTGACCAAGACTCAAGTCTCATGAAACATCAGAGAACTCAATTTTCAGAGAACCATTATAAAGGGAATGAATGTAAAAATGTCTTTTATCAAAGCTGAAATCTTATTACACATAAGAATATCCATATTGGAGAAAATAATTACAAATTTAGTGAATGTGGTAAAATTTTTAACCAGTCTTCAAGATTTACTCAACATCCGAGTGTTCATGCTAGGGTGGAACGTTACAAGTGTAATACATGTGGGAAAGTCTTTAATCAATTATTAAATCTAAATAGACGTAGGGAAATCCATACTGGAGGGAAACATTACAGATGTGAAGAATGTGGCAAAGCCTTTAACCGACACTCAAGCCTTACTCGACATCAGAGAATTCATACTGCAGAGAAGCCTTACAAATGTACAGAATGTGGCAAAGCCTTTAACAGGCGTTCATATCTTGCTCAGCAAATTCATACTGGAAAGAAACCTTATAAATGTAAAGAATGTGGCAAAGCCTTTAACTGCCACTCGAATCTTACCTGTTATGAGAGAATTCATACTGAGAAGAAACTATATAAATGTACAGAATGTGGCAAAGCCTTTAAAAGGCATTCATATTTTACTCAGCATCAGAGACCTCACACTGGAGAGAAACCTTTCAAATGTAAAGAATGTGGCAAAGCTTTTGATTGCCACTCAAACCTTATTAGACATAAGATAATTCATACTGCAGAGAAGGCTTACAAATATAAATAATGTGACAAAGCCTTTAAGTGAGCTGTCACCTCACTCAACATCAGAAAGTGCATGGTGGAGAGAGACCCTACAAATGTAATAGTGATGAATGACATTTGTCCTAAACATACACATTAGAAAATGCCAGAGAGTTCATACTGGGAAGAATGTTTGATGATGTAAAAAAAATGTAGGAAAAGTATTTAATTAAAAAATCAGATCTAAATAAATATCAGAGAATTCATAGTAGATAGTATTTAGTCAATAACTCTTTTCTGGTATTACTTTAAATCAAGATATTATAGAAAATAATAAAAAATTAAAACACTTAGAAAAATTATTTGTTAGTATGGATCACAGGTTCAAGGGGAGAGATGTTTGACAGGTATAATTATTATCATTGTATCCTTATTTATATTGACATTATTTGAAAATAAAACTTAATATAATTCAACTCTCAGAAAAAAAAAAAGCTCCAAAATAACCCCCAAATTTAAGGGTTAATTGAAAGGTTCCTGGAATGTGTGTTCCTTTACATTTGAAGTTTTTAGGTCCTCCCTATTCTGTAAGATGTTATTTATAAATGACTAGGTCTATTTTTAGTGGTGGGGTACAGAATCCCCTCTGGCAGTATAGACAGTATCACGATTGCTAACAGTTTTATAAACAATATAGTTTCTATGATAGTGATGACAGAGAAAAGGATACTATCAGAGTCTGTTTTAACTGAAAATCATGTCATTTCAAGAATCTAGAGAGATATTAAAAGTTCTCCTGGATGTGAGGTTATATAGAATAGCATTTGAATATAAAGACTTTTAAATGTATTCCTCCAAAAAATTGCTGATACATATATTTTCACTGCTTCTAAGCATTTTCATGTGCAGATATAGGCATTAAAATCTTCATCATCAAAATCTGGCATAAAAAAAAATCTGACATTTTATTTCTTTTTATTTTTCTTTATCAAGACTAAAGTGATTATTACTCTCAGGATTTGTTGGCTGGTACATCAGGACTTATATGAAGCATATAGTCTTAGAGATGTGAAAAAGAGATTAACATATTTTCGAATGATAAAGGACACATATTACATAAACTGTTTTTTTCACATTAAAATCGGTATAAATTTGGACCCATTTTCATAATAAGAAAACACATTGTTTAAGATTATTGGTTTAAAACAAGGAAATAGCCATCTTTTACTAAGGTGGATGTTCTATGATATGTTACTCTTTCTGACTAAGGAAGCTATGGAGTTGTCTGTGAAGTTGGCCTCATATATAGTAGCATCTGAAACATTCATGTCTACTGAACATCTGGTGCCCTTATGGGCCTGATCATGGAGAAGGCTCTGGAAGAGTTCCCTATACTGGGAGGGCTCCTTAATAGCATATCGTTTCCACAGTTCAAGATTCCAACAAGTTTATCTTGGGCTCTCTTTCCATCAGACTTTGGATGATAATCAAGAGATGATCAGGAGAGAGCCAGGGCTTAGACTTTGGAAGCAACTAGGATCAAATCCCATCTCTGTTGGGTGGCTGTATGTCCTTGAGCAAGTCCCTTAACTTTTCTCAGTTTCATTTTCCTCAAAGAGTGCTTGGGGACACATTCATCCATTCAACAAATATATTTTGAACTTTCTATTAGGATTCTCCAGAGAAAGAGAACCAGTAGTCTGTATAGAAAAATATTTATTTATTTATTTTTATTTATTTATTATTTTTAATAGACTCTATTTCTTTAGAGGAGTTTTAGGTTCACAGCAAAATTAAGCAAAAAGTACAGAGTTCCCATACCTGTACCACTGTAGGCATAACCTTCCTCATTAATCAACATCCCCCACCAGAGTGATACATTTATAACATTTGATGAACCTACATTGACTCATTATCACCCAAAGTTCATAGTTTACATTAGAGTTCACTCTTGGTGTTGTACATTCTATGTGTTTGGACAAACTTATAATGACGTGTGTCTACCATTATAGTATCACACAGAGTAGTTTCACTGCCCTGAAAATTCTCTATGCTCCACCTATTCACCCATCTACTCCCCAACCCCTGACAACAACTGATCTTTTTACCATCGCCATAATTTTGGCTTTTCCAGAATATCATAGAGTTGGCATCATACATCATGTAGACTTTCAGATGGGCTTCTTTCACTTAGTAATATCCATTTCAGCTTCCTCCAAGTCTTTTCACGACTTGATAGCTCATTTCTTTTTAGCACTGAATAATATTCTATTGCCTGAATATACCTCAGTTTATATATCTATTCACCTACTGAAGGACATGTTAGTTGCTTCCAAGTTTGGGAATTATGAATAAGTTGCTGTAAACATCCATGTACAAGTTTTTTTGTGGACATAGTTTTCAACACTTTTGGATAAATACCAAGGAGTGCAACTGCTGGATCATAGGATAAAAGTATATTTCATTTTGTAAGAAACTTCCAAAATGTCTTCCAATGTGGCTGTACTATTTTGGATTCTCACCAGCAATGGATGAGAGTTCCTATTGCTCCATATTCTCTCCAGCATTTAGTGTTGTCACTGTTCTGGATTTTGGCCATTCTAGTAGGTGTGTAGTGATATGTCATTGTTGTTTCAGTTTGCATTTCACTGATGAAACATGATGTAGAGCATCTTTTCACATGCTTAATTGCCATCTGTATATCTTCGTCTTTGGTTAGGTGTCTGTTCAGGTCTTTTGCTCATTTTTTAATTGGGTTGTTTATTTTCTTATTGTTGAGTTGAGTTCTTTGTATATTTTAGATAACTGTCCTTTATCAGACATGTCTTTTTCTTCTCCTGGTTTGTGACTTGCCTTTTCATTCTCTTGAAAGAGATTTATTTTAAGGAATGGTTCATGCAGTTGTAGAGGCTGGCAAGTCCAAAATCTGCAGGGTAGGCCAGCAGGCTGGAAGCCGAGGGAAAAGTTGATGTTGCAACTCAATTGAAGGCAGTCTGCTGATAGAATTCTCTCTTTCTCAGTGAGGTCTTTTTTCTCTTCAGGCCTTCAGCTGATTGGATGAGACTCACCTACACTGTGGAAGGTGATCTCCTTTACTCAAAGTCTACTGATGTAAATGTTAATCTCATCTAAATAATATCTCCACAACATTCAATGTTTCACTGAATATATGGGTACCATGGTCTAGTCAAGTTGATACATAAAATTGACTATCATAGCCTCCTTCTCTGAGTCAGGCACACTTCTAAGCACTGGAGTTTGGTCAGTTCCCAATATATACAAATATCATATCATTATGTTGTACGTCTGAAACTAGTATAATGTTTTATGTCAATTAGACCTCAATTTTAAAAAAGGAGTCCTACAATTTGTGAAGCCTACTTTCTAACAGATGGAGAGAGATAATAAACAGTAAAAATAATACACAAGTAAATCAAATGGTAATTTATAATGCAAGAAGACTTATAGGAAATTGATGAGATTGAGGCAGATCAGGAATATGGAGTATGGAACAATGGACTGACATGTGAGAAAAGATGGGAAAGCAGAATGCAACTTAGCCTTGTGATATGTAGGGGAAGAGAGTCCCACGCAAGGACTAACCTAAATGAGTTAACTCATTTAAAACTCCTTGAAGAGGGCTTCCCTGGTGGCGCAGTGGTTGAGAGTCCGCCTGCCGATGCAGGGGACACGGGTTCGTGCCCCGGTCCGGGAAGATTCCACATGCCGCGGAGCGGGTGGGCCCGTGAGCCACGGCCGCCGAGCCTGCGCGTCCGGAGCCTGTGCTTCGCAACGGCAGAGGCCACAACAGTGAGAGGCCCGCGTACGGCAAAAAACCGCTGAGCCTGCGCGTCTGGAGCCTGTGCTCCACAGTGGGAGAGGCCACAACAGTGAGAGGCCCCCGTACGGCAAAAAAAAAAAAAAAAAAAAAAAAAAACTGCTTGAAGAGAATATCTTGCATATAGCAGATGGCAATTAAATGTGACTTCTCTTTCTATTCTCTTAAAGATTTAAAATTAACAGTGCATAGAATCTTGGAGTGTTGGGACAGGAAGAAACCTTTGAGATTATTTCATTCAACCTTGCCATTCATTTTATAGACGAGCAAAGGAAGTGGAGGAAGGGGAAATGTTCTGCTTAAATTCAAAATTCTGTTTGTGGTGGAGCCATAACTTTGTGTACCTCTTGGCTCCTGAGTTTCCATTTTAGCCATTCAACCATAGATCTTATAATGCAAGTTCTAGAACCAAGTAATACATTTGGATTTTCAGAGGGAACTTGCTTTGAAATGAATAGTTGTGACCCCCCCGTAAAATTCTGGTATTAAAGCCTTAATCCCTAATGTGATGATATTTGAAGGTGGGGGCTTTGGATGATAATTAGGTCATGAGGGTGGAGGCCTCATGAATGGAATTAGTACCCTTGTTCTTAAAAATACAAGATGATCTCTTTCTTAGCCACATGAGGTTACAACAGGAAGGCACCCCTCTGGCAAACTAAGAAGAGGGCCCTCACCAGAAACCAAATCAGCTGGTCCCTTGATTTTGGACATTCCAGCCTACAGAACAGAAATTTCTGTTATTTAACCACGCAGTCTATGGATTTTTATTACATTAGTCTGAACTGACTCTAATACAGACCTATTAACGTTTTAACATGGTGTGACATGAATATAGGATTTCAAAGGCTAAGCTAGATTGGAGAAGAAGGAAGCCAGGCCAGGGAGACGTATTGAGATCTCTCTAGTAGCAGATGACTAACCACTCAAAAAGTCACAACAGCAATGAGACTTTATTTCTACTTGCTTTCTTTGAGTTGCAGATATGGCAGATGGCTGACCACTCAGAAAGTCACAACAACAATGAGAGTTTATTTCTACTTGCTTTCTTTGAGTTAAACATACTTGACAGACTCTATGAGTCAACATTCTACAATATGGGAGTGATACCTCTTTGTCAATAAGTATTAATTGAAGCAGATTTTTCCCAACTTCAACCACAACTGGGAGCAGGTTAGGCCTCTTTTTGGCCTTTTAAAAAATTTTTTCTTTTCCACCCCACATTTAAAGTTTCCCTCAGCTGCAAGCTATGTAACATGAATAACACTGTGGTGGTCCTTACCATGCAGGTAAATCAAGGGCAATGACAGTGAGCCTCTGCCCAAATGGTATTCTATGTGTCACCGCTGGGTTGTGATATACTGTAAATAATACTTGCTGTTTGAGAAACTGGAATGATGAATGCAAGCAGCATTTTTCAGGTTTATGAACATCAATTGATATTCACCCGTCTGTCTCTCTGTACTTCCTGCTTCTCCACTTATGCAAGTAAGAGTGTCAGTTAGTCTGGAGGCTGGCAGGACATTAAAGAGCGTTTTGTTGGTTGTGTTTGCAATGCATAGACCATTTGTTTCCTTTTCTTAGGAAAGATCATTATGAGACTGACTGTAAAGTATGGAAACATAAATAAACTTTAGTTACATCAGAGTTGGTCTCTGCATTCATAGCAGAGATGAAGTATTCTGAAAGGGGATGCATTGGAGGTGAAATCTGGATAAGCCTGCAAATCAAAGGAGAGAAAAAGACTGAGTTTAAAGGAGAGGCAGACATGGGATCAAGCCTAAGCACTGGGCTAAGCATTAAAGTCTGCTTCAGTATCATTATTAAATTATCTAATTAATATTATTTAATAATGCATATTAACTAATTTAGAGTGAATAAGCTTGTTGACCTCTAGCTGCATAATTTCCACATCAGGTCCCTTGATATCTGTAACCTATTAGCTTTATAGGCATGTCATTATTATTATTCAATTAAAGTTCTAGGTGTCTTGGGGAGACATGAGAAGATGATAATTAGATTTAAAACATGGTCATTCCTTTGTTATTATAAAATAGACAGCATGTCTTTAATTTTCAGTTAACATTTTCATATAATACATATTTCAACAATGAGAGTTTATACTCTGATATAATTCGCTACAATATCATTAGCATCTACGTATTACGTAATGAAATTATGGACTGCAATTATATGATGCAATAGATTCAACAGCGTTTAACTGCTTCTCCCCCATATATTTCTACTTTTTCCTCTTGGTATTTAGCTCACTGAATCCCTGGTTTTCAATTTACCCGTTGATGCTATTTCCATGAAGTCATCAGAGTATCATACACTACTAGTTACAAAATGGTGACTATCCTATGGAGAAGTTGATAAGCTTACCAATTCTCCCAGAACTGGGAATACCCTACTCTACTTCCTAAACATGGTTGATTAATTGTTGATTGATTCTGTTTCCAAAATGTGGTTCATTTTTCTTATACACACATCTGAACACCAATCTGTCCATAAGCTCTGTGTAAGAAATTTGTTTAGGTCCTGTGGTTGGACTCCAAGATAAGATGGCATTGCTGTCCTTTTCCACATATAACCCAACCAGTTTATCACAAGACCTGTTCTCTGTACCTGTGCACACCACAGGGGAAAAGGAAAGGTGGTTCATCCTGTTTGTCCTCATGGTTGTCTCAAATGCAATCAAGATGATATTGTAGTTGTTGTAGAATAGCCAGGGCAGTCTTAAAATATTATTTCAGGCATAGTGTGTTGATCCAACTATATCCTGCCCTGAGTGTCTCATGAACACCATATTCTGTCTAATAATCGATAATGAGGGAAAGGAAGAGTTGCTTTGATCAGGACAAATATGGTTTAAGAAATAGATATTCGCTCAACCCACATGATGTATAGAAGGAACACTTGATTTGGAGTCAGATTTTGTCAGCTTAAGGAATCCTTTGTCAATGGCCAGCTCTGTGGCTTTGCAGAAGGAATTTGAGTCTCTGAGGTTCAGCTCCTTTTGGGGTCAGGGGGTGCACACTCTCACACATACGTGTAGTTTACTCACACTCATATCATCTATTACATAGAGCTGTGGGAAAATGCAGATGAAAAACTAACATGAAAGTACTTTGCTAACCGTGAAGCACTAGGACAAATTAAGTGGCTCTAAATACTCTTCTCTCTGCCAGTCACTGCCGCCTTGATCACCATTGGGCACATCAGGAATACTCCCCCCCCCAGTGCCTTCCCATTTACTGCTCTCTTTGCTGCTGTATTAGTTTGCTAAGGATGCCATAACAAAGTACCACAAACTGGCTGGCTCAGAATGGAAATGACTGCATAGTTTTGGGGGCCAGAAGTCTGAAATCAAGGTGTCAGCAGGATTGAGGGAGGGATCTCTCCCAGGGCTCTCTACTTGGCTTAAAGACAGCTGTCTGCTGCCTGTGTCTCTTCCCATTGTTTTCCCTCTATGTATCTATCCCTGTTTCCTCTTCTGATAAGGACACCAGTCATATTGGATTAGGGCCCACACTAAAGACCTCATTTTAACTTGATTAACTCTGTAAAGACCCTGTCTCCAAATAAAGTAACATTCTGAGGTGTGAGGACACCAACACAGCTTTTTTAAAGGTTCAACACATAGTAGTCCCCAAAGAGCTACATGACCCCCTCATTTCTTCTAGGTTTTTACTCTCTGATGAATCCCTCTCCGGCCACCCCATTTAATAAATGTATTTATTTATTTATTTTTGGCTGTGTTGGGTCTCCACCCCATTAAAAAATATGTGTTCCCAGACACATATGTGCACCCTCTCCCTGCTTTGATTTAATCAATAGCACTTACTATCACTGACATAGTATTTATTTCCCTAATTTCCTTGTTTATTGTCTGAGTCATTCCACTTGATTAAAAGCCCCATGGGAGTAGGGGGTCTTGGTTTGTTTTGTTCAGTTCTGTCTTCCAGTCACTAGGAAAGTACCTGGCTCATAGTAGATGCTCAATAAATGTTTGCTGATATACCATATCTTCTTTATCCATTCCTCTGTCGATGGACATTTAGGTTGTTTCCATGTGTTGGCTATTGTGAATTGTGCTGCTATGAACATAGGGGCGCATGCCTCCTTTTGAATTAGAGTTTTGTCTGAATATGTGCCCAGGAGTGGGATTCCAGTATCATATGACAGCTCTATTTTTAGTTTTTTGAGGAATCTCCATACTGTGTTCCATAGTGGCTGCACCAACTTATATTCCCACCAACAGTCTGGGGAGGGGGGAACTCAAGTTGTGAACCACATTATCTCCCCTCTCAGCATCTGAGTGAGAGCAACCAACATATCTGTAAAGTTCAATTCAATGAAGCATTACTAAAGAGCTCTCTATGTCCTATAGTATGCATAAATTCACTGTGTTATTCAGCTACAATTCTCAGCTAGAAAACCAGAGGTAACAGGGATTTCAGACCATTATAAGTTTTATCCTTTTTTTAAAGCTGTCATGGGGTTTCAATATTGGAAATACCCATTTAGGTAGCATCAAAGGCAGGAGAAAGAAATTTGGGGACCAGACATCAGGTGGTAGTGAAATGACAGCAGGGCAACTTCTCAGCTTCTGTGTATTCACTTGGAGAACTGGAGATGCTCTCAGCTCACTGCTTATAAACCTTGAACACCATGCAGATTCACTGAGCAATGGTACTCATTAAAATAATTATGTTTCCCTACTCAGAATTTGGCTTCAAGATCACTTTTGGTACTTTAGCCTTTCAGTGCCATGATTTTAGAAGGAAATGAAAGGCAGGATTTTTTTTCCAGCTCATCTCCAGCAAATGAAGCTCATAAAGGTGCCAGTGACAAAATAAATCAGTTATCTGGTGCTCTCAGCTGAATATAGCTACTGTTATTGTTGGCTGATATGCCTCTGGGGAAAAGACATTTCAGAAAGGACTAAATCCACACATAGTGTTGCTGTAATAAAGCAACATTTAGCAAAAAATCAACTTTAGGAACACTATATTAAGGCTGGAAGCTAATTTACAAGGAAGACTGTGCAAAATCCATTATTTCAATGCTATCTATCTGTAACAGACTCAAGTGCTGCCAAAGCTAGGTGTGAATTTAAACTATTGCCATTTTCTGGTGCAGGCTGCGTGGGGTGCCAGAAAGAGTTTGGGCTTGTAAGTCGAAACAATGCAGCACAGCTACTTACTAACTCTGATGGTCAAGTCTCTGTCTTTCTAAACCTGATACGTCCATCTTTAAGATGGAGCTAATAATATTCTCTCTAGGTGTATGTGTGATAGTTAAATTCACTTATTTGGAGGTAATTCAAGGCTGGTTCTATATCTGCTATTCTGGTGATTGGTGCTATAAATCTGTCATTTCTTTAGCCTCATCTTTATGATTCATTTCTCCATTTCAGCACATATGCATTGCAACTGTTGATTTCATGAGCCCATTACTTAAGTTCTTTAAGGCTCAGTTTTCTCATCTGCAAAGTGGGAGACCAATGACAATGATAATAAGAGTTAACAACTATGGAGTGCCTGCCCTGTACAAGATATTATGCTGAGTGTTATCAGAACCATCTGAAATCAGTCCTATCACAATGATCTTATTTTACAGATGAGGAAACTGGCTTCCAGATGTTAAGTAGTTTGTCCATAGTAATACAGATAGAAGGTGGTAAAAATCTAAAGTTACTAGCATAATATCTGGTAGAGATTAAGTAAGATTGTAACTGTTATTATTAATATCATCAACATCATGACCCTCATACTCATGTTATCTACAATGTAATCTCCTCTACCACCATGTGATCTCTGAGAACAGGGAGTATATCACAAATACACTGTTTATCATTACAAACTAGATTACTGAACAGACACTCAGTAAGGGCTTAGAGAGAGAAATGAAGAAGACAAAAGAAAGGGAAGGAGAGAAGGAGGAAGGGAAAAAAAGAGGAGGGAAGGAAGGAAAGAAGGCAGATATGCATGGATAAAATTCATACATGTTGCCTTCTTGTTGCCTTCTCATACATCCGCTATCATGTTTCTCACGTGTTGACAATTTCAAGAGCTCTATTAATGTGTAACGTGGCAGGCTTATTAGCAATCATGGTTTCAGTTGGTAGTATGCCATTTTCCAAAGTGCCTGTACAGATGAATGGAACAAGACAAGTGGCTTTATTTCTTTAATGACTGTCAAAGCTCTCTTGCTGTCAAAGCTTCTGCCAGCAAGCACCTGAATGAACCTTGAAATATTTTGACATAATTATGTTGACCAAGGCTCTCTACTTAGATATTCTAAACTGCCCTTTACAAAAAAAGCATCTTTCACTTGCAAGGGGAATGATTGTTTTTCCTGTGTATCCTTGATTCTACTTAATATGTGTCTCTGATGATTATAACACAGCAATGGGGGTCATCCTGTGGCACTCACTCCTGAAAGAGTAGGCTAAGATATATTTATGTTTTGCCTGGACTGCAAACTCTGTGTTCCCTGAACCCACACTTTCCCCTCCATATTAATTTTCTTCTATTTATTCCCCAGGTCTTGAATATGAATTTTTTTTTGGATTTTTAAAAACATCAGTTGATATTCAACAAAAACACACATTTTTATAAGATGTCAAAGAAATGCTTGAAAATAGTGGAGGAACATGGTTGGCTTTTTCTTTATTATTTTAATTTATTCATTCAATTCTTTATTCCCACCATCTTTTTTTAAATTTTCTTTATTTTTTAACATCTTTATTGGAGTATAATTGCTTTACAATGGTGTGTTTCTGCTTTATAACAAAGTGAATCAGTTATACATATACATAGCTGATCTCCCTGTGCTATGCGGCTGCTTCCCACTAGCTATCTATTTTACGTTTGGTAGTGTATATATGTCCATGCCACTCTCTCACTTCGTCACAGCTTACCCTTCCCCCTCCCCATATCCTCAAGTCCATGCTCTAGTAGGTCTGTGTCTTTATTTCCGTCTTACCCTTAGGTTCTTCATGACCTTTTTTTTTTTTTTCTTAGGTTCCATATATATGTGTTAGCATACGGTATTTGTTTTTCTCTTTCTGACTTACCTCACTCTGTGTGACAGACTCTGGGTCCATTCACCTCACTACATATAATTCAATTTCATTTCTTTTTATGGCTGAGTAATATTCCATTGTATATATGTGCCACATCTTCTTTATCCATTCATCTGTTGATGGACATTTAGGTTGCTTCCATGTCCTGGCTATTGTAAATAGAGCTGCAATGAACATTTTGGTACATGACTCTTTTTGAATTATGGTTTTCTCAGGGTATATGCCCAGTAGTGGGATTGCTGGGTTGTATGGTAGTTCTATTTGTAGTTTTTTAAGGAACCTCCATACTGTTCTCCATAGTGGCTGTATCAATTTACATTCCCACCAGCAGTGCAAGAGTGTTCCCTTTTCTCCACACGCTCTCCAGCATTTATTGTTTGTAGTTTTCTTGATGATGGCCATTCTGATCGGTGTGAGATGATATCTCATTGTAGTTTTGATTTGCATTTCTCTAATGATTAAAGATGTTGAGCATTCTTTCATGTGTTTGTTGGCAATCTGTATATCTTCTTTGGAGAAATGTCTATTTAGTTCTTCTGCCCATTTTTGGATTGGGTTGTTTGTTTATTCGATATGGAGCTGCATGAGCTACTTGTAAATTTTGGAGATTAATCCTTTGTCAGTTGCTTCATTTGAAACAATTTTCTCCCATTCTGAGGGTTGTCTTTTGGTCTTGTTTATGGTATCCTTTGCTGTGCAAAAGCTTTTAAGTTTCATTAGGTCCCATTTGTTTATTTTTGTTTTTATTTCCATTTCTCTAGGAGATGGGTCAAAAAGGATCTTGCTGTGATTTATGTCATAGAGTGTTCTGCCTATGTTTTCCTCTAAGAGTTTGATAGTGTCTGGACTTACATTTAGATCTTTAACCCATTTTGAGTTTATT
>NC_041229.1:91858889-91859214 GCF_002837175.3 Physeter macrocephalus | reverse complement strand
AAATTCTATCAAGTATCTTCTCTGACCACAATGCTATGAGACTAGATATCAATTACAGGAAAAGATCTGTAAAAAATACAAACACATGGAGGCTAAACAATACACTACTTAACGAAGTGATCACGGAAGAAATCAAAAAGGAAATCAAAAAATACCTAGAAACAAATGACAGTGGAGAGCGACGACCCAAAACCTATGGGATGCAGCAAAAGCAGTTCTAAGAGAGAAGTTTATAGCAATACAATCCTACCTTAAGAAACAGGAAACATCTCGAATAAACAACCTAACCTTGCACCTAAAGCAATTAGAGAAAGAAGAACAAAAA
>NC_041229.1:91858031-91858615 GCF_002837175.3 Physeter macrocephalus | reverse complement strand
GGATAAGACTCAAATCAATAGAATTAGAAATGAAAAAGGAGAAGAACTGACACTGCAGAAATACAAAAGATCATGAGAGATTACTACAAGCAACTCTATGCCAATAAAATGGACAACCTGGAAGAAATCGACAAATTCTTAGAAATGCACAGCCTGCCGAGACTGAACCAGGAAGAAATAGAAAATATGAACAGACCAATCACAAGCACTGAAATTGAAACTGTGATTAAAAATCTTCCAACAAACAAAAGTCCAGGAACAGATGGCTTCACAGGCGAATTCTAGCAAACATTTAGAGAAAAGCTAACACCTATCCTTCTCAAACTCTTGCAAAATACAGCAGAGGGAGGAACACTCCCAAACTCATTCTACGAGTCCACCATCACCCTGATACCAAAACCAGACAAAGACATCACAAAGAAAGAAAACTACAGGCCAATATCACTGATGAACATAGATGCAAAACTCCTCAACAAAATACTAGCAAACAGAATCCAACAGCACATTAAAAGGATCATACACCATGATCAAGTGGGGTCTATTCCAGGAATGCAAGGATTCTTCAATATATGCAAATCAATCAA
>NC_041229.1:91853424-91857635 GCF_002837175.3 Physeter macrocephalus | reverse complement strand
AGAGATATACAATGTTCTTGGATTGGAAGAATCAACATTGTGAAAATGACTCTACTACCCAAAGCAATCTACAGATTCAATGCAATCCCTATCAAATTACCACTGGCATTTTTCACAGAACTAGAACAATAAATTTCACAATTTGTTTGGAAACACAAACGACCCCGAATAGCCGAAGCAATCTTGAGAACAAAAAATGGAGCTGGAGGAATCAGGCTCCCTGACTTCAGACTATACTACAAAGCTACAGTAATCAAAACAGTATGGTACTGCCACCCTCTTTTAACTAGCATTTATCTAGTGCATGCTATTATGTCAAGCCCAGCACCTAAAGAACTGGTGGCCTAATTGGGGGAAGGGGAGAAGATACACAAATACATAATTAAAATATGATAAGATCATTATTATAATAGATATATCTATAGAGTGCTGTGAAAATACAGAAGAGAGATTGCCTTTTTTAGCTTGTGAAACCATGGAAGGCTTCAGAGAGGAGGTGCTATTTGAGCTGAAACTTGGAGTCTAGAAGGGAATTAAAAAGTAAAAAGAAGGGAAAAAGCATCCCTAAGCAGAGAAAATGGCACAAAATATCATTAAACACAGCATGTCCAGGGAATGACCCAAAAGGGTACATGGAAGGTATATAGGGGTGGAAAGGTAAAACCAAAAAATGAAGTTAGAGAGAGTGAATTGATGAGCATTTGATAGTTTTAAGATTCTCACCATGTGCTAACTTTTATAGAGAGGAAAGGAAAGGATAGAAAAAGAAAAAATAAAAGTGATCTTCCCGAATAGATTGAAAGATACATTACAACACACGTGCGCAGGCACATGCATTCACACATACAGAGAGTCATGTTTGCACATGTGATCATACCTTAAAATTTTAGTTTATCTATACTCCAACATGAAAACAACATATCTAAGTAACTATCTGATGGAGTCTCTTCTAGTGACCTTATTTGGTGATGCTGTGGCAGTAAGAGAATTTATATCCCTAAGGTGACAGTGAAAGAATTTGATTCCCCAAAGATATGTAACATCAAGTATATTTCACTGTAGCCTAATTGTTTGGAAAGTAGTCATGTATATTTTGGCTGAATGTGTGTATGCATTTACAAGGGGCAAATTTTCACACTTGTGGAGCTTTGCACCCATGAAGCACATGTGAAGGATTTATGAAGAACCTGTGTGTGCTCAGTCATTGTCAAGCACCCGGCATGAAGGGAGAAGAGAATAGCCCAGGGTGAGAAGGGAATCATCCTAATTTCAATCATCTTAGAGTTCAGCTTCTTAAAGCTGAACAGTTATGCTTAAATCCCAGTGGTTGTAGCCTCGTGTGACCTGGATCTTTCCTCATCCAAGTTAACACATAAAAGCCCACTGACTACTCAATTATCAAAGATCTCAAATCCCATTCCTTTTTCTTCTGGATAAGTGTGGGTGTCCTCTGCTTAGTAGAACACAGAAGAAAAATCACTGTAGGAAAGTGTAGGTATTATGCCATGTAATTTAGCCTAGTATGGAACTGTAGACATTTTTTAAACTTTTGTGGGAAAAATGGTGTGGCAAAGATTGCTTAGCAAAAGGGCATACCCTTAAAGCTAGAAGGCTACAAGGAGTTTCTTTTCTCTATTAGCTGTCTATATAAGGATTCCAGGAACATTTGTTCTCAGAAGACTCTCCTCTGACTGTCACTGATAGATGGTTTTGGAAGGCAGAAGGACAAGAAAATAAATAAATAGGAAATACATCCACATATTTTAATACAAAATGGGTAGTCTTCAGGCCAACAGGATTCCTTTTAAAATTAATTAAGAGGGAGTCAGAGCTTTATCATAAAACTCAAGGCTTTAAGTCATCTTAAAACTTAAAATGTCTAATTCATTCTTCTACCCTTTCCCCTTGCTTACAGCTGCTATTACTTTGACTTGTCTAATAAGGGCATGGTCTACCTGAGAAAACTGTATTATTTTTCCTCTTGAAGAATTAGAGGACCCAATTTTTATTCTATATTGCCATCAAACTCTTTTCAGGGGACTCTCTACCCTACCTTCTTTATTCAGACTTGGGGAATACTAGAAACCAGTAAGAAAGTACTTCAATTCAGTGAATGGTTTCTGAAGATCTGTGTGCATGCCTATCTTTGTGAATAGGAAAACACAAGAAATATAAGTTAGACAGTGACATTTAAGGAATGTGTAGTTTTGGTAAGTGTACAGTCTGGCATAACAGAGGCATGAAGAAGGGCTCCAAGCAAGCAAAAGACTCTATAAACTATAAGTTGCAAACTAGCTACTTTGGCCTTGACACTGTTGGCCCTCGTGGTATTTTTGCTTTTAAGTTGTTAAATGAGTTGGTAACATTAAGAATGACTAGATATTGAAGCAGGGAATAGAAAATGTGGTTGCCAGGGGGTTGGGAGTGGGGGAAATAAGGTGAGGCTGGTAAAACGGTAGAAACTTCCAGCTATAAGATGAATAAGGTCTGAGGATCTAATGTATAACATGGTGACTAGAGTTGATAACACTGTTATTTTATAACAGAACCTTGCAAAGAGGGTAAAACTTAAATGATCTCACTAAAATAATTAATTAAACAAATAATTAATTAATTAAGTGATGTACATGTCCATTAACTAGATGGGAAGAATCCTTTCACAATGTATATGTATATCAAATTATCATAGTGCACACTTTAAATATTTTACAATATTACTTATCAATTATACCTCAATAAAGTTGGGCGAAAAAAGAGTCACTAGATTTTTACCTAAAATGCAGACTCCTGGATTTTCTCAAAAACTGGAATCTCTAACAACACTGGCTAGTCTTTATGAATGAGAATAATGAGGTGAAACTCAGTAACAGTGGCTCTCTTTCCAGTTTTGTTACACTGCCCACCTTACTACTCCCCCAGCTACTCCCTTCCACTGTGATCAGATGTCAAGTACCATTTTTTGTTATGGTTTCACTTTTGACCTCTTATAGCAAGTCTACATCACTCTTTCATGTCACGTGCCTGTCCCAATACAAATTAGAGGTTGGTTTAGAGCAGACAATGAGTTCACAAGGACAGGGTAAGGCTTATGGGTGTCTGAGTAATCCAGGAAGCTTTCAAAGACAGCAAGTCTTGAATTGACCACCCCCGAAAGAAGGATGTGATTTGAAATGAGGGAGGGATGCATGTAGGTAACTTTGGATATGCCCAGAATCATCCACAATGGCTAGGCAGTGGGAAGGCACTGTTCTGTGGAGAGGACTTAAAAGGTAAGCTTGACAGGGAAGGATAGGGCAAGATTTGTAGGGAGTCCTACATGACTGGCCTAGACGTTTTGCTTTTATCCTGGATGTCATAGAGTAGATTATGATGATATTTTCAGATCATTATAGTGACCATGGTATGTCAGATGCCCTCCAATAAGGGAAAATAAAGCATCACACTACTTAAGAAGCTATTGGAAGATTCCACCTACAGCAACTTGGAAACCTGTGTGCAAATATGTAAATTAACTCATAACTTAAAATAATAAGAAGAAATGTATAAAACAGAGCTATCAGTTTAAATGTGTATCTTAACTCATAAGTACGTAAAGAAAATTCTCAAAAACCAACATAAAAAGAGGCAATGAAATGTGAGAGTAGAAAATATGAGCAGATGCTTGGATTGCTCTATGGAAGGGAGAAAGAGATAGAGTGTAAATAGTTGTGTGGGGTCTAAAGACTAGGCTTTGGCCCATACTTTAGGAATATGAACCCAAGACATCTGCATAAAACCAGACCCTCAAAGAGATGGATGAGAATCAATCCACCCAGTGGCCAGAAGCTGGTCTGTCTTAACCTGTGCTCTAAGGGAGTGGAGGGAGGGATGGAGAGAGTGGTGGTGGCGGGGGGGGAGATTTGACTCCTCTGTGAAGACAGGGTTTTCTCTTGGAGAAAACCATAATTCAAAAGGAGTCATGTACCACAGCATTTATTGCAGCACTATTTACAATAGCCAGGACATGGAAGCAACCTAGGTGTCCATCAACAGATGAAGGGATAAAGAAGATGCGGCACATATATACAATGGAACATTACTCAGCCATAAAAAGAAATGAAATTGAGTTATTTGTAGTGAGGTGGATGGACCTAGAGTCTGTCATACAGAGTGAAGTAAGTCAGAAAGAGAAAAACAAATACCATATGCTAACACATATATATGGAATCTAA
>NC_041229.1:91715113-91853299 GCF_002837175.3 Physeter macrocephalus | reverse complement strand
AGAAGGGTTATGGGGATGTATGTATATGTATAGCTGATTCACTTTGTTATACAGCAGAAACTAACACAACATTGTAAAGCAATTATACTCCAGTAAAGATGTTAAAAAAAAAAAAGTAGTCCCAGTTGTTCTTACCTCCATTGGAAACAAATGGAGAACCAACAATCTGAGTTTTAAAGGATTTCTATAGATAAAAAGCAGTGTAAGGTATACTCACAATTTAAAGATATAAATCATAGTAAGAGGGAGTATCTTCAGACCCATGAAGCAGTAGGTCCAGAGCTTTGAGAACTTTAGCAAACAGCAGCTTGTTTTTTTTGGATAGAGACTGAAAAAACACAATTTTTAAGAGGATTAGCACATTCTAGAAGCCAGATGTAAACTCACATGCAGAATCACAGTGATGTCCGTTTTTTTAATGATCACACCTCTTTATTTTTGTAGGGGAAGGAAGTGGGGAAAGTAAATAATTTGCCCACAGCAATGCAATTTTTTAAAATACAAGAGCAAGAAGTAGAATTTAAGTCTCTGACCCTAACACCACGGGATTAGAGCAATCATGTAAAGAAATGTGGGAAGGAAGAAAGAAATGTGGGATCAGTGTTATTTGGTGATTCACTGGTTGTACCAGAAAAAGGAGTATCAAATATCAATAACCACAACAAACTTGGTAGAAGATTTAGGTCTATAGAAGCTCTGTTTATGGAAGGCGAGAGGTGATGTCAGAGAAAATTGCAGTGTTGATTTTCTTACCCATAGCATTCTTGGCTTTTATGTATTTAACTGACATTTACTAAGTGGCTATCACAGGCAAAACTTCAAGGTTAGGCATTGTTGTAGATATAGAGATGATTGAGTGAGTCATGATCTGTCATTTAAGAAATATGCAATTTTGTGAAGGGAGTACAGAAATAATGAGGGTTATCCAGAGGACAGAGAATGTGCTACAATACAGGCTGGGGATGCAACTAGTCAGCCTTTTAATCCCAACAGAACATTAGGACTGTCATTGAGGCATCTCTAACCCAGACCAGAGGCAAGACCACTATTCAATTAAAGATGATACATGTGATCTGGATTTCTTCAATTGGACTTGCTCATCCTTCCCAATCTGAAATTACAGAAAGGATGGCTAATTACCACCTTTTATGCAAGGGCCCACATATTTAAAACAAATAGGCATAAATATCAACCCACCAGCTAACCTTAGGTTATAAATTACTGACATTCTGTAAAGCTAGTAATTATCACCACTTAAATTTTTTTATGTGTCTTATTTCTACTAGAGAGGTGAAGGATCCCTTCAGAAATAGATTTCTTAGTTGAAACATGTAATAACTTTGTTGATTTCCAACTCTTACCTGTAGGTGCTTTGATGAAGACTCTAATATCAGGAATGATACTGCAAAGTCACAATACATCCCTCTGGGCAGGTTAATATGGACTTTGAGACATAATCCCTATTGACATGTCAGATTTGGCACATGGCGTCTAGTAAGTTACTTGAGCACAAACTCCCATTTATAGGTGACTACACACCCCCATTTATAGAGCTTTATTATAATAGAGAAATCCTTTGAGAAGGACATGTTCTAGGGAAAACAGCAACAATAACAACCAAAAACTGTTTGAAACTATTTGAGCCTATTTCTACTAGGGGCCCGAAAAAAGAAGCTCAAATGTAGGATGCTGGATGAACAAGGAATGTGCATATATATCTACACACACACACACACATACATATATGTTTCTAAATAGTGAGAATTAAAATTGTCACACTGAATTTAAAAGGAACACTCTTTCTTAACCCAAATTTCAGAGCTCTATAGGTGGAGGTGTCAGAGCAGAAGGGAGCACTAGTTGGCTTTTATCCCCATTCAGGTCTCCCTCCAATTTATAAAATAGTTGGTCAGGGTTTACAATACTCCTGACAAAGAAGGCACTTCAGAAGGAGCCTTTTGAAAGAGAATGCCCGGCTGTTACTGTTTGGAAAATAAGAAGCCAGAGGTGAGGTTGACGGGTTGTGTAGGGGGAAACAGACAGACCTGACAGTTTATTTTTAAGCATTTCAAACTTTGGCGGATCAATTTTCTGAAAGGGTTTCCTTCTGATTGTTCTTTTGAAAGTCAGGACTGCCGGGGCTACAACAGAGAGTTGACACCTATTCAGTTCAGCACTTAGAAAAAGCTAAGCGGGAAATGAACTTTCAATTCTTGTTCTTTCTATTTATTGTGTGTTCCAAGCAGTGAATAGCAGAGTTGGTGCTGAAAGGCATTTCCATTATGTCTACTGTAGAGTCTCAGTGAGTCTCAATGAGTAGGGAGAGTCAAGAAGGAAAACTTTTTCCAACTGGGAGAGTTGGAAAGTGTATTCTCACAACACACTGAGCTGGGATATCTGGTCTGGGCCTAAACCTCCATAATGAGAAAAAATAAAATTACACTTCTTAGGTGACTGCCATACCATCATGCTACCACTCCATATTATATTATTTTTCCAGAATTACTTATGCATTTTCTGTATCTCTTATCTTTCAGGAATACAGTTTGGAAGGTATTGCCAGCTACTAGCCAGAATTAATGTACTTTTCCAAGAAATTCACTTAGTATTTGACTTGGTCACTTATACTTAGTCTTCATCATCATGTGTATTATATAATAAATATTTTTTAAAGTATGTGTTCATTTTCTCCACTAGACTGTAAGCTAATGAAAGGACATGATATTCTGTGTAGAGAGACCAGCCAGGTGCTTTGCAAGTAGTTATATACTCAAACATTTAATGAATTGGACCTTTGCAATCTTCTCCATCCCTTTTTGTATATCTTTTGTGTATTCAAATTGAGCAATATGTAGAGTATGATGCTACAATAGGCATGGGAATCTTTTACAATGTAAGAAAGGATGGAGTTTGAAATTTAACCAACATTTATTAAACAGAGGCTACGCTAGGCTCTGAGGTTATAGAGATAAATGAGACAATCTGTGCCCTAGCAGATAAAAAGGACAGAAAAATATATAATGCTATAAGCATAGGGTTAGAGATAAATATAGAGCACTAAACATTGAAGTGATAACTTTCCATGTCCAAGCAACACTAGACAAATTCGCCATTAAGGTGGTGAAGCATGTGAGAGGGATAGTTTACTTTGGTCTGAAAGTCAACACTGAGAAGACATCAGTGTGGGAAACATCTGTGGCTCCTGATAAATTACTCACTGGTGAAAGCTCTGGTTAATTTGTGTCACATTAGCAGTCTCATGTTTCTCAATATGACCCTTGCAAAATAATAATTCTATTACAGTTTTGTTGGCAAATGCTTATACTCCTCTTGGGCAGGGGACTCAGTATTTGCAGAGGGACTAAAGTATTCAATCAATATAACAAGAACTGCTGCTTAAAGATACACCCAGAGGGATGAAAGCAGCAGTTCTCAGAGTCAGTTGCACATTGGAATCACAAGGAGAATATTAAAAAAATATGTCCTGTCTTGCACGCCATGCTAATTAAATCACAGTCTTTGGGGATTGGACCCAGGTTTTCAAACTTCATGGATGAATCTAATGTATAGAAAAGTTTGAGAATCATTGAGTTAGAACCATGCTTCTCAAGCTGTAATCAGCTACAAATCACCTGGTGGGTGTCCTGGGGGTTGGTCTTGTTGAAATGTAGATTCTGATTCAGTGAGTCTGGGTTAGGGCCTGAGATTCTGCATTTCTAACAGGTTCCCATGTGATGCCTGTGTTGCTATAAGGGGCTACGGTCATTTAGGAGTTAGAAAACTTCCAATTTGCTAGCTTTCCAATCTCTGCCTAAACTCTCAATGTAAGGTGGTTGTACTGGTGCTAAAACTTTTATATAATATCTTTCTTTGTTTTTTCCTTTTCTTTCCCAAAGAACTGATCTATATAACATAGGATTCAAGGGATTTGGCATTAAGATCTGAGAGTCTGGCCATGTCTTATTAAGAACATTAAAATCTAAGATACATTTTTCGGGAACTGGGTGGAGTTGGAGGCCAAACTCCCTTTATATAGAAGTGGATGATTTAAGTTATTGGTTATTGTGTTTTTGAGCTTGTACAATCTTTGTGAAAATGCCTAAGTTAGCTATTTTGGAACTTTGCCAGACTCTCATATAGGTAAAGCTATCTCTTATAAACCCCATATAATCTGAGATACAGAATTGTAAATGGGTAACAATTATGGTCTCCGGTGTCAGACTGCTGAAGTTCAGATCCTGCCTCTACAGCATTCTGAATGAGAATACCCAGCCTCTCTCATTTTCTTTACAATGGGGATAAAAATAAGACCTCTTACAAGTGGTTGCTATGAGGATTGAATGAGGCGGCATTTACAGGCACTGAAAATAGAGCATGACTATCAACAACTGTGGATGTAATCTATTACAGTCTCACTTTCATCAGAGAGACAGAAGCTAAAAGGAAACATCCCAGCCTTTCCTAGAACACGCAGCCATTTGGAGAATTAAAAGATACAGCCAGTCTACCAGTGACCCACTTCAGACCTAGGGACACATACAGACTGAAAGTGAGGGGATGGAAAAAGATATTCCATGCAAATGGAAATCAAAAGAAAGCTGGAATAGCAATACTCATATCAGACGAAATAGACTTTAAAATAAAGACTGTTACAAGAGACAGGGAAGGACACTACATAGTGATTAATCCAAGAAGAAGATATAACAATTGTAAATATTTATGCACCCAACATAGGAGCACCTCAATATACAAGGCAAATGCTAACAGCCATAAAAGGGGAAATCAACAGTAACACAATAATAGTAGGGGACTTTAACACCCCACTTACACCACTGGACAGATCATCTAAACAGAAAACAAATAAGGAAACACAAACTTTAAATGACACACTAGACCAGATGGACTTAATTGATATTTGTAGGACATGCCATCCAGAAACAAGAGAATACTCTTTCTTCTCAAGTGCACAAAGAACGTTCTCCAGGATAGATCACATGTTGGGTCACAAATCAAGCCTTGCTAAATTTAAGAAAATTGCAATCTTATCAAGCATCTTTTCTGACCACAACACTATGAGACTAGATATCAATTACAGGAAAAAACTGTAAAAAATACAAACACATGGAGGCTAAACAACACACTACTAAATAACCAAGAGGTCACTGAAGAAATCGAAGAGGAAATCAAAAAATACCTAGAAACAAATGACAACGAAAACATGATGACACAAAACCTATGGGATGCAGCAAAAGCAGTTGTAAGAGGGAAATTTATAGCAATACAATCCTACCTCAAGAAACAAGAAAAATCTCAAACAACCTAACCTTACACCTAAGGCAATTAGAGAAAGAAGAACAAAAAAAAAAAAAACAAAAAACCCCAAAGTTAGTAGAAGGAAAGAAATCATAAAGATGAGATCAGAAATAAATGAAAAAGAAATGAAGGAAACGATAGCAAAGATCAATAAAACTAAAAGCTGGTTCTTTGAGAAGATAAACAAAATTGATAAACCATTAGCCAGGCTCATCAGGAAAAACAGGGAGAAGACTCAAGTCAACAGAATTAGAAATGAAAAAGGAGAAGTAACACTGACACTGCAGAAATACAAAGGATCATGTGAGACTACTACAAGCAACTATATGCCAATAAAATGGACAAGCTGGAAGAAACAGACAAATTCTTAGAAAAACACAGCCCTCTGAGACTGAACCAGGAAGAAAGAGAAAATATAAACAGACCAATCACAAGCACTGAAATTGAAATTTAAAAACTTCCAACAAACAAAAGTCCAGGAAGAGATGGCTTCACAGGCAAATTCTATCAGACATTTAGAGAAGAGCTAACACCTATTCTGCTCAAACTCGTCCAAAATACAGCAGTAGGAGGAACACTCCCAAACTCATTCTACGAGGCCACCATCACTCTGACACCAAAACCAGACAAAGATGTCACAAAAAAAGAAAACTACAGACCAATATCACTGATGAACATAGATGCAAAAGTCCTCAACAAAATACTAGAAAACAGAATCCAACAGCACATTAAAAGGATATACACCATGATCAAGTGGGGTTTATCCCAGGAATGCAAGGATTCTTAGATATACACAAATCAATCAGTGTTATACCCCATATTAACAAATTGAAGGATAAAAACCATATGATAATCTCAATAGATGTAGAAAAATCTATTGACAAAATTCAACACCATTTATGATAAAAACTCTCCAGATAGTGGGCATAGCGAGAACCTAACCTGACCATAATAAAGGTCATATATGACAAACCCACAACAAATATCATTATCAGTGGAGAAAAAGAGAAAACATTTCCTCTAAGATCAGGAACCAGAAAACTACTACAGCTAATCAATGAATTTGGTAAAGTAGCAGGATACAAATTCAATGCACAGAAATCTCTTGCATTCCTATACACTAACAATGAAAACTCTGCTAGAGAATTTAAGGAAACACTCCCATTTACCATTGCAACAAAAAGAATAAAATACCTAGGAATAAACCTACCTAAGGAGGCAAAAGACCTGTATGCAGAAACCTATAAGACACTGATGAAAGAAATCAGTCATACAGACAGATGGAGTGATATACCATGTTCATGGATTGGAAGAATCAACACTGTGAAAATGACTAGACTACCCAATGCAATCTACAGATTCAATGCAATCCCTATCAAATTACCAATGGAATTTTTCACAGAACTAGAAAAAACAATTTTACACTTTGTATGGAAACACAAAAGACCCCAAATAGCCAAAGCAATCTTGAAAAAGAAAAATGGAGGAATCAGGCTCCCTGACTTCAGATTATACTACAAAGCTACAGTAGTCAAGAGAGTATGGTACTGGTGCAAAAACAGAAATATAGATCAATGGAACAGGATAGAAAGCCCAGCGATAAACCCATGCACATATGGTCACCTTATCTTTGACAAAGGAGGCAAGAATATACAATGGAGAAAAGACAGCCTCTTCAATAAGTGGTGCTGGGAAAACTGGACAGCTACATGTAAAAGAATGAAATTAGATGACTTCCTAACACCATACACAAAAATAAACTCAAAATGGATTAAAGACTTAAATGTAAGACCAGACACTATAAAACTCTTAGAGGAAAACATAGGCAGAACACTCTATGACATAAATCACAGCAAGAACATTTTTGACCCTCCTCCTAGAGTAATGGAAACAAAAACAAAAATAAACAAATTGGACCTAATGAAACTTAAAAGCTTTTGCACAGCAAAGGAAACCATAAGCAAGAGGAAAAGGCAACCCTCAGAGCGAGAGAAAATATTTGCAAACAAAGCAACTGACAAAGGATTAATCTCCAAAATATACAAGCAGCTCATGCAGCTCAATATCAAAAAAACAAACAACCCAATCCAAAACTGGGCAGAAGACCTAAATAGACATTTCTCCAAAGAAGATATACAGATTGCCAACAAACACATGAAAGGATGCTCAACATCACTAATCATTAGAGAAATGCAAGTCAAAACCGCAAAGAGGTCTCACCTCACACTACTCAGAATGGCCATCACCAGAAAATCTAGAAACAATAAATGCTGGAGAGGGTATGGAGAAAGGGGAGCCCTCCTGCACTGTTGGTGGGAATGTAAACTGATATATCTGCTATGGAGAACAGTATGGAGGTTCCTTAAAAAAACTAAAAATAGAACTACCATATGACCCAGCAATCCCACTACTGGGCATATACCCAGAGAAAACCATAATTCAAAAAGAAACATGTACTATAATGTTCATTGCAGCACTATTTCCAATAGCCAGAACATGGAAGCAACATAAATGTCTGAAAGATGAATTTATAAAGAAGATGTGACACATATATACAATGGAATATTACTCAGCCATAAAAAGGAACGATATTGAATTATTTGCAGTGAGGTGGGGGGACCTAGAGTCTGTCATACAGAGTGAAGTAAGTCAGAAAGAGAAAAACAAATACCGTATGCTAACACATATATATGGAATCTAGAAAAACAGTACAGAAGGACCTAGTGGCAACGCAGGAATAAAGCTGCAGGTGTAGTGAACGGACTTGAGGACATGGGGCGTGGGGGGATCGGGAGGGTGGGACGTAGTGAGAGAGTAGCACTGACATATAGACACTACCAAATGTAATATGGATGGCTAGCGGGAAGCTGCTGCAAAGCACAGGGAGGTCAGCTTGGTGCTTTTTGACGACCTAGAGGGGTGGGATAGGGAGGGTGGGAGGGAGACACAAGAGGGAGGGGATATGGGGATATATGTATACATATAGCTGATTCACTTTGTTGTACAGCAGAAATGAACACAACACTGTAAAGCAATTATACTCCAATAAATATGTATTTAAAATAAATAAATAAATAAAAGGTATGGTCATTCTTTGTTAATAAATTTCATTAATTTCCTCACTTCCATTTATTCCCTCCTGGCCATTATTTGCAGCTTGTAACTTGAGAGGGTTCATTCAATTATTAACAGATTACAGTATTTATTAAGTGCCTACTATGTAACAGTCACTGTTCTAGATGCTGGTGTTAAAGCAGTGAAGGAAACAGACCAAAATTTCTGCTTTCATGAAGCTAAACTAACATTCTAGAAGATGTCTCTAAAAATGAGAAAAAAGAAAAAAGAGAAGTAATATGTAGTATGCTGGATGATGGTAATTGGTATAGAGAAAGTTAAAGTAGGAGAGGAGAAGAAGTGCCAGAGGAGAGAGGAAAGGGTTAGCAGAACTAAATAAGGGGGTCAGGGAAGCCCTGTCAGTGGTGATATTGTGTCTACCTGTAGGTCAAGAGTAAGGAAGCCTTGTAGAGATTTGAGGAAAGGGCATTCCAGGAAGAAAGACTAGCAAAAGCAAAGGTTTTGAGGCCGGAAGGCTTGGAAAGCTATAATGTAAAAGGAAGGCTATAATGTAAACTGGGAACTAGTTTGAGTTGAGTGAATGAGGGAAACAGTAATAGCAGATGGGTTAGCGCAGAGGTTCTCAGATTTGAGCACGTATCAGAATCACCTGGAAACCTTGTAAAAATACAGACTGCTGGGCCCCATCCTCAGAGCTTCTGATTCATGAGGTCTGGGGAAGAGCCTCTAGAACTGCATTCACTTCTAACAAATTCCCAGATGATGAGGGTGGGGTGGGAGGGTACAGTGAGGAATGTCACATTGAGAATATTCGATTACACTGAGTGTCGTAGTGGCAGGCAGATCAGACAGAGCTTTATGAGACATTATAAGGGTTTTGGGTTTTACTCCAAGTGAAAAGCAAAGTGACTAGAGGGTTTTCATCAGAGCAGTAGTTTAATCAAATGCACAGGTTATGCAAAATTATCTGACAAAGTTAGGATAGGTTGAGCTCTATGGCTTCCTTGTGATCCACATGATGTGATATTGTTTCAATGTATATGAAAATTTTCAAGCTTTTCAACTCATTTGGTAAGACATATTTCACATATTTCATGTCTACTTTGTAGACTTGCACTTCAGCTTATTGACATATTTGGTCAAATGAGCCAATATCAACCTCAAATATAGCTGTATAATAGTTCAGTCTGATTTCACCCCAAAGTCAACCCAGGATAAATCTAAACCAGCTTGCTCAACAACAGGTAATTTGTTTGAAAAAGTTTTCTTTTGAGTAGTCATGTTGACATCCTGTGGGCAAGCTCATTGTGTTGGTGTTAACACTTTCTAAATATTACCTTCCACTAGGATTAATTATGTTCGTGGGTGGTACAGATTAATACAATTATTGCGATCACCTTGTTAAGCTTTTTGTGCTCTCCATAATACAATACCATATTCAGAAAGGTAACCTTCTTTTTAAGAACAGGAAAAAATAAATCAATCCAACCTTGTCTGATCAAAGTTTTCTTTTGTTTGATATAGTGATATTTTTAAGTGGCAGGCTCCATAGCCTTTCTGTGTAGCTTTGTTGAAGGCAAGAGCTGTCAAACAACATATATCAAGAACACCCTTCATGAATAGTATGATTCTAGCCGGTCCCTCAAGGTAGCCACTCTAGTTGGTAAATCTCTCTGGCCTATTGCATTCAGTTCTTCATATTTATTTTTTTCTATCAATGTTTCTCCAGATAAAAATTGCAGACCTAATATTAGTTTCATTAAGCTTTATTTTGAACTCCTTGCTTATCCAAGCAGAACATATTTTCTTTTCCTTTCCTTTCCTTTTTTTAAACATAAAAAATCAATTATTTGGAAATCAGTTCTCCAATGAAGATGACTACAACTCCAAATGTAAATAAATTTATTCCCGTACTACACTGCCACCCACAAGCCTAGTTTTCTTAACTTTCTAGGATATATTTTTCCTGCAACATTTGTCCTTTTGATTGCTTTGTAAGAATACCACATACTTTGCTGAAATAACATTTTCCATGGAATATATGCTTAGACACTGAAAGCACAGGGCACTCTGACATTAGAAAAAACAGTATTTGCTCTGAGAGCAAGCTGCCTTCTCTTTGTTTTCACTCCTCCTAAGGCTTGTGTGATGATATTCAACTGTAGCTAAACACTGTCTTCCTTCATAACTCATCAGTGCCATCTTCTCCAGCTTCTTGAATTTCAAATAATAACTGACAATTTGCTCTAAAACCGAAAAGAATGTCAATAGTAGCTAACATTTATTGAGAGCTTACTAGGTGCTAGGAACAGGGCTAGATGTGTCTGTCCATTATTACATTTTACCCCCATAATATCCTAGGAGTTAACTACTTAGAAAGTGTCCAGACAAAGCCACACAGCTAGAAAGCAGGGGAACAAAAATTCTAACTATTCTATTTGACTTCAGAATTTATACTCTTAACGCTATGCTCTCAGTTAAATAAAATCAGCTGACACTGGTAGTGTTTTAAGTATATAACATCATAAGCCATGAAATTAATAAACTGGAAAAAACATGGCATAGTGAAGTAATGATAATTTTGGCAATTATAATAAGAGCAACAAAAGACAATAATTATTATTACTGGACACAGCGTATATACCAGGCAGTGTGCTAAGAGCCATCCCATTTTATTGTCCAAACCATTTTGATTAGTAGACATTATTATGCCATTTGACAGATGAGGAAACTGAGACTCAACTAACTTAAGTCACTTCCTTAATTCATCCATACAATGAAAGGTTGACCCATGATTTTCATTTATTCAAGTTCATAACTAATACTCCTAAATCATTAACACACATGCCTCAAAGGCGTATGAATACTTAGTGAATCACTGCACTGTGCCAGTGATAAACTTTGGAAGCAGGTGTGATAATTGTCCTCATTTTGCAGTCTTGGGAACAGAGAGTCTTGAGAGGTGAAGTCTTGTGTCCATGGCCACATGGCTAAGGATGAGGAGCCAGGATTCACTCAAATTTCCTGGTTCCTCTACCCACGTCTTCTCTCAGCGAGAGTTTATTGAAAGGCGAGATTACATGATTATTATTGGAATATCTTGCCCTGTATCCTAAATGTGATTAATATTGAGATAACTTCTCTATGCCTTTCTGAAAAGAGTGTGAATCCCATACCCCTGTGTGAAAGAAAGTGATAGTTATAAACTTGTGCAAATCTTTGTCCTGAAGCAGGAGCTGGAGGACAGGACAGAGAGTAAGGAAAGAAAAAACAACATGGAACCTTGTCCAGCTCCCAGAGGGTGGTGAATTAAACCTTTGGGGTCAGTTTCTCTTCTCTCAGTCCGAGACCAGCTGAGGAAGAGAACCAAAGGAACGTAGTCCTGACCAGAAAAAAAGATACACAAAGGAACATCATCATATTGTATTGGCTTTTCTGTCTAAAGGCCCACGTGAACTAGTTGGAAGCCCCTGTTATTTTGGGAGTGGGGTTCTCAGGTCCCCCAATTCAGAACATGTTAGTCACTCCTACTAGATAGGTAAGCCAAGCTAGGGATTTCTGACCTAGAGAATGTTCTAATTTTCTAAAACAAATAACTGTATGAATCAATAAAATAACCATAGTTTAAAGGCAAACTTTGCTATTTTGGTCTCCTATTTTCAAGTACTTGGGAACAAAAAAACAAAACAACCCTCCAAATGGATACCAGTCAATATCTTACATTCAGCAGTCCCATGCCTATATATAACATATCCACTCACCTCCTCCTCCTTCTCCTTCCTATCCTTCTATGTTCTGTTTCTACTGCCATTCTAGTCACACAGTGTTGAAAGGTTAACAATAGAGCTTACTTCTCCCTTTCACCTTAAATTCCCTGCACAGCACCAGGGTCTCCCTGTATCGGAATTATAGTGCTTCCTCTCTTTTACACTACTTCCACCCTGTTCTGAAATCTCACTTTCTCTTTCCTACTTTGAAATTATCATGCAGTCATTCTTCTTACCTCCAGCTTCTAATCTAATCAGCCTTGATCCAAGGGCAATATATGGTTCAGAGATTCAATTTACAAAAAATGAATTTGAATGCTCATAGAAGTTGAATGCACCTTGCAGTTAGCCAGAGTTTGCCATGCACTCCACCTTCCCTACCTCCTTTTCTCTGCCATGTCCTCAGGATAAACTGAAGTGAATTATATGTAATGAGTCTCTTTGATCAAGAGGATTCAGCTGTCAAAGGGTCCTTTTCTTTCCTTGCTTCACCTTATTACTTCTTATTCTCTGAAACAGAGTTCATGTGCCATCTTGATTTAGTTACTTTACATGTGATCTGTTTCACTCATTTTATTACCTGTCTGTTCCCTGCAGAGGTTACAAATTTTATAAATCCATTTGATATATTATGGCAAATGTAGCATACTGGTTAAGAGCTTAAGGTTAGAGGCAGCAGAACAGCTACAAACATACTAGCTCTGTGACCTTTGGCAAATCCCATAACCTTTCCAAGCCTCAGATTCTTTACCTAGAAAATATGATCACAAAGGTGCCCAGTTCATGAGGTTGTTGGAGAAGTAAGAAAATGCACATAAAAAGGCTAGCACAATGCTTGGCCTGTATTAGGTGCTCTATAAATCAAACCAAATTCTTAACCATGTTATTCCAGACTGTTCATGATCTGAACCCTAACTACCTTTATAAGTTCCTTTACTCACTACCTTCTTTTCTCTACAGTGTCCTCAAGATAAACTGAAGTGAATTATATATAATGAGTCTCTTTGATCAAGAGGATTCAGCTGCCAAAGGGTCCTTTCCTTTCATTGCTTCACCTTATTACTTCCTATTCTCTGAAACAGAGTTCATGTGCCATCTTGAAGTAGTTAGTTTTCTGGTTGTCAGTGATAGAAATTAATCCATATTTCCTTAGGCAAAATAGGAAAATTAGCAAATTGGAAGAAAGTGGTTTAAGGAAAGAACTGGAACTGAGGTCTAAATAGTTGTTGAGACTTTTTATTTTCTACCTCTGCTTTTCTTTTCATGTCTCTATGGATGTATGTGTGTGTGTGTGTGTGTGTGTGTGTGTGTGTGTGTGTGTGTGTGTGTTTCTCTGCAATGTAGTCTACTTAGCAGAATATGCTGCCCACAGTTCCCTGATTTACAGGGAAACATGAAACAGGTCTCTTCTCACTTGGAGATGGACTCAACTCTCTTTTAGTCACAATATTAAATCCCTCTAATTTTGATTCTAATTGGCCCAACTAGCATTAGGTCAAGCGGGGTGGAGGAGGTGAGATGGGTGGAATCTTTGTGCATTACCTTCGCTAAAAAGAACCCACCGATAGAGAAAGTGTGGGTAGCACATGAAGGACAGGTAGTTGGCTGATGGGCTGTATATACCCACTAAAGTTGCCCACTGACATTTATGGATAACTCACTATGTTCCAGGTGCTCTTAGGTTATTATTTTTTTAATGTGGACCATTTTTAAAGTCTTTATTTAATTTGTTACAATATTGCTTCTGTTTTATGTTTTGTTTTTTTGGCCGCGAGGCATGTTCGATCCATGACCGGGGATTGAACCCACAGCCCCTGCATTGGAAGGTGAAATCTTAACCACTGGACCACCAGGGAAGTCCCCCCCTTTTTTTTTGATGTGGACCATTTTTAAAGTCATTATTGAATTTGTTACAACGCCAGGTGCTCTTTTAAATGCTTTAAATATGTTACTTCATTTTTCCACTAGATATTATTAGAAATCCCATTTTTTTGGATGAAAGCACTGAGTTACTGAAAGTTCAAGTAACTTGCACAGGGTCGCACGACTAACAAATGGCAGAGTCAGGGTCAAACAGAGCCCACTCCCCATGCCTCAGCCTAAACTTGTGACTCTACTACATTTGTCCTTGGCAATGAAATTTTCCCCAAGCGTTCAGAAGCTAGAGGTCTTTGGCTTTTCTAAATTCTCCTATTCTTCTCTCTTCTTTTCGTTTGGCACATGCCACTTCGCATCTTGTATGATAGTCACGATTTGTATCTTCATTATCTGTCTATATTATAGGCATCTTAAGGACAGGGGCCTTATCTCATTCATCAATGTGTCTTCCACAGCACTATTACGGTTCCCTATGATTAATATATCCTTCCTAAATTGTTTTTGAATTCATGGACAAATCCATGAGATCCTATTTGGTATTGTTGATATACATTATTAGTTGATAACAATAATAACAGCTATAACAATAATAACAGCTATACTCATTGAATGCTCTCTGAACACAGGGTCCTGTGCTAACTACTTTATAAACAAGATCTCATTAACTCCTCTTACACTTATGAGATACATCCCACTAGTAAGCCCATTTATTCTGAGAGAACCTGGGCTTACCATGTATCTAATATGAGACTATAAGGATTCAAAAACACATCTTTCTGATTCCAAAATTGTGTTCTTAAGTACTATGACATCCAATCAACTATGGCTTATTTTTTTGTATTATAAGACATTTTATTAGAGGTAAAAATTTGGGACAGTACTTCTGAATGATTGATAAAATATGATGTTAAATTAGGCATTACAGAAATCAGAATTTTAGAATTCTAGTAAATTCTGAAATCTTTCACCTTAGGAGATGTTTTAAAGTTGATTCTAATTCTTGGCATCTGCTTTTTAAGATGCCTAGTCTGAAATGTTCAGCCTAAGTGCCACATTTTTAAATTGCTCTCCTAAAGAACAGTTGTTTCACGACGTCAAAGCAAACATTTTGAGTCTTTGCTTTAAATTTAAGAAATGCAAAGTGTTTTGATTAATAAATCTTATTTTAGGCAACTAAAGCAGAATTGTAAGCAGATACCTAAAACATCGGGTTCTGCAGTGTCAAGCTAGAACCTCCTTCTATAGTGAGCTTTTGGAAGATGATCAGCATGGGGTTACTAGAAAGACAGAGTATAAAGAAATGCAAGGTTGGAGCCATTCTCCACAATGTGAATTTTGTGTTGCTTTACTTTTGCCCAGTTCAATCCAGTATTTTTTAAACCTATGCTTTTCTTTTACATTGTTAACTATACAAAAAATATAACTTCAGTCATTTATTTATTCACTCAACAGTTTTCCTACCAAATAAATAAGCAATCTCAATTTCCCCTTACTTGACCTCTCAACAGCCAACATTGCTAGGCTTTCCCTTTTTCTTAATTCGTTCTCTTACCTTCTATGATCCATCTGTCTCCTAGTTTTTATTTTACCTGTCTGACAACTTCTTTTCTGTCTTCGTTACTTGCTCACACTACCATGCCATTCGCTGCTGATGGTCCTCATGGCTCAGTCTTAAACCTTCTACATTTCTCAGGTTATTTATATTCTCGCTATGCAATTTGACTCCATCCATAAATAACTTATAAATATAGATTTCTAGCACTGACTCCTCTTTGTACTGTAGACCTCTATATTGAACTATCAACATCTATTTAAATGGTTCAGTGGAAATTCATATTTAATTTTTCTAAAGGCCAACTCATGATTTTCCTTTCCAAAAAACTTGAAACTCATAATTTGAATTCAAAGAGTATGGTGCTGCCATCCATCCATTTGTGCAAGCCTGAGACTGAGGATCATGACAACTCTTTGTCTCCCTTAATATCAAATCCATCAGCAAATCTTATTGATATAACCCACCAAATATCCCTATTCTGTCCATATGTTTCCATTTTTCCCATCACAGCCATCTGATCATATCCACACTACCGATCAAAATCCTTCAACTATTTCCTCTATTTCTTAGACTAAAGATAAAGATATACTAGTTTTTTAAACCGGGCTTTGTCTGCCTCTGCTTTCAGTTTCAACAGATATCTTTCTTTAAATTCTTAAGCAAACCTTTCACTAAAGTATAACATGTTACAGAAATGTGCACAAATCTTAGATGTACAGTTTGATTAATTTTCATGAGGTTAATGTACCCATGGAATGGGTTCCTAGAATCAAGAAACAAAATGTTTCCTGTACCCAGAAGTGTCCTGCCTGCCCCCTTTGATCACCACTCCACAAAGGTGACGACTGTCTAGACCTCTACTACAACACATTCATGTTGCCTGTTTTCCAACTTTATATAAATAGAAATTAATGCTGTGTAGCTTCTAAATCTAGGTTCTTTTGTTCCAAATTACCTTGTTCTCACTACACTGAAATATCCTTTTTGTCATACATAAGTTGACTGTGTGTGTGAGTTATTTCTGTCGTAACTCTCTGTTCCATCAGTCAATCTATATTATTCTTGCACCAACATCATACATTGTTGTGGATACTGACATGCCATTTATTCTGTTGCCGTATAAAATTCATTGTACGATACACTACACTTTTAAAAATCCTCTGTACTGTTGATGGAAATATGGGTTGTTTGCAGTTTTTAACTATTACAAATAACGCTACTGTGAGCATTCTTGTACATGTCTTTTGGTGTATATACCTATGCCATTCTGTGAGGTTTATATCTAGATAGCAGGCATTCATATGTCTGAGTTAGATATTTCTGATATTTTCCAAAATGCTTATACCAGTTGATACTCCCACCAGCATTGTATCAGAGTTTCAGTGTCCTGACACTTGGTGTTTTATGTTCTGTTCCTTTAACAGTGGCTCTGCAGTAATATCAAATTGGGTCTTAACTGGTATTTCCGTGATAACTAATAAAAGTTGAGTGCCTTTCATTTGTTTATTGACTATTTGGATATCCTCTTTATGGAGTGCCTGCCCAAGCTTTTTGCTCAGTTTTTCTATTGTATTGTTGTAAATTTCAAATGGATTTAAGGGCTGTTACTTTTTTTTTTTTTTTTTTTCATTTATTCTGGCTATGAGTCCTTTGTTGAAAACACATATTGCAATATCCTTTTCCAGACTGTGCCTTTCTTCTTCACTCTCATAATGGTGTATTTTGATGAATAACACTCATTTTTTAAATGTATTCTGATTTATCATTTTTTATGGTTAGCCTTTTCTGTGTCCTATTTAATATATCTTTATCTACCCAACATAAATTATGTAATAGTCTTTTTTTCCCCAAAATCTTTATTATTTTTACCTTTCACAACTAGATCTAAACCACATCTGGGATTGATTTTTTTTCTTTTTTCTGTAAGCTATGCAGTATGGTTCAAGAAACTTTTTCTTACAAATGGAGGTACAACTGACCTAGCACCATTTATCAAAAGGCCATGCCTTTCCCTACAACACTGAAATACTCCTTTTGTTGTGAATCAAGTGATTGTTCATGTCTGAGTCTGTTCTAGACTCATTGACCAATTGGTCTAATGGTCTGTACCTCCACCAATATCACCTTGTTTTCATTTCTATAGCTTTATAATTAATTTTGATGTCTGGTAATATAGCTCCTACAGTTGGTTCTTCTTTATGATTGCCTTGCTATTTGCATTTCCATGGCATTTTAGAATCAGTTTGCCAATCTCAAAATAAATTGCTAAAATTTTGTTTGGGGTTTTATTGACTCTATAAAGCCATTTGAAGAGAATTTATATCCTACAATACTGAATTTTCCAATACATAAAAACATAATCCCTCCATCCATTTAGGTTTACCTTAATTTATCTCAATTATGGTTTTTAGTTTTCAGTCTAGAGGTTTTTCACATCTTACATTAGATTTATTTCTAAGCATTAGTGTTTCTTTATGCTTTAAAAACATAGAATTGTGGGTTTGTTTCTGTCCAGCTTCTTTTTTGATCTTAATTTCTTTCTCTGTTCTACATACACAGGCCTTTTGCATTCCCTCAAGTTTCTCTCCTTCAACAGGCTTTTTTCTTCTATCATTCCTCTTCTTGCAATGATTGCCTCCTGAATTTCCCTCATACAGCTAATCCCTATGCATTCTTTACATTTCAGCTAAATGTCATATCTTCAGGGATGCCTTCCTCAAGCTACCTTAGGTATTACCTCCCCATTTAATCTACTATGGCAGTTCCTAACCTTTTTTCTCATATTACTTACCACAGTTGAAAGTTTATGTTTGTAATCATTTGATTTGTGCCTATGTAAGCTCTGAAAGGGCAGGACCACATCTGTTTATTTTGACCCTACTATCTGCAGGGCCTAGCAAAACACCTGGCCCACAGTAGGATCCAAATAAGGATTTTTTTTTTTTTTTAGTGAATGAATGAATGAATGAATGAGCTTCAACTTTGTTCCAAGCACTTTGTGACGGTATACATTCGATAAGAAGGTGAGAGAGAATCTCCTAGATCTTGGCTGATGACTGTAATTTTAATTGTAATTTCATAAAATTCAATAAACTTGTGTAGAAAAATAACTCCATCGTCATCTAACCTAGCTCTCCTTCTATTGTGAGAATCTTCTCCACAGAGTACCGATAGAAAATCATCAAGACTCAGCCTGAATATTTGAAGTGGCAGGAATTATTTTTGGGGGTCCCCTGTGACATTGATATTGCACTAATAAAGATTTGCAGCAAACAGAATCAGCAGCAGTGAGACTGGGATAATGAGGCAAGCATAGGAAAAGGCTTACTTCAGTGTTACTTGTTGGGGATTTTGAGAGTGATAATTAATCACATCCCTTTCCGTCTGGATTCCAAATCAAGAGAGAAACAGAAACTGCTATCAGATAGGGATCAAAATATCAACTTTATTGCCATTAGATATAGATTGGAGTCTACTGTTTTGTATGCAATGAAAAATGAGACTTATTTCTACTTCCTTTGAAGCTCGATTTACCTGAAGGGACAAAACGAACATCAGGAACTGATTCTCTAGTTTGAGGCGCACTCAGTGCTGAGATAGAGTGAAAACACATGTGTATATGGCTTTTACATTATTGATTCCAGCCAAACAAGTAATGGATGTTAGATCCTCACTGATTCATCAACTAGATAAATCAGTCTTTTTTCCCAAAGGGAGGAGTAAAAGGCAAGAAAGAGGAGACCCAGCTGTAATGTTAACACTCTTCTTATCTGGGGAGTAAAATGTATGTCCCCTTAAGGGAATCCAAGTGTATATGAATAGCATTCTACTTAATATTTTGTACATGTCTATGACATGGCTATCAACATATATTAAAAGTGATTATAAACCCCTGATACCACAAAATGAAGGAAAATGTTTGCAAATAATATATCTGGTAAGTGATTGATACTCAGAACATATAAAGAAGTCCTACATTTTAACAACAAAAACAAACAACCTGATTAAAATCGGCCAAAAACCTGAAGAGACATTTCTCCAAAGGAGATATACAGATGAGCAAAAAGTACACAGAAAGATACTCAACATCATTAGTCATTAGGGAAATGCAGATCAAACCACTGAGATATCAATTCTTGGCCATTAAGATGGCTATTGTCAGAAAAAACAGAAAATAACAAGTGTTGATGAGGATGTGCCGAAGCCGGAGCCCTTGTGTATTGCTGGTAGGATGCAAAATGGTGCAGTCACTGTGGAAAACATTTTGGTGATTCCTCAAAAATTTAAACATAGAATTACCATTACCATATGGTCCAGCAATTCCACCTTTGGGTATATACCCAAAATAATTGAAAGCAAGGTTTTGAGGAAATATTTGTATACCTACACTCATAACAGCATTATTCACAGTAGCCAAAAAGTGGAAAACAATCCAAGTGTTCCAGCAACAGTTGAATAGGTAAACAATGCAGTGTATACCTACGGTACAATATCATGAAGCCTTAAAAAGGAAGGAATTTTTGACACATGCTACAACATGGATGAACCTTGAAGACATTATTCTATGTGAAATAAGACAGTCACAAAAGGAAAATATTGCGTAATCCCTCTTATATGCGGTTCACAGAGCTGTCAATTTCATAGAGACAGAAAGTAGAATGGTGATTGTCAAGGTCTGGGGACATAGGGAATAGGGAGTCTGTGTTTAAGGGGTACAGAGTTTCAGCTGGAGAAGATGAGAAATTGTGGAGATGGATGGTGGTGACGGTTGCATAACAATGTGAATGTATTTAATGCCACAGAACTGTATACACTTGAAAATGGTTAAAATGGTACCTTTCATATTATGTGTATTTTCCACAGTTAATTAAAAAAAAAACAGTGAGAGAGACTGTGACATCAATCCTTTATTAAATATTTTCAAAGATAAAAAATAGCAAGCCAATTATAAAGAAAATTATATTTACTCTAAAGTTATGTTTTTATAGAGGTAAATTTGGGGAATGCTTATCTTATGAACATATACAAATAACATGCATGTGAGTGGCAGGCATCTATGGGACACAGAATATATAATTTAACCGAACAAAATTGTGAACTCTTTTGAACATTTATTAAAGTGAGACCTATATGAGTCTATTATGAATGGCTAAATTCTTTCCCTCCTTTCATTTCATCAACAGGTAATTGTTGAGCTCTTTCTATGTGTTAGGAACTGTGCTAGGCTGTGGTTTCACAGTGGTGAACAAGATAAGCATAAAGTCCAATTTCCTAAAGATTCTATTCTCATGAAGAAGACATAGAGGAACAAAGAAAACAATTGTGTAAATTATTTTTTCGCATTGTCATGAGAGTACTATAAGTAATACATAAGAAGGTAAGCTGGATACCAACAAAGGGAGACCTACTTTGGGTAGGGTGGTCAAGGAAGTCTTCTCCGCAGAGGTAGATTTTAAGCTCAAATCTAAATGATGAAGGTAAACTACCCATATAGTCAACAGAGAGAAGAGCATCCCATGCAGAGAAGAAAACCTGCATAAAGGCTCTGAAGTGATAAAGAACTTGGCATGGTCAGAATTCTGAAGAGTAATGTGACTAGAAAGTGGTGAAATAGATAACCAACAAGGACCTATTGTATAGCACAGAGAACTATACTCAATATTTTGTAATAACCTATATGGGAAAAGAATCTAGAACAGAATATATATATATATATATATCTGAATCACTTTGCTGTACACCTGAAACTAACACAACATTGTAAATCAACTATACTTCAATTCAAACAAAAGTGGTGAGCAAGGGTAAGAATGGCATTGCGTGAATATGAGGACATTAGCAGCAGCTAGTATCAGCATTTTCTATTATGACTTTCTGTAATCATGGTGACCACTAGCCACCTGGGATTACTGAGCAATTGAAATGTGGCTAGAATAACTAAATGACTAAATTATTAAATTTTGTTTAATTTCAATTGAATTAGACTTGAATTTAAGCTGGTGATCACTATATTGAATGGTACAGGAGTAATTCATATAGGACCACACAGGCCATTATAAGCTATGAAAAGCAATGGAGAAAGCAATGGAAAGCCATTGAAGCAAGGGAGTGATGAGATCCAGTGCATATTGTCAGAAAAGGGCTCTTGATGTTTTTGGTGTCAAATACATTAAAGGTAAGTAAGAGTTGGAATAGAACAAAACGTTAAATAAGCACAGTAATCCATGGAAGAGGTTATATGGCTCAGACCAGAGGGATAATAGTGGAAATGGAAAGAAGCAGTAACCTTTGAGATATTTCTGGATCATGAGGACTAATATAAATAATAGGATTTCCTAATGGATTAAGTGAAGGTGAGGGAAGGAACAAAACAAAGTTGGACAATGTTTTGAGTAACTGGGTAAACAGTGGTGCAGTTTATTGAGATAAAGTTGATTAAAGGTGAGGGGGGCCAGAAATATGTTTAGGTGAAAACTCAGAAGAAATGTTTAGACTTGATAAGTTTGAGAGATCTGTTGGCCATTCATGTGAAGATGATATTAGTCCTGTGAATATTTGAGTCTGGAGAAAGGTCAGAGCTGGATAGCAGTGTGGGAGGCATTCGTGTAAAATTAGTATTAAATTGTTGACAACTGACAGGGGCATTTACGGACAGAGGGAGAGCAACAGGAGAGCCCAGGACCAAGCCCTGTGTGACCATGACATTGAGAGTCAAGCTTGAGTCCTAGGGTTCGATTATACCACTTCTCCAGAATTTGCACATCACTATAAAGTGCAAGGTTAGCATTTCATTCAAATGCTGTTTGTCTTCATTTGAGGTATGCTGGACTTCAGCTTTGCAAATTGGAGTATGATTCATTCATGTTGTATTAAATGCCATTAATACTTCTTAAAGTCACTTTAGAAGGAGAGTTCTACTAGTAAAAGAAACTATTACATTCTAGCTCTTTTAAGTATAGTTGATAACCATATTTTTAAAAATATCAGTGTTTATAAATTTATTTATTTATTTTATTTATTTTTGGCTGCATTGGGTCTTCGTTGCTGCACGCGGGCTTTCTCTAGTTGTGGCGTGTGGGGGCTACTCTTCGTTGTGGTGCATGTGCTTCTCATTGCGGTGGCTTGTTGCAGAGCATGGGCCCTAGGCGTGCGGGCTTCAGTAGTTGTGGCACGCGGGCTCTAGAGCGCAGGCTCAGTAGTTGCGGTGCATGGGCTTAGTTGCTCTGCGGCATGTGGGATCTTCCCGGACCAGAGCTCTAACCCGTGTCCCCTGCATTGACAGGCGGATTTTTAACCACTGTGCCACCAGGGAAGCCCCCAAATATCAGTGTTTAGAGATTTCTTTTTCTCTAGGCAATATTAATAACTTTAGGGTTGGAAGGATAATAATAGGTGGGTAGAATAAGGGAAGTTTTGTGAGTTGACAGCATGGGTTAGACCATTTTCGGCAGATACAGAACATGAGAGGAACTGCAAAACTAAGGCCCTATCCCCTGTCTCTACATCATACAGATGGGGCATTTTCCTGATGAAATGTTCCTTATACCTTTTTCCTTCCTTCTTCCCTCCCCTCTCTGTCATTCAATAGAGTCAATAAGAAATGAATCTTTACTTTGTAGATAGCACTTGCTATCTAACTACCTGAATAAAAAAAAAAATCAAGTCTTGGAAAACATAATTCCAGCATGCAATTCAAAATTTGGACCTGTGAAATAAGACAATTTGTGGAGCTTTGGAAAAATCCAGCAAATATTCACCTTTGCCAATATCCTGCTTGTGCCTACTAACTGGTTATTTACCCAGGCTTAGCTTACTCAAAATGAAAATTGTCTCAGCTGATTTTGAATAAGACAATAAGCACTTCATTTTCACTATGGATGTCACCACAGAGTTCTCTTCTTCCAATTGAAACAATCCAACATCTCTGCAATTAAATGCAGGATTTTTGAACATGTGTGTCCCCTGTCCCCCTCCTGGATGACATAGGTCATGTATGTAGACCAAGAACCCTGATTGTAAGCAGGCACTGTTTGTTTTGTTTTGTTTTTGTTTTTCTTTGATGGTAATGTTTACCATCTGTTTACCCTGCTATGATGATATTGTCTTGTGTTCATACCAAAGCACTGAAGGCACCTCTGATAGAGAAATGCTGTATGTCAACACTTTCCTCATTTTCTTCTCCGTGCCCCAAAGCCATTCCTAAGAATTTAGCTTTCTGTGGAAATATTTCAAATGAAATTCTCTTTAGAAGTCTTCCCATTTCAATAAGTCACAGAACTAGGAAATGTTTGGTGAAATACAAAGCGCCTTATAATGTGGGATAATTATCAATTTATCAGAACTTTGGAATAAATACAATAAGTGCAAAATGAAAAAGAAAGCTGGTGGTCTACAATATTTCTTCTGAAACTACAAATTGAGATCATGTGGGCAAAAGGAAGTAAGAAGGTAATACAGTAAGAGTCTTTGTGCCCTCAGGGCCACAGATTTGATACAACTCAGAACATTGCTTCAGTGAACGATCTTTAGTGTGTCTGTAGTTCTTTAGCATTTTATGTATTTGTGGATCTCTCATAAACCCTAAAGCAACACAATGGGATAGAAATTTATGTCTGATTTTCAGGTAAGGAAACAAAATTGAGGAATTATGGGTCTTATAAATAAAAGAGCTCAGATTCAACCCTAGGTATTGACTTTTTGTCTAATGATTTTTTTCCCCAACATTTTGCTGTTGTTTCCTATGTTTTCCAGTACTAATGGTGACTTCTGGCTTTATTAATAAGACTTCTATGAACTCTAGGCAAATACAGGTGTCTGTGTCTGCTTTCCTGATTGGGTTGATGAAGAACATTATTTCATAAACAAAATCAGAAGCTTCATTTTCTTTCTGGCCAATTACATGGACTATGCCCCAGCGTTTCAGACCAAATATTTTTTAAAAAACCTAACTGTTTCCTGAATGTAAATTATTTTTTTCCAAAAGGAGCCCTGTAAGACAACATGACTAGTTATATCCTCTATCACCACAAAAAGCAATGTACTGTTGGGGAAAGCCCATTTTGGTGGTACAACAGGCCTATCAGACCAGAGATGTCCAAAAGAAGCATTTAAGTCATTCCTGTCTTTTCCGTTTATTTCTCTACTGTTCATTAACATTTAATCAGATGTAACCTCATCCTTTCAGTTGTTCAGCTTACAAACAAAAACAGCATCTTTTTTATTGTTATATTTTTTTATTCAAATATTGTTGATTAACAATGTTGTCTTAGTGTCTGGTGTACAGCAAAGTGATTCACTTATACATATGTATATATTCTTTTTCATTATACTTTATTACAAGATATTGAACATAGTTCCCGGTGCTCTACAGTAGGACCTTGTTGTTTATCTATTTTATACACAGTAGCTTGCATCTGCCAACCATAAACTCCTAATATATCCCTCCCCGCTTCCATTTTCCCCTTTGGTGGCCAAAAGTTTATTTTCTCTGTCTGTAAGTCTATTTCTATTTTGTAAATAAGTTCATTTGGATCATATTTTAGATTCCACGTATAAATGATATCATAGGATATTTGTCTTTCTGTCTGACTAACTTCACTTAGTATGATAATCTCTAGGTTCATCCATGTTACTGCAAATGGCATTATTTCATTCTTTGTTATAGCTAAGTAGTATTCCTTTGTGTATATATATATATATATATATATATATATATACCAAATCTTCAAAGACGGCATCTTTGATTTCTCTTTCTCTGAATCACTAAAAATCACAAATCACCTGTTTGTTCTGCAAGTACATAACAAGTGTTTTGCAAGTATTTTCTTCTACACTAAAATACATCTCCACTTTCACCACCCTCCTTCACATCATCACCTCTCAGTTGGACAGTTCTAACAGCTTCCTTACAGTTTCCTATTTCCACACACCCCACATGCCACCAGTCCTGAGGGAGGTGCCCACCTGTTCAGATTAACCTCATAGCATTCTCCACTTTGCTCACCGATCTCAAGCCATTTGGGTCTCTGGTGTGTTTCTAATTTGCCAGATCTGCAAATTCCTCTTCCATCTGGCTGAAATGCTCACTTCCATGGCTTTGAGTGTTTTACTTTTTTGACTCCCTCAGTAATCAGCATAAATGCATCTTTTCAGAAGAGGCCTTTCTTCCCTACTGCAACTTAATGGTGTCCCTCAACTATTCACTAACTCATCACCCTGTTTATTTCCTGCATATGCTTACTACAAAGGGAAAAATTCCCATTCATGTATTTGTTTACTTTATAATTTTCTGTTTCTTCTACTATGCTGTGCGTTTCATAAGGGCAGTGACCATATATGTCCTTTCATTGTCTATGCACCAGTGTTTGTCATAGTATGTAATCAATACTCATTTGATTGAATGAACAAATGAATGAATGAATGAGTGAATGAACATGAATAACAACTATCCAAAGCATTGTGATATTCAAAAAAGAGCTAATTGCTATAAACCCAGCCTCCAAGCTGACTCTTCCTTAGCACTTGCTGTTCGTTAAGAATTATTAAATGACTCATGATCTTTACTATTATATTATAACGCTTTTGGTCTAATGGACCTTTTTGTCTAAATTAAATTATATTTTAAGTGCAAGCTATGCAGATATTTTGCCCATTTTTCCTTTCTGAGTTGCTTTTTCTCAGAGCTAGCATGATTAGTTTTGGGCATTGATTGCCCCTGCCGCTCCCATAGTAAACTAAAGTTTCATTACTCTCCAAGTGCAGGAAAATGTATTTCTTCTGCATTCCACAAATGGTCACAGGCTTTATCAATGCTTGTTGTCTCCTTGTCTCTCCTGCTTATGCATATGTGTCTTTATATAAGTAGTGGATGTGACTTGAATATTTCTGCATTTAAGCACTAAATTATACTAATATCAATAGATATTATAAAAATAACAATAACCCCTATTCCTGCCTTGGATGTATACCATCAATATACACCGAATGCACAAGCAAATCAGCCAATAACAAGGCAAAGTATCTAGTGCTATTACAAAATTAATATAATATTAGTGAAAAGAAGATTACAAAGAGAGAGGAGGAGGAGAGTTATCATAAGCTAAACACTCATATTTTAGGTGCACTGCACACATAACACCTAATCCTAGCAATAGCCCCTCTAAGAAGGAAACATTGTGTCCTCCAAAGGATAAAGTACATTACATGTCAATGATGTGTACTTCTAGAGGCCATAAATTAGTAAAAACCTTATCTGAGATTTAATCTAAAATCAATCTGATTCACAGTCCCAGGAATTTCTACTTTTTCAGGCTTCCCTTGCAGGTAGAACTCATATATAAAGATGAGTGGACCCTCATCGTCCTGTGTCAGTGTGGTCTGATTGGGTCTTCTAGAAAGTGGAAGTTTCCTTGAAACATTCAGTTGCAAAGAAGTTTGAAGAGGAAGTGACCCACCTCTGCCTTCCCAGACCTGTAATATAACATGGTGGAATTTCTGTAGTCTCCTTATTTAGTCTTTGTTTCCCCAAACATTACAAATTTGATATCATTTTCCTTTTCTATTTGATAGTCTGTTTTCCTGGATTAATACCTTCCAGAGTAGACACTGGAAAACAGAACACTGGAAAAGTTATCGAAATGACCTCTTTTGTTATCCCGTTCTCTTTGACATTGCAATGACTATAAGTTAGATGAGCATATAATATGGTGCTATTTCAATTATTTCACATATACGTTAGCATGTTGTGTTTTGTACTGATCAATTATGCATGTCCATGACTTTGAAGAGAGACATCCTAGAACTTCCAGAGGTAATACATTATTTCTTTACATTTGAGATTTGAATCTTGGTCATCCAAGGATGTCAAGCCAGACCCAGTGTGAACAACTGCCAGGAACTGACCATTATGCAACCATGTTACAGTCTGGTCAGTGATGTGGAACAATTAACCAGTCTTTAATTCTGGCCTATTTAAGGGACAATTCCCTGCTCTATACAATTCTCTTGGTAGTATGGGTTCTTAATAAAGAGCGCACAGTGTCTGCTTGACACTATTTGACAAATCCTCCTGTGAGTTAGAAACAAGATACACTTCAAATAGAGCTGAGGAGTAATTAAAATATGGCTAAAGGGTCCTATTCTAACTCCAACAATTTTTTTTTTTTTTACACTGAGACTTTATTTTTAGCTTCATGTTAGAGGTAATTTTATGCAGAAGGGAAATTGGGTTGGCTTCTCAGAGCTGTGTACGTCCTTATTTGAACACCTCCTTTTGACTTCTTTCATGGGACCCTGTTGACTTCATGCAAAATTATGCAGGAAGAAGTAAAAAGGGAATGTTCCCCAGTCGTGTGCCTGGTTTGCTTTAAACTCTGTCAATACCAGTTATGAGAAATGCTACCCTCTCCTTCTTTAGAACTTATTAAGAGAGGCAGGTGGTGGATATAAACTAATGAAATGTATAGAATATTTATAAATGTCTAACAATGCCAAGCAGAAGCATTCACTGTCCTGCTTAAAATTCTAGATTAAATTAGTTTAGCAGTCTTGTTCTTAAATGGGAGACCTGGTAGTGAGTTGGAAAATAATGCATTTGGGGGCTAGATGGAATAAGTCTCCTTCCTGATTTAGCAGAATGACTTAGGATAAGCCCTTAGTTCTTAGAATTGGTGGAAATTGTAAAAGTTTCTTAATTTGTAAGCCAAAATTAATTAACCTTATGTCATAAAGTTAATGATTACATAAATAAAATACATGGAATATTTTCTATCACAGTGACAGCAGCTAATATAATTAATCAACATAGTCATGAGAGTAAATACTACTACAGTACTAGAAATATTTTGGTTTATCAAATAACTTTTATTTAAAAATATGGTTGAGATATAATTGACATATTAATTTCATGTGTATAACATAATGATTCAGTATTTGTATATATTGTAAAATGATCACTACAATGATAAAATATTTTTTTAAAAAAGAAAATCTTCCCCCATCTCCTTCACTCAGCAAAAGATTTCTTTACACAACTCTGAACATAATCTCAAGCTTCTTTTCCCTTTAATTATCACACATTCTGAATGAAGAGGGTCTGAGTTAATGAGGTTTTGTTTCATGTGCACCATCATAAGTAAAAGGAATTTTAATCACATGGACAGAGCTACATAAATTTAACATTGTACTTAATCAGGAAATTACATCATTTAAATATCATACACGTTAAAGGCCCTTTCTTGGCTGTAGTACTTCATGAGGCCTAATTGGCTCACTCCAAATATGGGATATTTAATATTTAAGAGGGATAAAAGAACAGCTGTTTCCCACTAATTGTTGGAAACTCTGCTGTATCTGAAAATTTTGTTTCACAAGATGTGAATTATTTTATTCCTGAAACACATCATAGGTAAATTATTTTGTGTTTTAGCATATTAAGTCTTACAGCCTAGTATAAACAGAACTGAACAAACTAGAACTGCACATTTAAAAGTCGAAAGAACAAGCCCACTGTGTAAAGTCAAATATCATCAGAAAGATCAGTCATATAAACATGACCCATAGGATAAAAATGTTTAACATGAACACACAGATATTTTGTCATCTCTAAAATTGGAACTAGCAAGTTTTCATAGTAATGTTAGACCATTCACATATAGAAAGAAAAGTTATTATTTCCTGACTATACACTTAAAATATTTTGATAATTTTCTTATAGTTTCTACAAATTCTAGCAGTAAACCAAAAGTTCTCTGAGGGTTTCCTTCCAGCAACCATGTGGAAGAAACAGCTGTTCTTTCATAAATAAAGAAAAATTTGCTTGGTATTGCAAAATGTCTCTTTTATTCCTAATACAAGGGGAAAGGTGAAAGAAGACCTAGATTATGCTTCCATGTTCATTCAATTTTACAAGACAGGTTTGTTCACTACAGGACTTAGATGCTAAACCAAAGTATCACATAAAAATAAAAGGAGTTTTGTTTTCAGAATATAAAGTAGCAATATTTGAACCTAGAGTAAATTCAAAGGGGTTATGAACTCCATAAAATATTGAAATCATAGCCATCACATGGTTGATAAACACTCAACAGGCTATTAACCAAAGAAAGTATATGGATGTTTTAATAACAAGTTGTTGGTATGTCCACTAACAGCTGATGAGGCAGGGGGATTTTGAAAACTCTAGTCCTATATTAAGAATGAAATTAGTTTGTAATATATATAGAATTGGGTAAACAGCAAGGTCCTACTGTAGAGCACAGGGAACTATATCCAACATCCTGTGATAAACCATAATAGAAAGAATATGAAAAAAATATATATGCATATACATATATATATGAATCACTTTGCAGTACAGCAGAAATTAACACAACATTGTAAATCAACTATATTTCAATAAAATACATTTTTTAAAAAGAATTAAATTAATTTGATCACTTTTCAAATTGTAACTTCTTTCCCTGTGTCACAACAATTTACTTTTCCAAAATTAACTTTCTGAATTTTTAGGTGTTTGGATTGTTTCAAGTATTTCATTGTTTCTGTTGTCAAATTTTGAGAGAGGAAGGGAGGGAAGGAGGAAGAGAGAGAGATGGAAGAGAATCTGTAGCATATAAGGGCAGTTGCTGGCAATTATGAGAAGACAGTGTATGGGGAAAATATCCTAGTGAAGTGGGAAAGCGGAATTGAATTAAATGTATTGAGTGCTAATAATTTTTGTAATAATAGCAGTTACCGCTTATTAAATGTTGGCTATGTGCCAGTTACTCTGTTAAATACTTCCTATGGCTTTTGTCAAGTAATCCTCATAAAAACACTATAAAGTGATATTATGTTTATATGCATTTTACAAAAACAAAATGATGCTTCAATACAGCAAATAAATTGCTCAAGGCCATAGAGCTAATAAATGGCAAAGCTGGGAATTGAGCCAACATTGATTTGGCTCCAAAGTATATCTCATAACCACTAGGATGTACTGCACTGGGCGAAGCCCTTTGCATGCATCATCTCATTGACTTATTGTAACACTTTGGACATATACTATTAAGCTCTTTATTTTGTTATTAGATAAAAATATTGAAGTTCAGCAAGGTTCACGAACTTATTATGTAAGTTCCACCAGCAGAGCAAGGTTTGAGCCCAAGTCTGTGTCACTCTTTGTACCAAGCAACAGTTCCCTTTGAGGAGTGGGTAAATAGATAAGAATGTTTAGGACTTGAGTTTAAAGCAAATGAAAAAAAGGAAAATTAAGGGATCCCTGTTCGTCTTATTGGAAATTTCGAGAGGATTCATAGTGGGGATGATGACTCTGAAAGAACTGAGAGTTTAAAGTGAATCAAGTTTGGCTCGTTTTCTTGTCTGCCTTTTAGGTATTCTTTACTTCATTTCATTGGTTTCTATCACCCTTTCCTGTGAGTTGTTGGATCCTGAATCCCTTTCACCTGAGTAAGAAAAAGAAACTAGAAGACAGAAAACTGATTAGAAAAGAAATGAAAGCAATTCTGTGAGTGCCTGTCCTTCATGAATCCAGCACTCCTAAGATGTATGAGATAGAGGAAGAAGCTCACCTCTCACCTGGAAGGTTGCAACCCTTTCAGTAGCTTCCCATTGCTCTAAAATGAAGACAAAGCAAGATTCCTATCATCCTCTCCAGCCTGCTTTTACATCTTGCTGCCCCCCAACACACATTTTCAGCTACAAGTCTTCTGTCCATTTTTTTTCAGTGTCTGGTACTTGCTATGACTTTTCTATTTGCTCTTTCCTCTTGCTGGAATGCTTTTCCCATCCCCTAGCCATGTAGCATAATGGAATCCACCCTTCCCATCAGCTCTAGCCTTATTTCCCCCAGAAGCCTTCTCTGATCTCCTTGATGAGCATAAGAATCAGCTCTAGCCTTATTTCCCCCAGAAGCCTTCTCTGATCTCCTTGATTAGCATAAGAATCCACCTGAGAACAACAGTACTTGCCCTTTGAAGCAATAATTATAGTGGAATTTTTCTTGACTGATGTTTATCTCCCTCTCTAGACTATGGGCTCATTGAAGGCAGCAAGTTTATACTTAACATTGTCTTCCTAGCCCTCACACTGTGAATGTCAGCTACTGTAATGTGGTAGCTGTTCTCCAAGACTGACTTGCAAAGAACCTGGGCTCCTGGATTCATGCCCTTGGCTAGTCCCCTTCCATGTTGAGTATAAGCTGGCCCCATGACTCACTTTATCAATAGAACATGTAAGAAATGACACTGTGCCAGTGATGGGACTAATCCTTAGGGTGGCCCAATGGCTTTCACTTTTGCACTCTTGGGGAATACTAAGATGTCATATAAGGAGTCCAGAAACCCTTCTAGAGAGACCCTGGGAAGAACCCATGATCCATGTGGAGAGAAGAAGTCCTGAGGCTACATGAGGAAGGGGAGAGGTCCAGCTCTCCCAGTGTCTCAGTCAAGCCTCCAGTTGTCTTTTGTCTCACCTGCCATCTGGTTACATCTACATAAGATGCTCCAAGTGAGACTAGAGAAAGAACTGCCTATCTGTGCCCAAGCAGCCCACAGAACTGTAAGATACAATATGATGTATAAGATACAATATGATGGTAATTGTTTTATTTATTTATTTTTAAATTTTATTTATTTTTGGCTGTGTTGGGTCTTTGTTGCTGTGCGCGGGCTTTCTCTAGTTACGGCGAGTGGGGGCTACTGTTAGTTGCAGGGCGCAGGCTTCACATTGCGGTGGCTTCTCTTGCTGCAGAGCACAGGCTCTAGGCGTGTGAGCTTCAGTAGTTGCAGCAGGCGGGCTCAGTAGTTGCGGCACACAGGCCCTAGAGTGCACGGGCTTCAGTAGTTGTGGCATGCAGTCTGAGTAGTTGTGGCACACAGGCTTAGTTGCTCTGCAGCATGTGGGGGATTTTCTTCTCTTATGGACCCTCTGTGCTCATCAATTGCAAAATTCTGTTTATGTGGTGGATATTAAAACACATGGCTCTTAAATTAACTCTTGCCTCACTAGCCTGTACATACTAAAAGAGTCACTTTAATATGTAATAGCAAATTTTATTGTTTTAATGCCAAAATTGCTGATGGCAGGGCCTCACCCCCCTTCAAAACACAACTCTTCTTTCCAATATTTCCAGAGAGTTTTCTACATGTGCCCAGAAGCAAGTCCTCTGGACTAGTCTCCAATCATGCTTCTTTGCATATCTACCATTTACCAAGGGTGCCATGTTCTCTGCTGGTGCTTCACTTTCTGGTCTTTGGAGCAAATGCTCTTCTATCCATGATTCCTTCTCCCAATGTTCCCAGTTATGCAAAACACAAGACATACCAACCAAGTATTGTGTGGCTTTCAGTCCTCACTGCACTGGATTCATGATGTGTTCTGTGCAGAAATGTGGAAGTTGTCCCTCGTTCCATAATACAAACTAGAGGTGGATAGCAGTCATTGGTTCATGGGAACTGAATTCCCTGGATTAAGGTCTAGTCCCTCCTTAGGAGTGATCTTTTGCAGCTCATGACTTTGCATGTTGAGCCCTTGGTTTCTCCTTCTGGACCACCCTTCCTTTTCCATAAGAAGTAATCCCTATTTGTAGCTGAATCATGTTTACAGCTCATTTACTGACCATAGTAATATGGGTATCCTAGGCTTCTGTTCATTTTGAACTGTTTCTGTCACTTTTGACATAATATGATATCATTCCTTTAAAAACTTTGTGGGCATTCTGTGTATTAAATTGTAATTCGTTCTATTAGAAAAAATATACTCTACTTTGCTTCCCCTCTGAGGTTGCTGTGGTAAGATGCCCTTAATAGTCTTAGAACCTTTATTATTTAACAGGTATTGCCACTATTATTATTCATCATTTATTATAGAGCATATTATCCTTCTACCCTGGGTTTCATCTTTTGCCCTGTAGCCATTTCTTACTTTGAGAATGTTTTCTTGGCAAAGCCTAGGGCTGAAAAAGTTGTTTTTGTTTTGGGGGTTTTTTCCACCAAACCTGTTAGCGTCCTTAATTTTTCTGGAAATTTTGCCCAATATCTAAACCTTTCTATCTTTAGTTTATCTGCCTCTTGTCATTCTAGGGCCATCCTGAGTCCAGATATTATACTGCTGTCTCCATTTCCCCATTTCTCTAGAATCTCTGTCTAATACCCCTGTGAAAATCTCCTCCTCCAAGACCCACAATGTTTTTCTCCTTGTCTATCAACTTAGGCAACTAGATGGGTAAACAAGTCACCAGATTCCAGATTCCTTATACTTCCATTGTAAGTCTCTGTTTGGGCTCAGCTAGGGTCTCCAATCACATACAAAAACTCTAAGCCTAGGTAGAGGAACTTTCAATCAAGTAGAAGATGCCCAAATGGTCACCTTAGTTTTGTTTTTATAGTACTTGGATGTAGGTAGGTACTTATTAGCCTCATAGAACCTTAATTTATTCATCTCTGTAATCACATAATTAATGTACAGGATTTTAATTGAATTCAGTTAGATGTTATGTGCAGATTTCCTGTCACATAGTAAATGTTGAGATAAAAGGTCTTTATGATAGACATTTCATTTGTTATGTGCATGCATGTATGTTTGTTTGAAAGTCAACCAGATCCATTTTAATGGCATTGTTAACATGGATATGTTATTTTACCCATCTCAACCTCATTTATTTTTAAAGCAAAAACTTTATCGAAATGAAATCACACTGTACATACATTGTTTAATCTTTTTATTTCATAATATTTCATGTACATTTTCAGATTTCCTACAGAATTATGTTTAATGACTACATGGAACACCATCATTATTTAACCAGTCTACTGTTGCTGGCTATGAGATCATTTCTAATTTATTGCTATCTTATAATTATGCTGGGATGAAATACCTATAAATTATTTCCTTGAGATATATTCTTAGAAAGGGAATTACTGTTTCAATGGATCTGCTTATTTAAAACACGTTAACATATATTTCCTAGTTACTTTCCAGAGAGTTTTTTTTAAGCTCTGTCAGTTTTGAGAGGCCAAAAGCAGTTATTTCCTTATTTTAATAGGTACAATTTTAAAAACTCATAGTTATTACTTATGGTGATGTTTTTGTGCCTTAAGCCAACAGTTGAACAACAATAATTACCTCGAATGTACCCTTTGACAACATTTTCACATTTATTATTTTGCATAGTATACCCAGCAGGCTTCGAAGATAAATAGTGGAACCAATAATCATTAAAGTCTGTCACAAAGCATCATAATTAGTGTCTACAAGTAGTCATACATAGACCTCCAAATTTCAAAATTAGGGTGAATTTCTTCAGTGAGACCTGCCATTCTCAGAGTTGATTAGAAAAACAATTTGTTTCTTAGAACTAATCCTTTTTGGATAAAGATGAGAAGGCATTATTTCATCTTGGCCTTGTGAATAGATGAGCTAACTGCTGACTGGGCAGTTTATTTCTTCTCAAGCTAACGTTTTTGGGGCAGAGCTCCATAATTTCAATTATACAGCATCAGACACTACCATATTATAAAAGCTATGTTTTGTTTAAATCTAGGCATTGTCTTTGCCAAGCCTTCTGTCTACCTTGTTTCTTCGTGTTTTATATGATTTTAGTTAAACTGCAGAGAATAAAAGTAAACTGTTCCCTCTCCTTTTGTCTTTAACTACATCTTCCGACTAAGTCACCATTAGTGGTGTGGTGTTAGCCTTTGGTGTTTTCTAAGCATTTTTGTTTTTTTTTTTACACAATTGGGCCCATTCTATACCTCTTATTCTGTCACATGCTTTTGTCATTTGTGACTGTACAGTGTTCCATTTGCTTCAGAGTATTCCATTGGAGGGATATTAGAATTTAAATCTGGCCCATTTACTGATGAACATTTATGTTTTTTCCCAGTATAGTTATTGCCAACATTAAAATAAGCATCTTTATACACCAATATATTTCTGGCTTAAATTGCTAGAAGTGGATTGTTAAAGTCTAAACTGCAAAAACTGAGTCAAAGGCAATTCACATTTACAATTTTGATAGGCATTACCATATTGCTTTTCAAAATGTTTCCAACATATCCATCAATACCATACAAGTTTACCAAATTTACCATACTCTTACTAACACTGAATATAGTCATTAGTTTTTATTCTTGCTCATCTCAATGATGAAAAAATTCTCACTGTTTTAATTTGCTTTCAATTAGCATGAGGTTGACCATCCTTTTATGTATTTAGAGTTATTTGGATTTTATTTTTAGAAAACTGACTTTTTATATCCCATGTCTGGTTTTCTATTGGGTTTGGGGGGACTTTTCCTCTTGATTTGTAAGCTTTCACTGTATACATCTAAAATAGCTACTTTGTCTGATCATGTGTTATACAGGTTTCCCAGTTATTATTGTCTTTAAACAATTGACATAGCTTTGCTGCTGAGTAATTTTTTATGCAAACTTATTTATCTTTTTTTTTTCTTTTAAGGCTTTGGTTTTCCTGGCATGCCTATGAAGGCAATCCCTATTCCAATGATAGTAACATGATTTTCTTTATTTATTTGCTATTCTCGTAAATTCTATTACTTTCATTTTTTCACCTTTAAGTCTTGATTTAACTAGAATTTACTGTCAAGTGAAACATTAAAGATATATATTTAGGTAGATACATTCCATATGTTTTTCATATGTGTGTATATACTTCCTCAAATCAATAGCTAGTTGTTCTAGCATTATTCATTAAATAATCCTAAATAATTTTTTAAATTGTTATTGGGTTATGACATCTGGGTTAATGACATCTTTATCACATGGTAAGTTAATTTAAAAGTGTCTTGTAATTTTAAAATGTTCATTTATCTGTTAGTTTATCCCTGTGACAGTGTTCTATTGTAATTACACTAATATTCTGAGATCCTTTATATCTGGTAGGGCTAATTCCACCAATTTCTTTTCTTATTGTTGTCATAGTTAGTCTCTGTACAAATATTAGAATTATTTATTTTAAGTGACAAAAAAAGATGGCAGTTTGATGAAGGTTTTCACAACTAAACTTTGGGGCCATAGCGGAAGAGAGAAGATACTATTTCCTTTGGCCACATTCCCCTTGGCTGTTGAAGCAGATGAATAGTTTAGATTTTTAGCAACTTGCTTTATCTAACTGTTTACAGCTTTATTCATTAGTAGCTATTTTACTCATCAGAGGGAATTTTCATGTAATGAAATAGGCTAATTCAGTTTACTGAAACTGTAAGAGGGAGTAAAAAGACAAATTTTTATTCAGTAGTTTAAGATTTTTACTTAGATGAAAAGCCATACAGCTGCTTATGGTCTGCTGGCTCTTGAATTCGCAAAGAAACTAGAAAGGCAAAGAAACTACTTACATAGAAGAACGAGGGATTCAGAGCATGTAATACCTTCCACTTCATCTCATCATTACAAGTTGAATTAACTTGAATTAGCTGAATTAACTGGCCAGTTAATTAAGCCCAGTTTAAAAAAAAATTAGAGACATTAAATGCAAGTGAAAATAAAGAACGTAGTAAATGCATAGCTTCTTTTCCAAACACAGAATGTTTCTAATTTACATATAGTTTAAGCTCTGCAAGTTCAGTCTAAATCTGGGTTTGAACCTTGAATGTATCTATCCACTGTACAACAGTACATTAAAAATGAGGTTTTAAAAAATGATAAATAAATAAACTGCCTCATCTGAAAAAAATAAATAAAATAAAAATGAGGTTTCCAGAAAATTAAAAGACAGAATAGAGGCAAAATTCCAAGGCCAAATTTCCATGTGTAAATTTTCAAAGGAAATCAGGAAAAACCAGTTTCAGACCTATTGGAATGTTCCAACCAGGGAAAGTATATAGGAAAAGGCATAAGAATGTGAAGAAAAAGGGAGTTTGGAAATGAGTTTCTGTGAAGGGAGCTGTTGTAGGGCTTTGAGTTCCCACTTCCTCTTTGAGAGGAGAATCAGGATCTGTTCTATCCCAGTCCAAACCTAGTAAAGTGAGTTTCAAAAGGATCTTCCGGATCATACTGAAATGAGCTTCCTGCATTTGGGGGCTGATGCCTGACTTACACCTATGAAAGCTGAAGTCAACTCTGGGGTGGGGTTTGATGCCAAGCCAGGAACTCTGGAAGGTAACAAAAGTCTATTTATTTGGAGGTGGAACCAAAAGAATGCCCTGAATTGAGGTGGGTGTTCATCCCCAGAGTTTATGGAGCACAGGTATGTAAGGGTGTTCATAATGGGCCACAGACCAAAAGAGGTTGTCCTGGACATCGTTCAATAGAACTGTCTGGGAAAGTGAGACCTGGGCAGAAAGAGATGTGAGATGAGACAAGAGGTGGAGGGAAAAGAAAGCAAAACACAAGGTAGCCGAATGCAGGTACATCTGTTTAGGCTAAGGCCACTGCAGGAGGTAGGTAGTCAACAGTCAAGCTCAAGAAGCCAATGGAAACCTCTGTATCAGAGAAAACATAAGCCAGGCCCAGCTATGGTCTCCAGATTTAACCACCTGTCTCACAAAAGAACACAAGCCACCATCCAAATAAGAGCTAACCTACATCCTTACCTGTTTTCGTCCCCTCTGCCCAGTCCTCCCAGTACTCAGGTTGCATCTGATTCAATTAAATCAACAGTTAGAAAGCAAAGAAAGAGTTAAGAGAACACAGGAGAAAATAATACACTTTCCTTCCCTCACTATAGTACTTGAGCCCAAAGCTGGCCCAGGTTGTGGAAGGAAAGAAAAAAAAAAAATTTATCCTAACTCATATGTGACTTTTGATTAATAGTTAGGACTGAAAATGCTAACAATGTGTTACTTAAAGTGATCCTAGGACGGCTATTATCGACGAGCGAGCCAGAAGAGGCATGGACTTCATCATGCTTTTACCCAGGGAAAGGGAACCTTTATGTCCTCTAAATAAAACGTAAGATGGCAATGGCAAATGTTTTGCTACGAATGCATTCTAGGCAGTCCAACAAACAAGTAGCAAATAAAAACGAGTATGGAATCATAATTTAATATTAATTTTGGCCAAAAATAGTTATTTCAACCCATAACGTATCTGAAATTTTCTGGAGTCCTGGGAAAATATTTTCCTTCTCCAAGCTCATTTCAGCCTAATCTAAACCCTGGAGTCCTTGGGCAGAGGACCTGAATAGACATATAGCTAACCACCAGACACCAAAAAAGATGCTCAACATCACTAATCATCAGGGAGATGTAAATCAAAACCACAGTGACATATCATATCACACCTGTCAGCATAACTATTATCAAAAAGACAAGATATAACAAGTGTTGACAAGGATGTGGAGCAAAAAGAACCCTTGTGCACTGTTGGTGGGACTGAAAATTGGAAGAGCCACTATGGGAAACAGTATGGAGGTTCCTCAAAAATTAAAAATAAAGCTACCATACAATCCAGCAATTCCACTTCTGGGTATTTAGCAGAAGAAAAGGAAAACACTAATTTGAAAAGATATATGCACCCCAGTGTTAATTTTAGCATTATTTACAATAGCCAAGATATGGAAGCAACCTAAGTGCTCATCAATAGATGAATGGATGAAGAAGATGTAGTATGTATATACCACTGTGTGTGTGTGTGTGTGTGTGTGTGTGTATATACATACATATACATCCAAGTAATAAACAATGGTGTATAACTCATCTATAAAAAAGAATGAAATATTGACATTTGTGACAACATCGATGGATCTAGAGAGTATTATGCAAGTGAAATAAGTCAGACAGAGAAAGACAAATACATTATGATTTCATTTCTATGTGGAATTTAAAAAACAAAAGAACAAACATATTAAAACAGAAACAGACTCACAGGTGCGGAGAACAAACTAGTGGTTGCCAGAGGGGACGGGTGTGGGAGGAGAGGCAAAATAGGTGTAGAGGATTCAGAAGTACAGACTTCCAGTTATAAAATAAATAAGTCACGGGGATGTGATGTACAGCTTAGGGAATATAGTCAATACTATTATAACCTTGTATGGTGACTGTTGATAACTAGGCTCATAATGGTGATCATTTTATAATGTACAAAGATAATCACTATATATACACCTAAAACTAATATGATATTGCAAGCCAACTGTATTTCAATTAAAAAAAAAAATCTTGAGTCTTGAGCTTTCCCACCATTCAACTGAGAGTCTTGTGTATAGATTCAAAGTCATTTGACTGAGATCTGAGCCCTGTATTCTTCGTTTCTGTCCACTTGGAGAGCAGACTCTTGACATACACTATTAATAGTGACATACAGTATTAATCTGAGCCTGTGTGTATGGGAACTGAGAACAGATAATTATGACTGTCCTCAATGGCATCAACCTTATTCCCTCATCTCTATCAGAAGGATTTATATACAAGAATATTTGTATTCCTTCAAACTCACAAAGTTTATACTTTTTCATTCTCTCATCTATTCATCCATTTATCCGTTTATTAATCATTCACTTAATATGTATAGGATATTTTCAGCATGCCAGTTAGTAAAAGTTAAAAGAAACAGAAAAAAATGGGAAATGTTAAGTCTTGGAATCGTGACCAAAAATAATAAAGTGTTTGCCACCCATCCTTATTATTTAAATAGAAAAATAGATGAGAAAGATTAATAATACAATTTTTTTGGAAAGGGTTATTGAAAGTCTGTGCATATCCTCTCTATAAGAGGCCAGGGTTTACTGCCAGAAAATCTCTGAAAAGTGAGTTGATAGGTGGTGAGCTAGAGAGTGTACTGAAATGTGGAATGTTGCAAAAAAAAAAAAAAAAAATCCAGTGCATTAGACTAAATATTTGTGTCCTCCCCAAATTTACATGTTGAAATCCTACCTCCTAATGTGGTGTTATTAGGAGGAGGGGCCTTTGGGGAGGTAATTAGGTCATGAGGGTGAAGCCCTCATAAATGGGATCGATGCCTTATAAGGGGACCTTAGAGAGTTCTCTCATGTTCTGTTTGTGCCTATATGAGGACACAGTGAGAAAATGACCATGTATGAACCAGAAGTAGGTTCTCACCACACACTGAATCTGTGATGCCTTGATCGTGGACTCACTAGCCTCCAGAACTGTGAAAAATAAATGTTTTTTTTTTTAAGCCACCCATTAATGGTATTTTGTTACAGCAGACTAAACTGAGGCATCCATGCAGTATCACAAAAGAGCCTACAAAGTTTCTTATGAGAGAAAAAGCCAACATCTGGGCATCCACTTTGTTGAGGACATCAAATCCAGATTACAACGGCACCCAGGCAGTAAGGCCTTTTCAACCCCTTTTCCTCTAATTCTCACTCTCAGCTGAACCTAACCTTTGAGCGGACACAATTAGAAATGTGAGAGTGTGGTAAAATGGTGGTTGACAGAAGATAGTGGACACAGAACATGCTCATTTATCCCTTTCAGTCTTTGAGGTCTGGGTCTTGCCAAGGATTGTGACAAGAAGTGGAGAAGCCTTAAATTGAATAATAGAAGTAAAATAAAGTTTCAGTATTAGATTGCACTGGGCTTTTTAATATCTGCGAATGAGCATAGGAAATATAACAACACTCTTTCAGGATTTCACAGTAACCAGTTCAGCATTTTTAGCAAATGGGTTATACACTATTCTTAAGACGTTCAGTGTCAATAAAGACAGAGAGGCTGTATATAAATCATTAAAATGCAATTCATTTATTCAACCAATATTTATTGACCATGTGCTATATATGCTAGGCATTGTTCCAGGTAGTACTGGGAATATAGCCATGAACACTGCGTTATATGCTTTAACATGGGTTTCAGAAAAGGTGCTTTGAAACTGAAGAAGTGCTTAGTTCTATCCTGGAGTTTGTGGGAAGATTTCATTAAGGTAATGCTTTTATATATCTTGACAGAAGTAGAAGTTTGTCAAGGTGGGAACTACCAGGTAGCAGAAATAGTGTGTGCAGAGGGAGAAAGAGGCAAGATTGAAACAGCATGAAAGCCTCGTTTCTCGGGGAAAGCATGGGCATTGAGTCAAACAAACCTAAGTATGCATCTAGGTGATATCTGTGTAGCTGAGTAACAGCTGACAATAGTATTAGCCTCTCTGCTGCGTTTTCATACTTCTTTTCTCAAGCATTAGAGATCATGAATAAGACATCTGTCACCTGATGTTAGGCTCATGCTTCCTCAACTTTCAGGTCACTGCTCTGACACCCCTTGATAGGTCTGAAGCTGTCAAGACTGTGGGTGGGGTTCTGATCTCTCCAAATATTCATTTTGCTAAAGTCAGGGAGAATGCATCCAGTGATATTTTGGCCTATTGGAGAACGTCTTCTGTCAGGAAAGTCACTTTATTTCTTCTAATTGGTAATTGTTTACCTGTATTTTAGATGAAGGAGAAGATAACCAGGCAGAGAAGCAAACCAAGTCACGGTTAAGGAGTGAAAGATGCCCTAGACAATTCACACACTGTTAGTCCTAAAGCAGAGCTACATAGGTACAGAGATGCATGCATGCATACATGTAATGAATCACAAATGTTCTTATTTAACAATGGATCATATCTATCATAGTCTGGACTAATGTATTCTAGAGATTTTATCTGGCTTAATCCTTCCAACAATCTTATGAAGCTGGTGTTGTGATCCATGCAGATAATTCAGTTGCAGATCAGAGAGGTTAAGTGAACGGTCCACAGTCACATACCTAATAAAGCACACACCAGTTGTCTCTGACTCCGGGACCTATGGCCTCGCCATTAGGGAACACTGCTCCTTTGTTTATTATAGGTATTTCCACCCAGTTCCCAGAATCTTATGCTCATAGGTGGGAATCTGGGAACAGCCCACCAGGGATCAGCCAACACTCCCTTCCCTCTGATCTCCACCTATCATCCCTGGCCTGGGGCTCACTATGCTGCTTCACTTTCTCTCCACTGGAGGTGAGTTATGTCTTTGCCCAGAAGTTTCAGAGACCAATCCTCTTGTTGTTTCTAGGGCTTGTGCCCTCAATGGATTCACTCATTTCACCTTCTACCTGTTTCCTTGACCTTCATTCAGATAGGTTCTTTGTTGTCCACTTGACATGCTTGATTATATGATTATTTCCATCATCATCATTATATCGGGTAGGAATGAAAAGATCTTTTGTAGCTCTGTTGTTCATGTCAATGATACGGAAGCATGTGAAAATCAATCACATTAAAGGCAAAGTTATAGTTTATTTTCTACTCGTAAAAGGAATATGGACTGTGAGGGAGTCACTCTTTCCAGTAGTCAATGGCATGGACATTTTATTCAGAAGCCATTCTAGATATCAGTGGTGTGGTGCGCTGGTTTGCTCCGGTCCTATGACCCTTGCCAAATGGGATGCTTCAAAACGCAGATGCATTTTCTGACTCAGTCAGAATATTTTCCCAGTGGCCATATGGAGGTTGTATAAGTTCAGTCAAAGGGTTTGACAGGTTATCTCTTTGGACAGGAGAGCCAGGACATGATGTTCACCGAAGTACTGTCAGTTTGGGCATCAAATGCACAGGGTTTCTGCCAAGGCTGACGTCTTGTTCTCCCCTCCTGTCCAGCAGGGAGGCTCTCCTGCCAAGCCAGCTTAAAATAGTTCCTTCAGTTATGCCTGGTACTTGTTAACTCCTTGAGGCAAGTGATGATTTCTAAATCCTTCGTCACAATAGCTCCACCTATTCCCAAATTAATAATGTAGAATTAAAAACCCACAGACCACACATGGGCAACGTGAAGGAAAAATTCTAACTTTCCGTCGCCTCAAAATTTTCACATTTATTAAATATACTCTAGTGGGTGATTGGCTTTATCCACAGTTATTGAGTTCTAAAGACTGTGTTTCCAGTAAATCCCACTTTGCCTGGTAGATATGTTCCAAAGTTATGCTGTATATATGAATTTCATATGAATAGCATCATATTATAAACATCCCTGAGGGATGTAATTATACTAAGACATTATCGTCATTCTTTTTAACATCAGCGTTATTTCTGCAACACCTGTTTCACGGTAAACATTTTGCATTTATTCTGAATCACTTCTTACCGCAACATTACTAGGTAACAATTATCACCATTTTCCTTATGAGAAAACCAAGGGCCAGATAGATTAATTTTATCTTCCAAGACGATAAAATCCAAGAAAGGATAGTGTTTTTATCAAGTTTTGCTAATTCGAACAGGAAGTATTTTCCTTTTCATCATACTGATTTTCAATACTGGAATGGAATAACATTATTTATAAAATGAATAACCCTATGTAATGCAAAATATTATTAAAAATGCAAGTGACATGCTCTTTTTAATTTTTTTGTAGCATTCATGGGTAGTGGAAATAGTGTGGGAGGAAAGGGTGGACAAAAATCTTCTTAATTTGGATGCTCCATTTGGAAGCTACCCTAGAATTCATCCAGCCCAATTGTTTTGTAGTATATGTTCCAGGTTTGTTGGTTGAGGGAGGTTAGCTCACTTATCTAATTGCAGTCATTACTCAGGAGTCAACTCCAGGACCAGAACAGAATCATTCTGACTCATGGTACACAAGTGGAACAGCCAAGGTGCCTTGAATTTGAACTCCCTACGAGGTGGTCTCCGTAGCCACTCGAATAATTGCACAGACTTAGTCTTGCTGGGAATAAAAAAGGATTAATTGTGTAGATAAAGTTTATATTTTATTTTGTCAGTTAATTTTAAATGAAATTTAGAGAAGTACTAAAAGCTAATGCACTTTTATTATAGATACATTTTCTTACACCATAAAATGAAAGCCAGAAATAATGTCTATGAATGAAAATTTTATCTTTAGAAGGTTTCTTAAAGTTTTATATTCAGTTTTCATAAGAATTGAAATCTTCACTCTACTGCTTAAAAAAGGATTGTCCTGTGGACCTACAACTAATGTCTAATCCCTTGATTTTCATTTCTCAAACACCTCAGGAAGTGTAGGGGTCAAATACAAATAGAGACTATTTGAATTTCTGATGATTTTTGGTTTGGTGAGCCCAGGTGGCTAAGAGCACAGAACAAATATGGACCGGGCCCAGGGTTAGCGACTCTGCAGAGAGACTCATACTGTCATGGCCCTACAGTCCATCCAGAAAGTCCAGCAGTAGGGTCTGTGATAAAGATGTAATGTCTTGCAGCACAGAACAGGACTTCTGGCTTCTACAAAATCGATGGTGCCATTTCTTTCCTAACTTCACCATTTTAAACTTTTTTTTTTTTTTTTTTTTTAGTTTTGCAATTATCAAATATTTTCCCTCACTTTCACCTTTAAGAAGCAAATATGCCTCGGAGGTATTAAAATATCAGTGAAAATTACCTGTTAAAATTTCAGTTGATACATTATTTCTCCTTAAGGGGGAGTGGGATAATTCATTTAGCTTTGACAATTTGGAACAATGTTGCTTAAGCACACTTCTCTTCCTCTCCATCCTCCAGCCGCCCCCGCCCACCTCCCTTTCAAATCAGTGGTTCTAGAGCAAGAGCTCAACAGCGGGTGGGAGAGAGCTTGAGGAGGAGGATGGTCCTTAGGAGCCATGAGAGGACACCAAGATAAATGCAATTTGTTTTGAACTTTTGTCTCCAGGACAATAGCCATCAATTTCTAGAGCTTTTATTTTGGAATTGGTGAAATTCTGAGCTTTTGGAATCTTCTAGTGGATTCAAAACGTAATTCAAAAACATATGAATTCATATGACCTTTCTCTGAATCACAATTTCTCACCTTGAGGCAGAGGGTGATTGGATTAACATGGACTCAAGCTATCACACACATAAAGACACTATCTCAGAGATTCTAGAGACACTTTCCTCTCCCTAAAGGAGATTCATTCTAGTCATTCTCTTGTCCCTGATGGATTTTTCTCACATCCGTCAGATGTACATGGAGTTGGAATATTGGTTGACAACCATAAATTCAGATCCTTTTGCTTCTTTCTGGTACATTCTTTCCTCCAAGTCGTGAGAATAGCGAACTGAGGTATCTGGTGAAAATTAACCAGAACAATGAAAGGTTTGGCCACAATCTACATGAAGTGTTAAAATGATATCATATCTCTTCATGTGATTATTTACAGAAGTTTGCAATCAGACCAAAGGCAACTCACAAGAAGATATTACATTCACGTCCATTGAACTGCATGACCAAATATAAAATAATTCATGTAGCTCTAGGAGGTAAAAGTGAAGTTATATTTTTCTTCCTTCTTTACTTCATCCTATGCTTGTAGTAATTTTTTATGTATTTATTGGGAACTTTAATACAGACTATGTCAAATATTCTGTATTTTCCAATGCAAAGCGTTCACCATGAGTGGAAATCAAATCCCATTTCAACACTGAATCTGAAAGATTACTTTATACAATTTATTAAATGAAGCACATGGCCAGTAACAGTTGAAAGGTAACAGGTAGAAGCTTCCTGACTAGATGTGGTCCTATATGCTGTCATTGTAAGTGATCTGTCAGGATTTTCATGGTCATCCTCTCCTTCCCACATGTGTTTTTTTTGTTTGTTTGTTTTGTTTTGTTTTGTGGTATGCGGGCCTCCCTCTGCTGCGGCCTCTCCCCTTGCGGAGCACAGGCTCCGGAGCGCAGGCCCAGCGGCCATGGCTCACGGGCCCAGCAGCTCCGCGGCACGTGGGATCCTCCCAGACCGGGGCGCGAACCCGGTTCCCCTGCATCGGCAGGCGGACGCGCAACCACTGCGCCACCAGGGAAGCCCCCCACATGTGTTTTGAAGGCATCTTTCTAAGCCTTGAGCATTCTCGTAGGGAAAGAACTTAAATGTAATATTGTAACTCAGGGCAATTTCTTTCAACCCTACGTGATTTTACTGTATATGATTTAGTGAATTACGTAAGTGTCATTCCTGAGACACTGGCATGTTATTCTACTCAAAGTATATTTATTTGGGTACGATATGTTTCTCAATTAATGACCTCTATGGCATTTTTCAAAGATGTGGGGATTCAGGCAGGATATTTGGTCATGGTGAAACAAACAAACAAACTTTTATTACTGTCTTTATTTTCTGCCCCTTTTGTTCTTTCTTGCTTCATGCGCAAAAAGGTGCTATTTTGGTTTATAAATATTTGTAGAAGTACATTTAACCTGAACTTTGAAATCTCCATTACACTTTGAGGTAGTGTGCATTACTTATGCAAATATTCTATAGAGTACAATAAGCAGGAATACCAGGATTAGAAAAGAGCTATTATTAATAATAACTGTCCAACCCATTTATTATATTAATAATATTAATTCACTCTCTCCTAGGCCTTGTGCTTAGCTTCATTATGTATATTTTTAATCATCCCAAATAGCCTATGAGAGAGAAGCTATCATTTTCTCTAATTTACAGATAAAAAATTGAAGATTAGCAAGATTTAAAATAATGGCCAAGCAACAGAATTGGGATTCAAACACAGAGTCTGAATGCAAATTACTTGAACTTATTTACAGCACTAAACTACTTTGGACAGTGATTTGCTATACAGTGGAGTCTCCAATAAAAAGATGCGCAGTACCTGCTCAGCAACGCTTTACTATTGATATTTTAGAAGTAGAAGGAATAGCGCTTATTCTCCCAGATGAACAGAGATCCCTACTTCATATATAGTAAATTTATCATCCTCTTTACTAATTCATATTATATACCAACTGATTATACCTATGTATGTGGTGTAATCTTGAATTGCTGCTTCTGTTTGATAGATATATGACCAAAGTCTCAATTATTTCATATGTAAAATAGGATCTAGAAAACTACATTTGCATAAATGAGATAATTTATGCAAATCCCCTAATGTGCTGCCCAGTATAAAAATGTCAACATACATTCATTCCTTTTCCTCAGACATAATCACTACTGAGTTGCAAGTTTCTAGAATATTCACCAGGCATTTTCTAAGAAAATGTATTTCAAAAAATTATTTGTTGTTTTCTGATTTTTAAAAGGAATGCATGTACTTTATAGAATATTTAAAAATTACAAGATGTATTATAAAGAACAAATAAAAATAACTTGAGTACTGTGAGAAAACATGGCACACTCAATCCAAGTGAATTAGGCAAGGTTTAGGCAAATTAAGAAGTTTCTGGGAGATCCAATATTGGGGAACCCTTACCACCCCAGGACTGCAAGGAGAAGTAGAGGGAATTTTTAGTGGGGCAGTAGCTGTATGGGAGTGGGTTGGGTAAAAGTAGCGTTGGTCTTCATTAGATAAACACAGCCAAGCCACAGGGATGGGGAAAATTAATTCCCTGATGTCATCCTCCTATTACCTCTGAAAGTCCTTCAAGGAACCTCCACTGCCTAAACCCAAAAAGAAGCCAGAAAGCAAGCGAACCAAGGAAAGGGAAACTTCAAGGTCAGCCTCCCAGGATTTAGAATATGATGCAGAAGGGCGAAGAGTAGATTTAGAGAGGCTAAGAAAAGAGAGTCGGCACCTGGAATAATTTGGTCCTTCTAACTGGTAATATAGTATTCCACCAAAGTAGACTAAATAACCTAAGTTGGTATTGCTGAGGCTCCAGCTCAGAATTTATTCATGCTACCATTGGGTAGCATGGTATAAAGCATTTGTGTAATTCATTACTCTGTGATATAGTTCTTTTTGTTTTAATATTTCATAATCAAGCTTCTAAGAATTTCTCTATATTCCAGCATCATAGAACTCGTCTGAACAACTTGAAATAAAATGAGTACATGTTAGTCACATTGTGCTTGCTTCTTGACCTTTAGACATTTAGTCTGAAAAACTCCCAATCATCTTCATGAGCAAATCCTCAATTGCTTTAATTGTCTCAGTTTTACTTTTGTATCTCTTTTCTTATTTCATTAGTTTTGTGCTCTTATAACCAATACCTGGTATGATTGTTGTACTGGTTGAGATTTTTCTGGTTTTAAATATCAGAAATGAAATCCAAACTAGTTTAAATGAAATACTTTATTGGCTTGCATATCTTTAAATTACACAGATATAGTTGTGAATAATGTAGAGCTGAATCTAGAGTCTCAAAACTAATAGTATAATTACTCTTTTTCCTTATGTGATGTTTATGAGTATAGACAGATCTGGCTATCTATCTCTCAATCTACCTCTACATTCACATATATAACTATATACATAGAAATATATGTTATATCTATTCCTATATCTGTATCTACATCTTGCCACTGTTTTTCTCTGTATTGGCTTTATTCTCAAGCAGACTAGCTTCACATTCAAAAGTTGCAAAGTTGCATTGGAAGTTACAGGTGATAGACTAAAATCTCAGCGACCCAGAAGAAAGAGAAACCCTCCCGTATTTCTAGCAAGAACCTCTGTGATGATTCGTGTAGCCTACCTTGGGCCATTTCACCATCTCTGAATAAATCACCACAGACAGAGAGAGGGAATACTTTTACAGGTGAGGCATAGGTCAAAGCTGTTGATGTTTTGCTTTTGTATATCTGTCTGGATATTTCATGGTAGTTTTTTGTGAGGTACACAGCTAAAAATTAGATTTTAGTGACATGACTCTACTACCTAGAAGGATCTCCGGGAGTGGAGATAATGTCAGTCTGGGAGAAAATGTATAAATTATTTGCAACCAACCTAGTCAATATCCTAAAGGCGGAGGAAGAGATAAGAATTATTTACTAAAAGACAGACAATAACTTGTAAGGTGACTTCGTTACTAGGAAAGATTAAAAAGGATACCAAGGAAAATTCAATATCCCTAAGAAAATCATCTTTCAAGAAAAATATGTTCTCCAAACTTCTTAAAAATTAAACGGAAGGTAAATAAAGTTCATTAACCATGGCAGCTGAAAGCAAAATGGACTTTAATAGTCATAATTTGTGTATCTGAAAAATCTACTTTAAATAATTCTTAACCATTAACCAATCATTAATGTAATAAAAGGTTCTAGAAGTATATTTCAAATAATATTAAAGCTCTGACACAGTAGTAGAGAGATAAACGTGTAAATGAAAATACAATTCAAAGCAACAGATCTTTCAAATCAACAAGATAAAACTATGGTCTTGCTTGTTTTGTAAACACTTTCAATTATGTGTATAATAATTTGCTTCCTACTCTCTTAAAATTTTATCTGAATTCTTTAGTGTCATCTCTTTAAACAAAGTCTCTTGAAAAATTAAGTGCATATGCAAGACACCACAGTGTCTGCGCTTAATGAGTTGCGTTAATCCAAAATATAAATCTGTCTGCTTTCACTAACATTGAACGAAGCCCTCTGAATTATTAAAACTTAGGGTATAATATGATATGGTAGGCAGGATTCTCAGATAGTTCCCAAGATCCCTGCCCCCTTGTGTACTCTCCTGATATAATCTCCTCCCTTTCATTGTGGGCGGGACTGTGAATATGATGAGGTGTCATGCTCACGATAGGATACATTATATAGCAAATGTAGAGAAATTTTTCAGATGTCAAATTAATATTACTCCCTTTGGTATTTTCACCAGTGGAAAAAGAGAAGTGTTTTCCCGGGATGTTGCAGTCAGGAGGGGCAGTAAAACTCACTCCTCAGCCCCAGGGCTTACCTTAGGGTTGAGAACAGAAGGAATGTTATAAAATAAAGAACTTTAGATTTTTTTTTCTCTCTTTAAACTTCTCTTCAGTTAGCAATCTGACTAGTTAAGTCATTATGGAAGGGGATTTTCGAAAGGAGATAGGTGTAACATACATGTATCCACTACAAGGTCAAGTTATAGGTTATCCCAGAGTCATCTAGAATTTCATTAGAGAAGCCCAGCTTGACATTGTGTCATATCCAATGTCCACTAATGCAAGGCCATGTCTTTGGGTGTAGGAGTGGTGAAAAGGCAGGTGAGTATTTTATGTAATAATAACAAAATCAGTGTGTGCTTGGCCAAGCACTGCTGACAGACGGAGAGGGAAAGAAAAATCCAGAATTTTGTGAGTCAGCTTCAAATTCTGGGACTGAATATTTGATGTTGAAACTACTAGATTTTATTTTTATTTATACATGTTATTTATATAGTCATATATTAGCATGAATATGTATATTTATATATTTGTATAGATAGAGGAACTTCCTTTCCATAAGGCAATCAGAGGGGGAGAGTGGGCATTTACAAGAATACATTTCTATTAGATTACGGGTTTGAAGGACTATGGTTTTGTTTTTGTTTTCTTTTTTTTTTGGTACCCAGGACTCCTTAATAGAGGTCCAGATACATAGTGAGGGCTTACTAAATTTATATTAAATGAATGACTGGATGACCAGTTCGCTTACTACTTATCAGAGCAGAACTCATAAAATCTAGTCAACAAAATTATCCTATTTCCCTGCCTCATGGTAATCAAACAGTAAATGGAAGCTGACATATTAGACTTGCAGCTAGAAGTGAAAAAAGGAATGATTAAAAAGTATGTATTGCTGAAGGATAAAGCAGAGTTCCCTTTATTGGGAGTTCTCAATTGCTTCTGAGAGTTGCAGTGGTAACTTCCATCTTTGCATAACAAACATTTCTGGGTAATTAATAAGTTCAAACTATTATACTAGGAACTATAGATTTATAGAAATAAAAATTTCAAGTGCTCAAGGATAAACTCGTATATAAACAATGAAAACCCAGCATGGTAAATGCTAATATGTTTTGTGGGATTATGCAAGAGGCCCTTCTAACGCAGAGAGTTGGTGAGTATGTGTGGATCAGAGAAAGGGAATAGTGGAGGGGGTCGTCTAATGATTCCCACAAGTGGTAGTATCTAAACTGAGTTTTGGAAAATGAGTAGGAATTCTTAGTAGAAGAGGAAAGGATATTCTAGTCAGAGAATGATGTGTAAAATCAGGGGAGATCATGGAAGCAGTGAAGAGAATGAACTTTAAAAGGAGCGAAACTCAAGGTTGGAAGGTGCATTACAAGTCTCCATGTGATAAAGGTGGAAAATTTCAAGGGCTTGAGCTAAAGTAGTGCAGTACGATGGGATCAATGAAGTGGGGCTTGACAGAAATTAAGGAAAAACATAGATAGGACTATAAATAGGGTGCATAAACCCAACAGAAGAGAAAGGGACCATTTATTTCCAGGTCGCTTCCTCAGTTACAAAGTGATTAAATGGAAAGGCCAGGCATTTACCCAGGTCTATCTGAGCCCCAAACATATGATGCTATCTTCTGTTATATCGTACTCCTTTTTTTAAAAAAAATAAAGAAGAAAACTTCACAAGCCCTACAAACATTTAAAATGATATTCCATCATTCTCTTTTATAAAAAATTAAGGAGAAACCTTCATAATTCCTCTGGATAGCCATAAGAGCATTCAAACCAGAGAAAGCTGAAAATATGAGTTAGGCAGCCATGGAAAGTTGGTGAGACAAGGATGACCACCTGGGCAGGAAGGTAGACGGATGGTGGTAGATGGCATGCTCTGATGAAAGATTCAAGACACAGAAAGTAGAAAAAACAGCAAAAAGTCCAGAATGAATCCAAAGGACAGAAGTCCAAGCTATAAACCAGAGAAATCCATCTAGAATTCAGTTATTTAGAAATCCAAACACCATTCAGGAGATCCAGCAAGAGAAAGAAAAGATTCCATTACTGGGAGTCATAGTGTCAAGGGTAACAATTTCAACTTTGGGAGAAATGAAACACTAGACAAGGTCCAAATTACTGTTGAATAATAAAGAACCCATTCCTTCCTTTTTTTTTTTTTAAACACCTTTATTGGAGTATAATTGCTTTACAATGGTGTGTTAGTTTCTGCTTTATAACAAAGTGAATCAGCTATACATGTACATATATCCCCATATCTCCTCTCTCTTGCATCTCCCTCCTACCCTCCCTATCCCACCCCTCTAGGTGGTCACAAAGCACCAAGCTGATCTCCCTGTGCTATGCGGCTGCTTCCCACTAGCTATCTATTTTACATTTGGTAGTGTATATATGTCCATGCCACTCTCTCACTTCGCCCCAGTTTACCCTTCCCCCTCCCCGTGTCCTGAAGTCCATTCTCTATATCTGTGTCTTTTTTCTTGTCCTGCCCATAGAAATAACCCATTCTTGAAGAACTAGAACAAGCTGGTAGCAAGGTTGATTCACTGTTACTTTGTAAATAAACTGCTGACAAAAGACTCTTGTATTTCCCCCATAAGAATGTGTGGTCTCATGATCTGATTAGGGGTCAAATGCCTAGAGAGGTTTAACGGATTCTACAGTACAAGTTACAGAGTTACAAGGACAAGGTGCCAGTAAGGTCATTGCAGATATTTTTCTTTCTTTTTTTTTTTCCCCATGTGACTTTAAAGGACTCAAATTAAGCCAGAAGAATTGGAATTACATTTGCCAAATGCTTACACACATTCAAATTCTGTTTGTCCTTTTCTAGTTAATATATTTTCCCACCTCTGAGGTTTTCTTACAGCTCCCTGGCAGGATGATGCAGCTAAAATTCTGTGTAGACTTTGAAATCTGAAAGACTTCAAGACCTAATTTAACATTTATTTACTATGTGAGTATGGATAGCTACTTAAAATCTTGAAATTCACTTTATTCACCCATAATGTGGATGTTGATATACATACCTTACAATGTTATGGGTTTGAGATTATATAATTTTGTAGGAATGTTTAGAAAATGCAAAGCGCTAATAAAAATGGTAGATATCATAAACATTAATAAGTGAATATTATTAAAGTCTATAATTTTCCCATGAATCAAGATGAATTTGGTTTTTTCTTATAATAAAAAGAAATTCTTGAATTTGGGGGGCTCAATACAAATTTGAAACTAAATCAAACAAAAAACCCTGAACAATTTAGTTTTTATGAACAGAGTTCAATATTAATTGCTCATTTAGATATATTTTTGTCATTTTTTTTTTTTTTTTTGTAGTACGCGGGCCTCCCTCTGTTGTGGCCTCTCCCGTTGCGGAGCACAGGCTCCGGACGCACAGGCTCAGCGGCCATGGCCCACGGGCCCAGCCGCTCCGCGGCATGTGGGATCCTCCCAGACCGGGGCGCGAACCCGGTTCCCCTGCATCGGCAGGCGGACGCGCAACCACTGCGCCACCAGGGAAGCCCTGTCATATTTTTAAGTGAGTTACATTGCTAGTTTTTCCCTTGTAATGAAAATGCACATCTCTCATGGAGCAGGTAGGTTTTGTAATCTATTTGACAATAGATTGAAAATTCCATACAAGACAGTAGATTGCATTTTGCATGCATTTTGTAATTTCTTTGCTCCCTAACTCTTCAGGTGTCAAATTCTAGCTAACTTCTCTGTTAATGATTCATCAAAGATATCTTCATCTATCACAAGATTCTGCAATTAATGTTTAGTAAGGTCTTAAACCTGCTGAAATTTGATCATTCTGTAGTACCGGGTAGAAGTTTGTAACCAAGAAGTGTGACAGCTGAGAGCACCAAATTACAAATAGAAGTCTATTTCATACCTGATGCCAGTGAATTAGAAAAAGAAGATAATTGATATGTACCAAGTATCCTAAGGTAGACTCAAGTCCAAGATCAGTGCTTCCTTTTTAGAGATGGTGAGTTAGTTATGTTGGTTAAAAGAATAGGCTGTGGAGTCAGACATCTCTGGTCTTCAGATGGACCCTGCCACTGCCGTAGCCGTGGGCTCTTAAACTGTGTAAGCCACTCTTTTGCCATCCTTAAATAGGAAACTAGCAAAATCTCCACTTCAATGAGTTGCTCAGATTAGTTGAGATTAGTGAGCACCAGCACAGAGAAAACAGTCAGGGGCTGTTAGTTGGTGTTGCTGCTGTGGTAGCGTATCCTAGGAAATGTAGAACTCTTTAATTTTGCTTTCGAACGTTCAAACGTGCCTTCGACTGGATCTTAATGTGAATTTTTAGCCAGATTGTGGAAAAAAATGCGGTCGGGATGCTATAAATGTGAAACAAATGCAAAGCATGAAACTGGCTAATTGCTTCTACATGTGGAAATAGATATTGTATTAGTTTCTTGTGGCTGCTATAACAATTACCACAAGTAATTACTTAAAACAACAGAAATTTGTTTTCTCACTTTTATGGAGGCCAGAAGCCCATTATCAGTTTCACTGCATTGAAAGGGAAGTGTTGGTCAGGCTACTCGCCCTTGGGAGGCTCTACAGGAGAATCCACTTCTTGCTTCTTCCAGCTTCTGGTGGATGCCAGGCTTCCTTGGGCTGTGGAAGCATCAATCCAATGTCTGTCTTCATGGTCACATTGCCTTCTGTCTTTCTCTAATCACTCCCTGTCTCCCTCTTTTATAAGAGGGATTATGAATGCATGTGATTTCATTAAAAACTCACCTGGCTAATTCAGGATAATCTCTCCATTTCAAGATTCTTAATTTAATTACATCTGCAGTCCTTTTTTGCCATATAAGGTAACATGGATATCATTTAAGGACCATGAATCAGTCTACAACAAATAGCCATGAAAATTTTCTTAACATAACCATATCCAGAATCTGGACAGGAAAATTTTTATAAATGCTGTATTTGTTTGGATTAGGTTAAACTGAAAATAATAGAAGCCTTAAAATTACAGTGATGTGAACACAAATGTTTTATTTTTTCTCTCATTAAAATAAGTCTAACAGTAGAACATTCACACACATAAGGGAATTAGGCATCTTATATAGTCCTACTCTACAATCCTTGGCATGTCAGCTCCTGAACCAATATGGTAGCTAAAACTTGCTTCAACCATTGAGCTTATGTTCCAATTGGCACAAAACAAGAAAAAAAGGAATTACAGGGCTTTCTGGGGTGCTCCACCAAATAACTTTGTTTACTCAGACCGGCTTCCCCTATTTGCAAAGGAAGTTTTCAGTAGGACACAACTGCTAGTTTCTAATATCAAAAAGATGAAGAAATGAAAGGCAGCTAACCAATGTCAAGTTAACCAGAAATCTGGTCTAATTTGAACATCACCCAAAGAAGATTTAGTTTCTCCTTTAGAGCTTTTTACATTAGAGGGAATCACAATAAAACTTTTATTATGAAAATGTACAAACATTAAAATAATTTTAAGATATTAAAAGAGTGGTAATAATTATCTATACATCTGAAAATTAACTGTATTTAAAAATTAACATTTACTCATATTTCTTTTACCACTCTATTCATCTATCTTTTTATCATCTTTCTAGCCTATCTACTCTTCTCAACCAGTTGAAAGATGGAAAATAAGCCACACAAGTCATGATAGTTCACCCTAAATACTTCAAATTTCTTCTAAAAATAATAATATTTTTCACCTCAGTATCATCACACTTAAAAAAAAACAATAGTTTTCTAATATTAGCTAATGTAGTATTAATGCTTAAATTTTCTCCTCTGCTTCAAAAAAATCCAACACAGTATTTTTTAAAACCAGAGAGTTAAACCAAGTTAAATTCATGCATCATATTTATTAGTTTTTTTTTTTTAGTCTTTTCTAATCTACAGTTCCTCATTTTCCCATGATATTGACTTTCTGAAGAAAGCAGACCAGTTGTCCTATAGAATGTCTTATATTCTGTCTTTGTCAGATTGTTTCCTTGCAGAGTGTATTAACTTTTTTTCCTATCACTTTTATATTGTAAAATGTTATGTCTAAAGGCTTGAATTTTTGCTGCTGGAAAAAAGACTTGAAAAACAATGCTGTGTATTTTATTTTGCATCACATCAGGAGGCATATATCGTCAGGTTGTATCAATATTAGCGATTCTAAGTCTGCCAGTTTTGTGAAAATACAGTTGACAGATCGTTTGTTTGAGAAGGTTTGTTTTTCTCTTGGCTATTAGCAAGTAACCTGTTGGATGATTCTTTGGCGCCATGACACTCATGAGACTAACGGTTTTAGCATCCATCACTTTCTGAAAGAATGAGTTTATTGGGGGCTTCAAAATAATGTTTTTCTATCATATTTATCCCACATATTAGCAGGTATTCTTCTGAGAAAAGACTGCCACAACAACTGAGTATCTTTAAAAAAAAAGGGCAAAGTCTATTTACCTTTTATTACTTTTTTTTTTTTTCTTTTTCAACATGTATGAGACCAAGCGTCCCTGGCTGCTACAGGTGTACAGCAGACAGGTATAGTTAAGAAATAACTTTATTTTGAGCAGGGGGAACGACAACACAGCACTTAGCAGCTATATTGTAGTCTAAATCCTGCTTTATTACTAATTTTCATAGTAACGCATTGGTATAACAATCATTACCACTGATGGCAGAAGTGACTGCCATCACACGAAGGGTGTGTGTGTGTGTGTTTCCCTCTTTTGTTTTAATTATCACCGTATTTTTTATTCATTCAATGTTTTAAAATCTAGTATCATCATTTTTTGTTTTTAGGCTCAAACAGTGTCAAATTTAGCCAGAGACTGACCCTTTAACCTGGCTTCTGTGTCTCTTTGTTAGGTCGCTATGTGATTTTTGAACCCTCCCTGCTCTCAGGCACAGCAAGAATTCCCAGGTTCACCCTCTAATTTCCCTGCTTGGAATTAGCCAGGATCTGGACTCCAGGTCTTCTGGGATGCTATTCTTACAAAGCTCTTTCAGTAAATGGTGCTAACAAATCTATATGTCTTTTCTCTGACACTAAAACCTTTTTTTCCCAATAATATTTAAATATTTACTTATTTGTTTTATCCTGTGAGATTCAAAAATTAACTCTAATTGCATAATCAACAGTATGTTAACAGTAGGCGACGTAAGTGGTTTGTTATTTGCAGATCCCCCCAACCCTCCCCCCGCCAGATATGTCCTACAGAGAATTATGTTTATGTTATTTGACCAATTCTTTTCCTTCAATGGATACGTTAGAAACTTGATATACAGTTACGAAGAATTTCTCAGTTTGTTTCCAAGTCTAAGTTTTACACCTTTTAAATTTCATTTTATTTTTCAGACAGATAAGGCATTTAAATAATTCAAAACTGCATACTCAGAAAAGTTCTTCTGTTCTTCCACCTCAGTTTCCACCATCCCAAATCTTATAATTAATAATTATTAGTTTCTTGTTCATGCTTCCTGCAATCTTTCTTGCCTAACTTATCCTTATTTCCATTCCTTTCTTATATTAAAAAAAAAGACTACTAGATACATTGATCTTCATCTTGCCTTCTTTCTCTTGGAGGTCACTCCAAAATTGGATACAGAAAACTCCCTTGATTCATTTGCTTATTTGTATGTCTATTTTTTCACATGCCATAATATTCCATTGTTTTTCTGTACCCTGTGGATGGACATTCGGATTGTCTAAAATATTTTACTATTACAATTAATGCTACAGTGAATAATCTTGTGCATATTTTATTTTATATTTCTGGAAATGTGTCTTTAGGAGAGATTCCTAGAAGTGAGATTATTGGATCAGAGAACAAAAATAATTTATGAGATATTGGAAAGTTTTCAGACATTGGACTTGTACATTTTGTGCTCAAATCAGAAATGTATGAGAATATCTGTTTCTTTCCAGCCTTTCCAATAGAGAATATTGCCAAACTTTAATTTTTGCCAAATTGAAGGGTGTGGCATAGCATTTCAGTACTGTTTTAGTTTACATATTACTTAGTGTTAGTTAAGTTAAGCACCTTTTTATTCATTTTAGGACCATTTGCTTCTCTTTTAACAATGAATTGTGTTTTCTTTATTTCTGGAGTATTTTTGATTATTGTTCTAAACATCAGTTTTGTTTAGGAGTTGTATTTTTTTCTCTTGAAAGAATAATATAATATGTATATTGAATATTCATTGCCTATCTTCTATATTAAATTACATTAAATGTAATTTTTACCTACTTCTTACTTTAATTTCATTTATTTGGGGTTCTTCTAATTCTTAGCATCAATGCCCCTTTTGGTAGAATAAGCTCTCCCCGGGTTTCCTTTTAAGTCATTCTTTATTTTGAAGGTGATTTTACCTTTTTCTTCCATTTTTTCTTTTTGCAATCAGTCAACAGCTATTTCAATCTTCCTTATTTTTATCAACTTTTATTCAGAATACTTGAGTTTCTGATGTGTGATTTTTTTCATGCCTGCAATTGCTTGTTTAATTCACGGTGGTTGCTTCTGTTGATTTTGTTTTCTAAATCGTGGGTCACGTTATCTTGCTTCTTTGCAGCAAGGCTTAGGAGCTCTCTACTTTAGCCTATTACCATGTTTCCTTACCATGGGATAGTTTTCTCTCTCTCTCTCTTTTTTTTTTTTTTTTTTTTAAACTATGGTCACAGACATTTTGAGCCTCTGAGGAATTGTTTTTCCTCTTCAACCCTTTTCTAATTTCATCACCAAAGGAGATTTTTCTTCTGCCTCCAGCTTTGTTCCCCATCTTCAGTGAGTTGTTACCATGCATGAGATAATGCCCAGTGCGCCTCAGGATTCTTTCTTAGCTTTCATGTCCTAATCCCAGATGCAGATCACTGCTTTGAGCACACGAAGGTCTGGCACACTGGAAGGGATTTCCCTGTGCTCAGCCATGGGTATTCTGTGAGTGTATAATCACCCAAGGAACCAGAGGAAAGAAGTTCAGGTGAATGGAGACGTAGTCTGTGAATGCGGCTCCTTTGAATTGTAAGACATCATGCCAACTCACAGAGACATTGGAAGTTTATTAAAACTTTGGCCTTTTTCTCTTTACCCCCATTCATGGTACGTTTATCCTTTTTTTTGCCATTTTATTAGGAATGAAACCAGACATGGGTCTTTCTTACCTGGGAAGATATTGTCTCTTTCTGGAATTTATTTTTGTACCCTCAGCTACTCTGATGGATTTTTAGAAGCTGTAATTGATTTTATTTTTTATTTTTAGCTTACTGTTTTGTTTTTTCTGATGGTTAGGGTATGTCAACTAAAAACAAAGGCACAACCTAAAAGTTGAGGATTATGTTTTATTCCATGGATTTTCTTCGGACTTCAAGCTGAAAGACAGACTCTCAGAGATCTCTGAGTGAGGTAAGGGAGGTACTCTAGAGAGGTAAGGGAAGAATCAGGATATATAAGAGTTTTTGCAATGAAGACCAGGTCATCCAAACTTCAAAAGATTATTGTTAATTAAAGAAAATTAGACATCTCAAGTTAACTAATTTAGCACTTTTCTATGTATGGGAAGTTGTAAGAGTCTGGGCTCCTTGAAATCATTCCTTTGATATGCACCTTAGCTATCTAAGGCCAGTATCCTGTTCTTTCCCATCCTGAGTTCCCTCAGGGTATACCGTTGCAGGGTGGCTGCAGTGACTGAGGGCTTGGCAGTGGACAGCCCATTTTCCTCCATCCTGAGTTCCCTAGGGGCTCATCATGGGGTGGAGTATGGCTGTAGTGGCTTGATGGCTGCAACATCTTTTGTTTACTGTTGTGGCAGACAACATATTTCATTCACAGGTAGAAGAAATGGTCTCCTTCAACTTCTGATACCCTCCCTGAAAACTCATTAGAATTTGTTTTATAGAATTAAATTTGCCTCTTACTATAATAGAAAATTAATCTAGAAGTACTAAAATGCTATCTTTTGTTCTGGCTGTACTGTTGGCCCAAGATTCTTTGGCCAATCTGCTTGAGTAGCAGGTGTCCTTCTTTTACTGTCATTAATCCATGTGAAAACTCCTGAATCTACTTTATTGATAATAGAAGATAGACTTTTCAGCCACAGAACACCATTCTTGAGTTAAAATTCTGCATAATTATCATCAAGCTAAGTGAAATTTTCTTTTCCAATGAACCAAGTGTTCAATAGTACAAATGATGGAACTTATTTCATTGTTTATTTTAGTAGTAATTAGTCATTTGTTTAGTATAACAAATGTATAAATACTTTCATGTACATTATTTCATTATATTTCACTACATTCCTACAAGGTAGTAAATATTATTCCCATATAACAGGTGAAGAAGTTGATGTTTGCCAAGTAACTCAGATAGCCACTTAACTATCTCTTTTAAACATCTGATTTTAAAGACCTCATATTTTGTCCCTCTTTAGGGTTCATCCAATATCTTACCTTTTCAAAATAGGCAAAGCAGATAAAAGACTAAATAAACAAAGAAACAAAAAAATTCCAAAAATAAGGGAACGTAATAAAAAGAAGCAAGCATTTTAAAAATGTCTAACATTTCTGCTTCATTTATCACACAGGATATTTTTGAGAAAATGAGAGTATTAAATTGATCAGTATTATATGGGATACTTAAAAACTAATCCCTATGAAAAATTTATTACTTATCTTCAACAGAAGTTTAGAGGAGTCCACTAGGTAACCTCTTTCAAGCATTTATTATAATTGTCCTTGTGGTACAAATGTAGCCATTTCTAAGTTTAGAGTAAGACCCTTGCCCATCTGACATTCAGTAGTATCTGGTGGTAATAAAATATATTTTAACCTTTAGTATAGACTTGAAATATTAAAATAATGTTTTGTATGCTTATTCTTTGGCAAAACATCAAAATATTTGCTGATATTCATGATTATTGGCCAGAAAATAAGATAGTAATGACAGATGGAAAGACCACCATGTTATAAAAGAGAAGCATTTTGTTGAATGTCACTCAAAGGGAGGCACAGACAGTTAGGCGTGATGGATCAGAGTGTATTAGAGAGTCCCTCTACTGTCTTGACTGAAGGGTGCTAGAGAAAAAAAAAATCACACTTTTACTTGCTGCTAAGTGAGGTCTACCTGCACTTAGCATTTACTGGGTGCCTTTTTTGTGCGGGGTATATTACAAACACCATTTCATTTATTCCTATTGTCTAGTTCATAGATGAGAAAACTGAAGCTGAAAGTAGATTTTAAAAAAGAGACAAACTTGCACAATGTTACATAGCTGATACGTGATGATAGGATTTTAATCAGATTTGACATGCGAGTCCCCTGGTGTTTTTTTTTTTTTTTTTTTTTTGCGGTACGCGGGCCTCTCACTGCTGTGGCCTCTCCCCTTGCGGAGCACAGGCTCCAGACGCGCAGGCTCAGCGGCCATGGCTCACGGGCCCAGTCGCTCCGTGGCATGTGGGATCTTCCCGGACCGGGGCACGAACCCGTGTCCCCAGGGAAGCCCGTCCCCCTGGTTTTTCCCCTAGATTAGCAACCTCAGACATAAACAGTTTTTTTTTTTTTTAACATCTTTATTGGAGTATAATTACCTTACAGTGGTGTGTTAGTTTCTGCTTTATAACAAAGTGAATCAGCTATACATATACATATATCCCCATATCTCCTCCCTCTTGCATCTCCCTCCCACCCTCCCTATCCCACCCCTCTAGGTGGTCACAAAGCACTGAGCTGATCTCCCTGTGCTATGTGGCTGCTTCCCACTAGCTATCTATTTTACATTTGGTAGTGTATATATGTCCATGCCCAAAGAAAGCTTTATATCTCTGTTTTACCGAGGGTGGTTTTCCTTAAGTTTGGTCCTTGAGTTTGCTTTAATCCTGTCTTTGCTTTAGACTTAATTGTTTTTTAGATATAGGATTAACTCTATTCAAGGAAAAACAATTTAAACAGAGTATTTGTTTATATTCAGACTCCTACATCCAGTAGAAGTAAGGAATAATAGAGGTCATCTTTTCAAATGCTTTTGTTATACAGATGCAGAAAATAAGGTTTCCCAAGATCACAATTAGGAAAGAAGCAGGCCTGAAACCAGATCTCTAATATCACAAACCTGTATTCTTCCCAATAAAGAAAACTGTAGAGTTACCTTTTACCTCAATCTCTCCAATGATTTTTTTTTCATAAAAATCCTGCAAGAAAATGATGAACTGTGGGTTTTCTTTCTTGCAAAAGAAAATAATAAATCAATATAAATTACATATGAACACACCGTTGGGGAGGGGGAAATTTCCCTCTAACCCTCTTGAATTCTTTTGGCTGGTCTAACAAATAAATTGACACAAAACTGAATAAAATGAGAAAAAAAAAACAATTTAATTTGTATGCACGGAGTTCTCACATAAATAGGACCCCTGAAATGACCAAAGCAGGCTATTTTTATATCACATTTAGACAAAGAAACAATATTTGTGAAGATTTAACAAAACAAAGATGCTTGTGCTAGGGATAGCAGTCAAATAAAGAAGTGATGAAGTTTGTTTATATGCTTTCTTAGCCTTGAACTCCCTAACTCTGTGATAAGAGTGCTTTCTGTCCTCCTGGTATAGAGGGGATACCTTTACATGGGAGATTTATTTCTCACTTTTTGTAATCTTTTTTTTTTTTTTTTTTTAATCAGCTGTTTCTCAAGTAACTTTAACTTAAAATAATCGATATGCCATTGAAGCATATTTTGAGTTGGCCTGTCCTGGGCCCGAACAGTTCCCTCCTCTGAAATTTCCTTGGAAGTTTCACATATTAAAAGTTAGGCTGGTAAATTGTTCCATCTTCTTGAACCAGTCTATTAGTCTTGACAATAATTTAGTTCAGTTAAACTCATTTCAAGATGTGGTGATACAGGTGGGTTCCCAAAGTTAAGCCTATGGTGCAAGCAATCAGGCATTTCGATTGTGCAGGCAATCAGGCATTTGATGGAGACAAAAGAAAAACAAGAATTAAGAATTGGAGAAAATTATCAATCACTTTTTGAGTTTTGAGGGTAGCTAGTTGAGAAGAATTCTAAATGTCAGGGTTGAAGCATCTTTTGTAGTTTGAAGGTCTCTTGATGATGCCATCGAGTGTTCATGTAAACATTCAGAGTGGTCCATATAGCAACACACGTGAAGAAGATTGTCTACACGTGAGTTATTGCGGTGATTTCCCCAAAGTTCATACTGAGACATGTAGCTTCAGTTAGTAGAACTTCAGGAAAAAGGGCAGTTTTAGTTCTCAATGATTCTAAGATAAAGAGTGGGGGAAGGGGCTTCCCTGGTGGCGCAGTGGTTGCGAGTCCGCCTGCCGATGCAGGGGACACGGGTTCGTGCCCCGGTCCGGGAGGATCCCACATGCCGCGGAGCGGCTGGGCCCGTGAGCCATGGCCTCTGAGCCTGCGCATCCGGAGCCTGTGCTCCGCAACGGGAGAGGCCACAACAGTGAGAGGCCCGCGTACCACAAAAAAAAAAAAATACAAAAAACAAACCACAAGAGTGGGGGAAAATTGGAAATGTTAGTTTGGAGAGTTATAGCCAGAGATTTGAAAAAACTAGAAAGATTCACAATCCAGTTCAGTTTTCAGGTAAATACAGAACCTCAAGCAAAATTAATAGTGCTAGAATCTAACATCCACAAATGTGTATTATAGTTTCTACTGAACCATAATTTTCTCTCTAAATTCACCCTTGTTTCTACCAAAGATAGCCAAATTAAGACTAATTTGTTTACAAAGTAAGTTTATATTCATTAATCTTGGCCTGGTTATTTACATAAGTACAGAAAGAATAGCAATTAACCATATAGGCTCTTTTACATCTGTTTTGCTGGAATTTTTTATGAGGAGTTTACTGATTGAACTTTTAATAGCCTCTTGAGGCTACAGAAATCAAGCCAAACATTTGCCATCAGACTTTGTCTGAAATACCTATAGATTTGTGTGGATTCCTCTCTTCTTGAGGTTCCCCCATATATCCTGAGGTTCCTTGCCTTTTCAGGAAGGGACCTGCCTTACTCATGTGGTTAGGCTGCTGGGAACCCTGTAAGGCTACTTGTCCAAGTGGCTTTATTGGTTCCATAAAGTCAACCTTAGGTCCTTAAAGCTGTCTGGTCATATGTGAGTCTATGTATTTATCTCTCAAATATGTCATTCCAGTCAAAGCTTTGGTAATATAACAATATTTCCAATCGTGTCCTGTTATAAGGAGAACAGATTCTTATTGAACTTATGCAAATAGCTGTATTGCCAAGAAAATAAGAATACTCACTGAGCATTTCTGAATTTGGGAGGGATCAGGTAGTGAGAAAAGGATAAATTTTCAATTCTGCTTACAAAGGTATAATTTACCAAATTGCTTTAAGTCATAGTTAGCTTAAGAGAAACAAGAAAAAGTTTTCCTTAAATCTGGAGAAACAAAACATTTAAAAAATCAATAACTTTTCAAATTAAAAAATAATAAAAAATATAATTGTCTTCCTTGATTCATTTAGTCCCATGTAATTAATTCTTGTTTTGCTTTATCTTTTGTTAGAAGTTTTATGACGCCATAAGTTTCTCCATTAGGGTTCTGTAAATTCTTACCCAGTTTAGTGGTATAATTTGAAAGTCATCAGAAACTTATTTTTTAGAGTACTAGTTAGATATCTTTCCAAGAATTTCACTGAAGGTAAAACACATTTGCAAGAAGCTTTTATAAAAGCATCTAAGTAAAACAGTAATTGTCCGTGAATGATAAAAGATTTTAAAATGTCCATCATTAAAGATCTGATTATTCACTATAATGCAACTGATAAGGAGATTTGGTTGTCTCTGTAACATACAACATTTTACGATAACAATTGAAATTATGACTGATAACATTATATTAGGATATATCCAAATTTTAGAAATTCCATATGATTTTTAGAACATTTATATTAATAACATTTGCTTATACAATAAAATCTAAGAAGTTTTATCATTATTTACTTAACAATACCTCCCATATAATTTAACATACCAAATAAGCCTAATTCATTTAATCTCTCTCATAAGGAGAGAAAACAAATCTTTTGAGGTGTTCCAGGAGCCCTTTGGAAAACCCCAAAGTTAGTTTGAGGTCAATAAGACTTCATTCAGAATTTGATTTTGAGGAAGTTTGTAAAAAATATCAGAAAGGTTTTAAAACACTTGGTCAAATAGGATCATAGGTCACTGTGAAATAATACTTAATTATCCATTTAATCAACGTGACAAAGACTTCATGGGAAAATAAGAAAGTTAAATAGTTGTAAAACTCTTTTAATATTGGAAATATTCATTTTTTTCTTCCTAAGTAATAGAAGACATGATAAAGACAAAATATTGAATCTTTCTTTTTCTAGGCAGATTACCTTAAAGGTAAAGAAACCTTTGTTTTCAATTTCTCATTAAGAGCGGATCAATAATCTAAGAAAACTTTGTTCTTTTAACAGAGAAAAACCAAATATTAATTTTGTACCAGCTTACTTATGATATTAAAACTCATTTACTTAATTAAATTTATTCCAATCTTAGACCTAACAATACATAAAGTCCCTTTTCAAATATTCCTTTTTTATTTTTCTCAAGTACAGGACAATTTTGCTCCAATACCCTGATCTTTTATAATATCTACAAGCATTTTGAGAAGAATAAGTGAGTTTGGGGATTGGTAAAAATAGATGGGGCTTGTCTTGTTTCTAGAGTTGCATTTCTGGTTTTTAGAGATTTGCAAGACAAAGATAGTTGTTCTATTAGCCCTTGAATATTGACTTCCAGCTGGTCTATTATTTGTGGGGGCGCCTGGGGAATTGCCAAGGAGATGTGATGATTTTTCTTTCCTTTAAGAAAGGGAATTTATGTTGGGTCTTTGTTTTAGGTTTAATTTCTGTTTGTTCATCTTAATAAGGGACTCCATAAGGTAGCCATTATATATATAATGTGTGTGTGTGTGTCTTCTCCTTTCAATTTGACCCTCTCATAAGTACCAATATAACAGCTGTTTATGATGAGAGCTCTCAAAATAATTCCTTTCAAATATAGCCAGTTTAAAGATCCATCATCTGGTTATTGATGAGTGGGCTCTTATATTATTATCAAATAGGGACCCAAGCCAATAAGCCTTTTTTGTGGCTTAATCAAAGATGCAAGGGACATCTCACAAGAGAGTATGTAGCCCTCACAAGATCCAGAACGTTCACTCCCAGAGTTAGTGTAAGAGAGTAAAAGCCCTTTGCTGGTATAGGTGGTAAGAATGGTGTCATGAAAATGGTGTCTCCAGTTTCCTACGAGAATGTGTGACACATCAAGTTATAGATCTACTAATCTATGACACTGAGCAGACTACTGGAATGACACTTTTCTAGCACTAATAAGTAACGAAGGTTGAGATGACAAAGGCCCCTTATGGCCTAGGACCCCTTATGACAAACTACCCTGAGAGCTGGCATGGCTGGACAAAGAGAGCACTGCTTGACTTCTTGTTCAGAACTCCGGTCTATTCAGCTGGTCACCAGGTGCACCCCAGTAAGTGCACCTTCTAGCTGGCTGAGACCAGAAAAAATATTCTCACTGGTCACAAAGCTAAACTCTCAGGACATAGAACAGACAAAAGGAAAATCTTCATCCAGTTTTTACATGGGAGACCCACAGCAAAGCTTGTGTAAACAGACTCTGGTCTGGTGAGGCATGAACTCAACAGTCTGTGAGGCCAGCTCAAACAGCAGGCTTTTAATGGGTCTATACCTGCTGTTCTTTTCTATAGTTCTTCCTCCTTATGACAAAAGACACAACACAGAGAAACAAAGAAAAATAATTACCATCTCTGGGAGGAAAGGATCAATCAAAATTGAGAGTGTTCATTTAACCCAATACCAGAGTCACTATGACCCAAGGATCCCATTTCACAAATACTATCTCCAGGTAATCTAAGTTTAGAAAGAGAGAAAAAGGACTCTCACCACTTTTTTCTTCCATCTGACCCTGACGGCAGAGATTCAGGAGGCTGACTTGGTAAGAACTCTTACCTTCTGCTGAAGGTCAGGGGTCCCAGGAGCAGTTGGAGTAGGGGAGTGGTGGAGTGGGGTCCAGTCAGTATCCTGTTGATCCCACCAAGTGTCAGGGAGGGGGAAATTTCTCCCCTACCCCACTTGAGTTCTTTTGGCAGGTCTAATAACTAAATTCACACAACAGATTGACATGAGATAAAAAAAAAAATTGAATTTATATGCATGGAGGTCTCATAGAAATAGGACCCCTGAAGTGACCAGGGAAAGCAGTTTTTATATCATTTTTAGACAAAGAAATAAATATTGGTGAAGATTTAACTGAAAAGGGTGGGGCTTATGTTTGGGATAGTAGACAAATAAAGAAGTAACAGAGGGTGTTTTCACATCTTTTTCTTTGGTATTTTAGGTTAATAGCTTTATTATTTTTTTCTTATTCTACTGCATAACTTGATTTATTATTTGAAACTATTTACAGCTTTCTTAGCCTTGAATTCCCTAGCTCCGTGATAAGGATGCTTTCTATCCTCCTGGTGTAGAGAGGATGCCTTTACATGGGAGATTTATTTCTCACTTTCAGGGAGAGAGAGGAGGGTCAGAGTGGGTTTTTTTTTGGTTTTTTTTTGTTTTCTTTTCTTTTAATATCATTTTTTTTTCACCAGCTGTTTCTCAAGTAACTTTAATTCAAAATATTTAATATGCCATTGAAGCATATTTTGGGGCAGCCTGCCCTGGGCCCTGACAACACCCTTCTAGAAATTCATGGGTAGCAGCCTGTAATTTGATCATGACACTATGTTTGAAAGAAGTGGCCTCACCTGGCAGCATAATGTGATCCAATTTTCTCTGTTCATTTTATATATAAATTTGATGAGATTCTTCCATGACACATATGCACCATCTAAATTTGGCCTACCCTAGTCCTTCACTGCCATATCTCCATTCTTCACTGTACTCACAACCATCTGTGATTGTCAGATTGTTTTGTTTCGTTTTACATATTTGCATATTGGCTCTCTCTCCTCCCTGGAATGTAAGATCCAAGAGGATAGGTTCCTTATCTGGCTTCCTCATAGTAGATCACATTCCTAAAAGAGAACTCAGTACCAGCAGGTCCTTCTGAAGATTCTGAAGATAACTAAATACGTTTTAAAGAAAAATGAATGAGTTATTGAATAAAAGACATTTTTTCCAAAGAGGAAATGCAGATAGCCAACAGGCACATGAAAAGATACTCAACATCGCTAATCATCAGGGAAATGCAAGTCAAAACCACGATGAGATATCACCTCACACCTGTCAGAATGGCTATCATCAAAACAACAACAACAACAACAACAAGAAAACCACACAAATAACAAATGTTGGCAAGGATGTGGAGAAAAGGGAACACTTGTACACTGTTGGTGTAGCCACTTTGGAAAACAGAATGAAGGTTTCTCAAAAAACTAAAAATAGAACTACCACATGACCCAGCAATCCCACTCCTGGGTATACATCTGAAAAGAACAAAAACACTAATTCAAAAAGATACATACGCCTCTATGTTCACAGCAGCATTATTTATAATTGGCAAGATATGGAAACAACCTAAGTGTCCATCAACAGATGAATGGATAAAGAAGATGTGGTATATATATATACACAATAGAATACTACTCAGCATAAAGAAGAATGAAACTTTGCCATTTGCAGCAATGGATGGACTTGGAGGGCATTATACTAAGTGAAATAAGTCAAGCAGAGAAAGACCAATACTGTATGATATCACTTACATATGGAATCTAATAAAATACAACAAACTAATGAATAAAACAAAAAAAGAAGCAGTTTCACAGATATAGAGAACAAACTAGTGGTCATCAGTTGCAGGGGTGGCATTATAAGGGTGGGAGGGTGGCAGGTACACACTATTGGGTGTAAGATAGGCTTAAGGATGTACTGTACAACACGGAATATAGCCAATATTTTGTGATAGCTGTAAATGGAAAGTAACCTTTAAAAAGTGTATAAAAAATAAAATAATATTTTTAAAAGACACTTGTAGATCATACTCTAGGAATTATGCTGAATAGCATTACTAAACTAGTAGGATTATAATACAATGCTTTCAGTGACTACTTCTAGGGACCACACACCCTTACTTTTTTTAATAACCTAAAATTACCAAATGCTATTATGTTAACTATCTCATTTGATGTTTGTAATTATTAACCTTGGGCATCCCAGTCCAAGCCCAATTCTGCCCAATGTATAGCAATAGATAAATAATATAATATTAAGAAAAAATATGGAGTTGAGAGTAAAAATCATTCACTGTGATAAAGCAAACAGCAAAGAAAAGTATTTAAAAAGTTAATAAAGTCCTCTTCTCTTCTACTGGGCATTGTATTTGGACTTCTTTGAAGTAACCAACATTAACAGAATGGAGTCTACCTTCCAAAACTTTACTAAGGTTTCAAAAGCCCTTATGTCAGTTCCCTCCAATACTCCCACCTCACCTTTGATACACATCTATCTGGCAGTGAAAAGGAAGAAGAAACCAGAACAATAATTTAAATAAGTCCTTTGTCTAGGGAAGCCTTTTTTTTTTTTTTTTTTGGCCTATTGTTTTTTTCTTTTAATATTTTCTTTATTGAAGTATAGTTGATTACAATGTTTTGGGTGTACAGCTAAGTGATTCAGTTTATATATATATATTCTTTTTCAGATTCTCAGATTCTTTTCTACTATAGGTTATACAAGATATTGAACATAGTTCCCTGTGCTATATAGTAGGTCCTTGTTGTTTCTATTATATTATATATAGTAGTCTGTATCTGTTAATCTCAAATTTCTAATTTATCCTTCTTCCACAATTTCCCCTTTGGTAACCATAAGTTTGTTTTCTATGTCTGTGAGTCTGTGAGTCTATTTCTGTTTTGTAAATAAGTTCATTTGTTTCATTTTTTTAGATGCCACATATAAGTGATCTCATATGATATTTGTCTTTCTCTGTCTGACTTCACTTAGTATGATAATCTCTAGGTCCATCCATGTTGCTGCAAATGGCATTATTTCATTCTTTTTTATGGATAAGTAATATTCCATTTTATTTATATATATGTGTGTGTGTGTATATATATATATATATATTTATATAATGGAATATTATTTCTTTATCCATTCATCTGTTGATGGACATTTAGGTTACTTCCACGTCTTGACTCTTGTAGATAGTGCTGCTATAAACATTGGGGTGCATGTATCTTTTCGAATTAGAGTTTTTGTCTTTTCTGGATATATGCCCAGGAGTGGCATTGCTGGATCATATGGTAACTCTGTTTTTAGAAGTCTTTTTTTTTGGCCCAGTGAGGTTTTGTTTTTTTTTTTAATAATTTGAATAGGTTCTCACAATATTCTTCTGTGCCCTAAAGTAAACATTAAATTTACTAAACTAATCAGAATGAGGAAGTAAACATTTTTCACTTGTAATCACTCCAGACTTGTTCTCTGGACGTCCTACCTGATGCTAAAGAACTCAGTCCTCAACGTACAAACTCACTTGCAGAGAGAAGCCCAGGAAACCTTAGCATGTGCCGAGGCTTCCTCAGTTGCTCTCGCTCTTGCAGTGCAAAATATTTCTTGCCATAGTCCAAAGGATATCTTTCCTCACTTAAAAGGAAGACTTTAAAAATCCATTCTCTGAGAAATGTACTCCTTTAGCCTAGATGAATCTTTGCTTTAGATTATCTTTTGATTTCTATTTCTATTTAGGCTGTTAAAAAACAAAATTCAACTGAGTAAATTTTAAATATCTTATTGGCTTTAGCAATTCATGAATTGGGCAGCATCCAATCTAGCAGATAGACAGGAGCTCTGAGGAGCTGTACAAAATGAGAAACTTTTATAGTCAGAAGAGAGCAGAAATGAGGAAGTTATGCTGGGCAAGAAAGGGTATTGGTTATTGCAATGTTACTTTCCTTTAGGGGACATTTGGGGTCTATCAGGCAAATTACCTAACTAGTACTGATCTGGTGATTCCTGATTTACTGATTTGAGATTCCATTTCTAGGAGAGCCAAAACTGTAATTAAGTCTCAGTTTGTTGACATGGGGCTTAGCATTAGCAACTCCATTTGGAGCCTGTTGTCTTGTTTTTAACAAGCCTGATATGTAAAATATTAAAAAGTTTTAGAACAAAAGAAATTGAGAGCTCAGAGAACTTGACACTCCTGTCTTTTATATAAGGAATAGGAGAACCAGTGAGACAAAGCAGCTTTACTTAGTCTCACAATCAGTGGCAAACCAAGAATGAAATCCATGAATTCAAGTAGTTTCCAGAACTACCTGAAAGATGCATTTCTTATATGAACTTTCAAAACCACATGAAGGCTAGAACAAGCAAACAAAAATATCATGTGGCAATCACATAAAAGAGGGGAAAGAAATCAAACCATATATATTTTTAAAACCAAAGAAATAAATGATCAGAGGCCTTGCCTTAAGAGGGGAATAATGCGAAAGAGGACAACAATTAAAACAACTGTTATTATTCTGAAAACAAAGACAGATGGGTAGTTAGCACACTGTACATTCCTGTTGAGAAGAGAATATGGCTGAGAACAGACAGATTACATCCAAGCTGAATCATCCCTCCCCTCATTAGTTTCTTTTTTTTTTTCTTTTTTAAAAAATTTTATTTTATTTTATTTTTTATACAGCAAGTTCTTATTAGTCATCAATTTTATACACATCAGTGTATACATGTCAATCCCAATCGCCCAATTCATCACACCACCCCCACCCCCGCCATGGCTTTCCCCGCCTTGGTGTCCATACATTTGTTCTCTACATCTGTGTCTCAATTTCTGCCCTGAAAACTGGTTCATCTGTACCATTTTTCTAGGTTCCACATTTATGCATTAATATATTTGTTTTTCTCTTTCTGACTTACTTCACTCTGTATGACAGTCTCTAGATCCATCCACTTCTCTACAAATGACCCAAGTTCGTTCCTTTTTATGGCTGAGTAATAGTCCACTGTATATATGTACCACATCTTCTTTAGCCATTGGTCTGTCGATGGTCATTTAGGTTGCTTCCATGACCTGGCTATTGTAAATAGTGCTGCAATGAACATTGGGGTGCATGTGTCTTTTTGAATTATGGTTTTCTCTGGGTATATGCCCAGTAGTGGGATTGCTGGTAGATTTTCTGATGATGCCCATTCTAACTGGTGTGAGGTGATGCCTCATTGTAGTTTTGATTTGCATTTCTCTAATAATTAGTGATGTTGAGCAGCTTTTCATGTGCTTCTTGGCCATCGGTATATCTTCTTTGGAGAAATGTCTATTTAGGTCTTCTGCCCATTTTTGGATTGGGTTGTTTACAAACGAATCAATGGACAAAGGATTAATCTCCAAAATATATAAACAGCTCATGCAGCTCAATATTAAAAAAACAAACAATGCTCATTAGTTTCTTGCAGAGAGGACATAACTACCGAATGGAAGGGTAAGCAGCCTGTTCTGAGTTAAGTAGACTGATTTTATTTCTTAACATCTATCTTCTACCAAACTCAATAATGCCATCTTTGAGCAGAAAGAGTGTGCATGCCATTCTTCCTTTGCACTTAAAAATGTATCGTTTATGATGACTAAGAATTCTAGAATCAAATCTAAAAGGGACCTTCAGTAGCATCCAGTTCAACCCCCTCCTTTTATAAATGAATCCCAGAAAATTAATGAAACAAACTGGGGAAAATGAAAGAAACACTTGAGCACAGCAGGCTGTTCCTTTTTGACTTAGATAAATCAGACTGTTATGGCCTTAGAACCTGAACCGAAGTGAATATTTGATGGAATTTAAAAAGATAGAAATGAAAAAGCATCAACCCATTTTTTTATACTCTGTGTTCCATGGTGGCATCTGAACTCATTTGGAGCATATTAATTAAATTGACCCTAGGGCAGGATAAATTAGAAAACAATTTGTGGGATGTTTGTCTAAGAGGAGAGGAGTTTAAATAAGCTATAATATTTATAATCTCTCTTTATTCCCAAAGCACACAAGTGCATACATTCTTCCATATTTCAGTTTTGTGGGGCTGAGTGCCTAACTTTGTATTATCATTCTCATTTTACAGATAGGGAGAATATGCGACAGAGAGGAAACATTTGAACCTGGTTAATTTTTCTCTTAATTCTGCCTTTAATCAGTCCAATCTTTAGCTGTAGAATACAGCCTAATAAACTCTTGGCCTTTATAAAACTGATGCCTCTGACAAACTGAGCTGGGAGCATGAAAATATTTCCCCAGTGTTTTTTGCAGCTTCCTTTTTTCTAATACTTAGTTTCACTTATGAGGTTGGGGTTATAAAACAATCTGTTTCAAAATATGAAATTGACATGTCTATGAAAAAATATATACATATTAATTTAATATTATAGTTTATAATAGAGTATGGGAAGAAAGAGCTCCCTGTGTTACACATCTCAACTACTGGTTCCTTTGATAGGTGTTTTTATGTGTCCACTCGTTAGGCTATGGTGCCCAGTTGTTTGGTGAGACACCAGTTTAGATGTTTCTGTGAAGGTATTTTTTAGATGAGATTAACATTTAAATCAGTGGACTTTGAGTAAGGCAGATTACCCCCCATTATGTGGATGGTCTTCATCCAATCAACTGACGACCATAAGAGAAAATACGGAGGTTCCCCATGAAGGAGGGAATTCTGTCTCTAGACTGTCTTCAGACTCAAGACTCAAGACAGTAACATCACTCCTGCCAGAATATGTATACAAATATATATAAAAAATATATATGTTGTTCTGGAGAACTCTGACTAATATAATTCCTAACTTATATAAACAAATACTAAGAATTTAGTACACGAGGTAACTACAAAATACAGGAGTAAAGTTGTGTCTCCTCCCAATTGTGATGCTCGTTAAACCTGAGCTCTAGGCTATCAGGATCTGCAGATGCTTCTAGTATAAATGTCCACTCAAATGCTTTCTTACTACTAAATTTACACATCTTTATCATATCTAGCCAGTAAGGAATTCCTTTACTTTCCCAGGAACTCCATCATGTACTTAAAAACACAAAAAGCAAACAAACAAACAAAAATGCACAATGATTTCAGGTGTGATAACCTCGGAGGGATATACATCTCTATTACTATATAACATGTCTTGGCCTGGCTTTGTGTTGCCTCTATGTTTTTCTTGGGGTGTGTTGCACCAAGAGATGGTATTTTGGCACAGTTGGGGTCCTGCAAGAATTGTGAAAATATCAAATTTCTTATTGTACTACTGTCCATTTGTATATACTTTCTCCTAATAATCTACTCATTTCTGTTTAAGGGCATATTTGCAAACATCCAATTCTCTTGATTCTTTCAACAAATGGAGCCCTAGTAAGACCACATCCTCAACTGGGGAACACAGCAGAGTCAGTACCCAGGCTACTGTTCCTATGTTTCCAGAGTCTTAAAAGCTCATACTTCCCTCTCCTTCCCCTCCCATCATATATATTTACCATGCTCTGCTGTGCTATGAGCTTTATATAGCAATGCTGAGAGCCTCCATTTGTTAATAATATTGTACTAATGTTAATGTAGCAAAGATGCCTCTGAAGTCATCTTCATCCCAGCACACGCCCTACCTACGAAGTTAACAAGGCAGCTCAGTCTAGTTCAGAATAAGGATGATTAAAAGGAAGAAATCAGTCACAGAAGCAAAACAAGTGGGGGCAAGGAAGAGGTTTTAAAACAAAGAAGGAGGAAAAAAAGGTTTTTCAACTTACTCTGAGCTTTGCACCTCTTATACAAGTCTCCCACGTTACTCTCTGCTCCCAAACCTGGCTTCAGTAAAACTGTAGCAGAATCCACAGCCAGTCTCAAAGCAGAGGTCCAGAGGGTGTGGGAATTTGGCAATCCCTCTCCAAAAAATGCACAGCTTTCTTTCCTCAGTAATGGCCGTGTGGATGTATCTTTTCCTTGAAAGAAAATTGAAGCTCATATGAATCAAGTCAAACATTCATGCCTGATCAAACAAAAGCACAGTTTGTGAACATGTAAATGATCACATATTCATTTGGTAAATTAAACGTGACACGTCCAGGCCTATGACTTGAAAGCATTGTGGTTTAAACTGAAATGAACAAAATTTATTTGGGAGGAGAAGAGGAAAGAAATTAAAGAATAAAACACAAAATACAAATTGTTTGGAATGAATTGAATATGAATCTCCAAAAGAAGATATTGAAGGCAGTGGTTCTAATGCATTTGATCAAGTAACCCTTTGTTCATTAAAAATGTTGAAGGTCTATGGGGCTTCCCTGGTGGCGCAGTGGTTAAGAATCCGCCTGCCAGTTCAGGGGACACGGGTTCGAGCCCTGGTCCGGGAAGATCCCACATGCCGCAGAGCACCTAAGCCCATGTGCCACAACTACTGAGCCTGCACTCTAGAGCCGGCAAGCCACAAATATTGAAGCCTGTGCACCTACTGCAACAAGAGAAGCCCATGCTCCGCAACAAGAAGCCACTGCAAGCCTGCACACCGCAGTGAAGAGTAACCCTTGCTCGCTGCAACTAGAGAAAGCCTGAGGGCAGCAATGAAGACCAAATGCAGCCAAAAATAAATAAAATAAATTTATTTTAAAAAATTGTTGAAGGTCTAGGCTTTCCTAGCACATATGTTGGCATATTTTGCAAGGCTAGTCTTAAAAGAAGTGGCCAGAGTTCTACAAATTTTCCTTTACTTGGACTCATTCCCAGCCCTGAGTTGATAATAATGGTATGAAATCCTACTCACCCTTGATAGCACTACTCAAAAATCAGCTTCTTGAAGCTTTGTCTCACTCCCCATGGAGAAAGCTACCTTCTCTTTTTGCTGCCAATTTAAATTGAACTCAGTATCTGTGGTGAGTATTTGTCAGTTGCCTTCCTAGGATCCATAGTATGCCATCACAACATCCTGCTCCCACACCTGTCCCCTCCATTAACACACACACATAAATATTCATACCTTTCTCTAGCCATCAATACAGTTGTCTTCAGTGAGGAATGTGCCTCTTTCCCCCTTGTCAGCCAAGTAGTTTGGGACAATTTACCCAGCCCCAAGCTCTAAGGATCGGTCAGCATGTCTCATTCCTTTAACCACAACTGCTTGTTCAGTGATAAACTTAGATAACATAAAGTCATCTGGACTGTGTGAGCTTTCTTGAAGTTTAGAAGCAAATCTGTGCTCTCAGTTGTCTTCAAGATAATTAAGATATAAGCCACATACTGTGTTCTTTGCTCCACTCCCTTCTCCTTTGCCATGGGTATCTGATATAATTGATTCTAGACAAGATCTTAAACTCTTAAGTTATTGATGGAGAGGATTTTTAGTTTAACCCTCCATTACTATGATTGAGATTTAATAATTGGAGTTCATAGACTGGTATCACCAAAATGGTGCAATGTTGAGAAGACTTCAGTTTGAGTCATTTATAATGACCATCCTGAAAATATAGCAGACTCCCTGTTCAGGAAAATTATTTTGTCATTCACATGGGTAGAGAATATTCAGAAATATCATAGACAAGTGGAATGAAAGGAACCATTCTAAGTAATATACTACCTGGTCTTCTTCCCTTCCTTCCTTCTTTCCCTCCTTTCTTTCTTCTTTTTTTTTTTTTTCTGTTTTAAATTCATGTCTATGTTTATTATAAAACCCATGTCCAGTTTTCAGACTTTACTTTTACTTTATTTCATATATCTCTTTCTAATTGGTGATTTCCCAGCTGTTATTTACTTTAAAAGAATTATTCCCACCCAATAGAAGGTTTGTGCAAAACTACACACACACATTTTTAGGAAGATAGTATAGTATAATGGGAGGGTACAAAGAGGATAAAGCCTTATATGCTGTAGGCACTGAGATGAGGGTTTATATTAAACAGGTTTGAGAAAGAAAAAAAAAAACTGAATTACCTCTAATTATTTGTTGAGTACTAACTATATGCCAGACACTATACTAAGCACTTTCATTAACTCATTTCATCTTCACAGAAACTTTTTCAAGTAGTTTCTTGTATTATTTTCATTTTACAGATGAAGAAACCAAAGTTCTGGGAAGTTACATATCTTGCTTGAGATCACACAGCTAGCAAATGGAAGAGCTGAGATTCAAAGCTAGGCAATCTGGCAAAGGACTATGCTTGACTTTATCTTACTAGCTTATGGCAGAGACAGCATTCAGTACCAGATTGGTCTGAGTTAAAGTCCATATGCTTTCCATAATCCTCCACCAAAGTCCTGGAATTCAGAAGTTCTGAGTTCTCTTTCTGGTTTTGCCATGAATAGTGTGTTCTTGAACAAGCTGGTTAAATCTGAGGGGTCTCAATTAACTCCTCATCAGGTTGTTTGTTTTTTTGGTGTTGAGTTGTATGAGTTCTTTGTATATTTTGAATATTAATCCCTTATCAGATACAACATTTACAAGTATCTTCTTCCATTCAGTAGGCTGCCTTTTCATTTTGTTGATGGTTTCCTTCCTTCTCTTTAGTTTGACATAGTCCTTTTTTTTTTTTTTTTTTTTTTTACTTTTGTTTTTGTGCCCCTTGCCTGAGGAGACAGATCCCAAAAAATATATATATTGCTAAAACTAATATCAGAGTGTACTGCCTGTTTTCTTCTAGGAGTTTTATGGTTTCAGATCTTACATTTAAGTCTTTATTTTGGGTTTATTTTTGTAAATGCTGTGAAAAGTAATTCGGTTTCATTCTTTTGCATGTAGCTGTCCAGTTCTCCCAACACCATTTATTGAAGAGGCTGTCTTTCCCCCATTGTAAATTCTTGCCCCCTTTGTTGTAGATTAATTGACTTTATAAGCATGGGTTTATTTCTGGGCTCTCTATTCTGTTTCATTGATCTATGTGTCTGTTTTTGTGCCAGTACAAACTGTTTTGATTACTGTGACTGAGGTTAATATCCAAAATATACAATTCAACATCAAAAAGAAGACATAGAGATCGCCAACAGACACATGAAAAGATGCTCAGCGTCACTGATCATCAAGGAAATGCAAATCAAAACCACAATGAGAAACCATCTCACACCTGTCAGAATGGCTATCATCAAAAAGACAACAAATAACAAGTGTTAGCAAGGATGTGGAGAAAAAGGAACCTTCATGCACCATTGATGGGAATGTAAATTGGTGCAGCCGCTATGAAAAACAGTGTGGAGTTTCCTCAAAACATTAAAAAGAGAACTATCATATGATCCAGCAATTACACTCATGGGTATTTACCCAAAGAAAACAAAAATACTAATTTGAAAAGATAGATGCACCCCAATGTTCATTGCAGCATTATTCACAATAGCCAAGACAAGGAAGTAATCTAAATGCCCATCAGCAGATGAATAGATAAATAAGATGTGGTATATATACATCACTCAGCCATAAAAAATGAAATCTTGCCATTTACACCAAAACAGATGGATCTAGATGGTATTATGCTATGTGAAGTAAGTCATACAAAGAGAAATAATATGGTGTCACTTATATGTGGAATCTAAAAACAAAACAAACAAATGGAACAAAACCAGATTCATAGATACAGGGAACAAATGTCTGGTTGTCAGTGGGAAGGGTGGTGGAGGGTGAGCAAAACAGGTGAAGGGGATTAAAAGATACAAACCTCTAGTTATACAGTAAATAAGCCATGAGGATTTAGTATACAGCATAAGAAATATGGTTAATAATATTGTAATAACTTTGTACGAGGACAGATGGTTACTAGACTTACCGTGGTGATCACTTTATCATGGATGCACATATCAAATTACTACGTAGTACACCTGAAACTAGCGTAATATGGTACAACAAAGTTTTTTTTTTTAATCAGTACAGTCTATAGAAAGAAAAGTTTAGGATACTGTTCTGAAAAACTGTTTACCATAGTTATATTTACTTAGAAGCAGCATCTGGGTTTGCTGCCAGTAGAATGAAATTGGAAATAAAGTTATCTTACTATTGTTTTCGTATTCTGAGGAAATGTACTTGGTTGCTTCAGTACAACTGTGTCTGTGGCAAGGCTTTTCCCATTCATTCATTTATTCATTCATTCATTCATGCTCAAGCCTGTAATATACACCCTGAAGTGTTTTAGGCCCTAGAGGTACAGCAGGTGAAAATGGCAAAGTCCCTGCTCTCATGCGTCATCTGTTCTAGTGAATAATCTATGGTTGAAAAGGTCTACAGATTTTATTTTATTATAGCCTTCGAATGTGATGAGATTTTAGTGAACTAATTGTTCCTTACCTCAGCTTCTTGCAGATGTTTTTAAAATGTGATGTGACTGTGGACAGAAAAATGCACACTTTCTTTAGGTTTTGGTTGGTGCATCACATATAATAACACAAGAAAGGCCATTTAAATCATCCAGGATGCTATCTCAACTGATGAAGATATTCTTTCTCTGGATACTAAAGAATTTTCACTGAAGTCTCTTTCACTCCACATCTTCTATTATATTACCCATGGACATAACATGTTTTCCAGTGTCATTACTATTTTTTTTAATCCTTGTCTGTATCTTGACCTGATTTTAATTTCAAGCCTAGGCATTTCTTTGTCCCCACCTTGACCTACCTCCTCCTTCCCTGCAGATGTTAGCTTTTGTAGTAGAGAAACCATGTATCGCTAACGTGTCACACACTGTCTGATGTAGAGTATTTGCTCAAATAATATAAGATTGAATGCAACCCAGTTCAAGTGGCTGTAGTTGGTCCCACTGAAGCCACTAGCCACTTCCAGAATTGGAATATTTGAGGCAGAGCAAACCACGCCAGATATTCCAACTATTGAAATGACTGCTGCAGTGGTCTTGCTGCTTTCTTTTCTTAGCTTTCCCCTCCTGTGAACATACATTGTTGCTAAAGGAACTTGATTGTCAGCCAGAGATAGTGAAGGCTCTTTGTCTATCTCCAGCGTCCTCAACAGCCTTTGCAGACGTAATGCAAACTTCATGCTATGTCATGGATATGACTGAACTTTCACCTGTAACAAACGACTCAAGAGGTGAAGGGGTAGTCACCACACACATGCAGGTGGCTGGCTGTGCTCTGAAGCACCAACAACAGCGACTCCTGGTGGTGAAGGCTTTGTGTAACAGACATCAGCCTATGGCAGTAAAATACTTCCCGAATTCTGACTCCCAAGGAGGGCTTTGTGAGTCATCATTTTTCTTCTCTCATGAAGGTTCTGATTTGTCTCTAACGTATCTGCTCCAAGTCAGAATGGAAAGAGGCAGCTTTTCTGGCCTGGGTGGATTGGCTGTATAATATAACCATTAAATGTCTTAAAACTGTTCTGAATTTGAAAGTGTTAGAAAATTCACAGGAGGCCATTCTTTGTGTGATTTTGAAATTATTTTCAATTACAGATTAGAGCACTGCAGTGTCTGTAATATCATTTAATGAGGCATAATGCTTCCTTTTGTCATTTTTCCCCTTGACTGAGATGGGCACCCTTAAGCTGCCTGGCAGATTCCTGAGCTCTGACAATCACCGTGCCAGCAGATGAGAAGGAGTAAAATGATACTGTAAATGAGTGCCAATGAAAGTGATAGCTCTTTAAAATAAATTGCCTAAGGCAACCAAATTGGATGTAATTGGAAGGTGTTCATCAAATTTTGAATTTGGACTCAATAGTACTAAGAAGTACTAAAACACTGAATAAGAGAACACATAAAATAGAAGTCAGTGATTGTGTATATGCATATGGAGGGGGAAAGGTTCACAAAAATATTCAGTGGCTGGTTTTCCCAGTTCTAGAGACTATTAATATGAAGACTATAAAGCATTTATGTTTTGCACACCTGAGTGTGTGTGTGTGTGTGTGTGTGTGCGCGCACCCTTACCTGTGCTGTTTTTAATCTCCCTTCCTTTAAACATCCAAAGAATGTACTGATAAACTATAACCACTCTTAGGAACAGATACTGTAGTAGGATGTACAAACAAAAAATTTGGGAGTAAATTCGCCTCTCATTTTTTACTCTTTGAAGCCAAGTAAAGGTGAATATATTAGAATATAGTAATGGTTCAGTAAGGTTGGCATCCATGGGATTTTTTGAGTTTTCAAAATGATTAGGAATACTATATCTCTTAGTCTTTTGGTAGATTGTTGAAATTGATGTGTACAGGAAAAAAAGAAACATATTTAGACCAGAAAAGCATGATGGGTAAACCAAAGTCTTAGAGAGGAAGTAAGTGGAGATAAATAGGATAACAGAAAGAAGAAGAAATGATGAACGGTTGCAGGGGAAAGAATACATACCATACGGCACAATGTAGTAGGATCCAATGTTAAAAGGCAGGTTGTAGACACATTGTGAACAGCCTTGATGGTAATTTAAGAAGTCTAATATTATGGTGGGGGAAAGGGGCCGACAAGAAAGGTGAGGCTGGGTCAGCAACCAAATTCCACTTTAGAGGTGGATTTGGTCATGGCACGTGGCCAGCCACCTCTGAAAAGTTGGAGATTGTTTGGGGATGAATATGTCTGTAGCCAGAAAAAAAATGTAAAATAAGGTTTAACTATTATAATGGTTTATTTCTTCTGTACATAAACATACCCAGTCCATGACTAGAAATGAGGATTCCATCATGATCTGGGACCCAACTTCATCATCCTCAAAATGACTTACAGTTTCATATCTTGTATGGTTGCTCCCATTCCAGTGAGAATATCTCCCTTCTAGCCTCTCAGAAAGCAGAAGGACATTCTCTGTCCTTGAAATAATATTTCCTGGAAGTTGCAAAACCACTTTTGTTTACATCCTTTTGTCCAAAACATGGCTACAACTTTGTCTGCAAAAGACAAAGAGGAAGGTAGCTTTTGTTCTACTCAGCCACATGGTTAGGTAAAAACTGAGTAGTATTGCTTAAAAAAAAAGGAGAATGGATAGTATAATAAAAATAGTGATTTATACAATAAGATATAGCATAAATTTTTTTATTTTATGTTGCACAATATCCAATCTTTGCATGTAAATGATGGATTTAATCAAAGAGAAAGACCTATCAATCAGGAAGGGAGACCAGTTAAGATCTTCTTGGAATGGTTCTTTGTTAGTAATTAGTGCCCAAGCTAGAAAAATGGAGCTAGAAGACTCTATGGATTGAAGTTTCATGAAAGAGGTAGGGGTAACAAAATTTGGTGATTCTCTGGTTGCAGAGTATGAAAGAACTGAAGTTAACATTCATTCTTATTTTCTCAGGACAGATATATTGGTGTACCTAAGGGAATGATCATGAGAGAGGAAATTTGATTTGGATAAGGTGACATGAGAAATGCCTAAGGAACATTCTTGTTGGCTAAATGTTCAGGTACTTGGGATGCAAAGGTAAATTATGCAAGTGCCTTACCCTGAAGGAGACCCTAAATCTAGTAGCAGGAAACACTCAACCGAGTGAATGAGTTTTTCTTTCTAATAGAAACATGTGCCTTTATCATACGGTTAGAGCAATTCCATCTCTTAATTATATATTTATGCAAGGGGTGCACTTTCTTCATGAGGATAACTTTCTGTGTCTTCCAATTTTCTTTTATAATTTTACCAATTTCTGCTTCATCTATACCAACATGAAATTTCACTGTGCTTTTTAAAAATTCCTTTTTTAAGTTTATCTGCAGTATACAGTCAAGTAACATCTTTTGCAAAAAGATACATGAAAGCTAAAAATTCTGAGCCATCAGCTCTTAAAAATGCCCTTATTTTGAACAAATGTTGGCTAGGATGTGGAGAAAAAGGAACCCTTGTACAATGTTGGTGGGAATGTAAATTGGTGCAGCTACTATGGAAAACAGTATGGAGGTTCCTCAAAAAACTAAAAATAGAACTACCATATTAACTAGCAGTTCTACTGCTGGGTATATATATCCAAAGAAAATGAAAAAACATTAATTTGAAAAGTGTACCCTAATGTTCATAGCAGCACTATTTATAATAGCCAAGGTATGGAAGCAACCCAAGTATCCATCAACAGATGAATGGATAAAGAAGATCTGGTATGTATATATATATATATACACACACACACATATATACGTATATATACGCAATTATATGTATATGCAATGAAATATTACTCAGCCATAGAAAATAATGAAATTCTGCCATTTACAGTAACATGGATGGACCTAGAGAGTATTATGCTTAATAAAATATGTCAGACAGAGAAAGAAAAATACTGTATGTTATCACTTATACGTGGAATCTAAAAAATAAAATGTGTATAACAAAACCGAAACAGACTCATGGATACAGAAAACAACCTAGCGACTTTCCTTAACTTGAGGAAATTTTCGTGTACATATTATTACTTCTTTCTCTCTTTTGTCTTTAGTCTCTTATTGTGAAACTCCATTTAGATGTCCTTTGGAACCCCTAGATCTATATTTCTTCTAAATTAACTTCTCGCATATTTTCTATCACTTTTTTCTTGCTCTGTATTCTGGAAGGTTTCCTTGATTTTTATCTTTCAGCTCTCCAGGTGGGTAATCAGGTTTAGGATTCTATTCAAATTGTGTTGATAATCATAACTTGGACTCACTAGATCTCTTATTTTTACAATAGTATCATCACTTTTAATAAATTGCTACAATATACATATAGATAATATTCATTTAAATTAGATTTCCTTCCAGGTTATTGTCTGTTAATCTGGAGAGTTCTCTTTAGCATTTTTTTTTCTCAAATTTCTGGTAATCCTTAGTTGATGATTTATATGCCTTTAAAGGGAAGGTCTAGGCTGATTAATATAGGTTGTGGGCATTGGTTTCTTTTTCAGTTGGGTAGGCATCTTTCCCCAGGTAGCCTCTCAAATGAGAGGAAGTCATATGCCTGCAGAATAAAAGCAAATGATACAGGTCTCAAGAGTATCTAGTTAGGTATTGAGAACATGGAATTATCAGAGATAGGCAATTCCACACCTCCTAGTTGGAGCATTTACCATGCATCAATCTCAATGCTACCTTTACATACTAATATGGCCATTAATATTCATCTCCATGCAGTTTAAAATTTGCAGATAAAATGAGTTGGCCAGCACAGAAAGAAAAAAAAATATACCCAGAATATAGTTCCGCACTATTTATTTCAATTACAGATCTGAGGTAAGAGTACCAATGTCGCCAATACAGAGAGTTGCAAAGGGGCATTTAAAGGAGAGCCTCATACAAGGTTTTGATGAATTCTGGAGGCAACAGTGTCTGCAAAAATGAGAATATGCCTGGGGAAAGGTGATAGAATGGACCTTTCCTCTCTGTCATGGGAGTGTAAAATGAAATTAGGACTCAGGGAAAAGAGAATAGGGGCAGATGAACAATTCAAGCATGGAATATTAACCACTGGAAATAGGAACCCCATCTCTCTCCATTTTACCTTCCCTTCCTCTCTTAGGGAATCTCAAACCTATCACTGAAATAAATAGAGTGGAAGTACACTTTGGGAGCATTACATAAGTCTGGCCGTGTTGCCCAGCTTCCTTCCTCCAGGCAGAATTCTAGTTAAATAATTCTGGACAGATGGATGCCTAGCCTTGGAAAGCAGGGACACAGGGGTGAGGATGGACACAGAAGCGGCACATCAGTCTGCTTCCATCTGAAACTAGTGGATACCTTATTTTTCACAGAGTCGGTAACCATGCTGTTCACATGACACTCTGCATGATTCCATGGTGGGAGGTGGGCTACAGGAGCACTCTATTTTCCCATATGGGCCAGATATGTTCTATTTTAAGGCATGAACTTGTTACCTGGTGTCATTTTTGAGGTAAATTACTTTTCTACAAGGGTGGACAAGTGATTAAAGCCAGTTGTGCTCTGTTTGGGTTGTGATATATATGACAGATGACCTTCCCATGCACAATACACCCACCCAAGGCTTTGTGAATAACATCTCACTTTACCCTTCCAATTTGGGAACCATTTGAGAATTGAAAGAGGAATTAAGTATCAACTTTACTACTGATAAAGATGTATTGGAGAATAAATAGATGGATTTTTAAAAAATTCTCTACTGCAGTCTGATCCTCAAGCATACTCCTTGGACCAGCTCACTAAAGGATGAGGCTACTAATTAGATATGTACCTGGAAAGGTAAAATAGAAGGATTTGTTTTATTGCATTAAGCCCCAATAGCAGGATTAGAAAGGGAAGAGTTCAGATATTCACAGAGAAGACAAACATAAGTCTTGACCTAGATATGTTTACCATATTAAATCAGGATCAAAAGAAGATGCACACACTGTCAGGGCAGGCAAGCTCAAGGGGGAGAATCAAGAAGAGGTTGAATTGCACAAGTTCTTTCTCGTATCGTTGCCTTTCAGATAAATTGCTATTTTTCCATAGGAAGAAGCAAATAATCTCTTCCCAACACTTCCAAGGTAATGGATATTCTTACTCTAAATGCAAAAGTAGAAGGATTAAAAGAAAAAGAAAAAAATTCTACATTTTCTACCTATAACTCAACTTATAGCTCTCTCACATTAGAAAAGATAGTAGAGCACAAGTGAATGACAATGACAAGGTCACAGAGATATCACTAAGTATTATCTAGAATAGTATTTTAACTATGCTGAATTACACATGAGCATTACAACTACCTTATACCTATTGGTGAAAAATCACTCACTTGTCTAAGCAAAGAGAATGCTATCAAGTAATTGTTTCATAAGCATATTGGTAAAGCCTTCGGGAAAGCTTCCCATAGAAAACGTTTAAGTCAGAAGAGAATAAAATGTTACAGATAGACGATCCATAAATCTCATAGATCCCCCTTTCTAGCACTGCTCATTAAAGAATAACCATGTTACTAGAGGCCTTTGTTGTATATGGCTGTAATATTTTACACATTTGTATTGAGATATAATTCACATACCATAAAATTGACTTTTTTTAAGTGTCCAACTCAGTGATTTTAGTATATTCAGAGAGTTGTGTAAATATCACCTCTATCTAAATTTTGAACAGTTTTATTACCTCCAAAATAATTGTTGTACCAATTAGCAGTTATTCTCCTTCAAACCTCCAGTCCTAGGTAACCACTAATCTATTTTCTTTTTCTATAGATTTTCCTATTCTGGACATTTCATATAATGTGCAGGTATACACCTTATTGTTTGTTTGCAAATATGGTTTGCTAGTATTCTGTTAAAATCTTTATTCATCTTTCTTCATAGAGGATATTGATATGTAGTTTCCTTCCCTTGGAATATCTTTTCTAGGTTTTGGTATCAGGGTAATATGGAATCGTAAATGGGATGGGAAATATTCCCTCCCTTTATATTTTTGGAAGACTTTCATATTGATTGAGTTGGCACTATTTTTTTTTCGATGTCTGGTAGAATTCACCAGCCATATGGGCTTGGGCTTTTCTTCATGCGAAGTTTAAAAATTATTAATTCAATCTCTTTAGTTGTTATGGTTCAACTCAGACTTTCTGTTTATTTTTAACTCAGTCTGGTAGCTTATATCTTTTAGGAATTTGTCCATTTCATCTAAGTAGTCTATTTCATTGGCATATGGCTCTTCCTGTTATCCCCACAAAATCATTGTTTCTGTCAGATTGGTAATGATTTCCCTCTTTCATTCCTGATTTTAGTGATTTGAGTTTTCTCTCTTTTTTCTTGGTTATATAAGTAAATATTTGTCAGTTTTGTTAATAATTTTGAAGAATCTGTCTTTTGATTCATTGATTTTTTTTCTATTGTTTTCTTATGAGCTATTTTATTTCTGCTCCAATTGTATTATTTTCTTCCTTCTGCTTTGAGTTTAGTTTCTTTTTCTACTTTCTTTAGATATTAAGTTAGGCTATTAATTTGAGATTTTTTTTTTTTAATATAGGCATTTATACTGAGCTGCTCTCTGAGCACTGCTTTGCTCACATCCTATTAATCTGGTATGTGTGTATTCATTTTCACTTATCTCAAGGTATTTTCTAATTTTCTTGTGATTTTCTTTTTTCTTTGACTCATTGGATCTTTAGAAGCATGTTTTTTCATTTCCACATATTTGTGAATTCCCCAAATTTCCTTCTATTGTTGATTTCTAATTTAATTCCATTATGGTTGGAGAACATACTTTGTATGATTTCAAACCTTTAAATATATTGAGGTATGCTTTAAGGCCTTATAACTATAATATTTTTAGTTTTATTATGTGTGATTCTTCCTAACAGTCTTCATGACTGGTTTTAGCTAAAGGATTATGGCACTAAGGAAATATCAGTATACTCTTATTTATGTATGCATCAGAAAACTTGTTCTCTTATCTCAGTTTTGAAGAATAAGTTTGGGCAAGTCACTTAAGTTCTCTGGACCTTTGTATCCTCAGTATCTATAGCTAATATTTATAGCTATATCAATAATAATAATTAAATCATAAATGTTCCTTTATAGCTATTATGTTATTATATATTTGTATATATATACCCATACACATATATATTACATTATGTACACTTTTTCATTTTCTTGAAGAAACAGCAATATATTTTATTTATTTAATCCTAATTAACAACCAAATTTTTAACACATATACACAAAAGCTGCGGACTGGAAGTTCATTTACATCCATAACTTGCCTGTTATGTCTACTGAGCATGAAGATCATATCTATTAATTAATTAAGCAAGCATAGATATGGACAAGATGAGTTGGGGGAGGGAATGGTCTATTTTATGAGTGGGTCTTCTCCATGACATTTGTCCTACATCTGCATAAAAGATAGCTATAATAACAAGATATTGTTGAAGTTATTTTATTTTTGAGGATGAATACAAATAGTGAAACACATAAAAAATAATGTCCAATATAATAAGACTATGCTCTAAAGGATAATTATTGAAGACCCAAGGTATCTGCCAAAGTGAAGATCAAACTTGAATTTCATCCTGCTCATGTCTCTCAGGGTGAGTTCTGAGAGCTTACCCCTTAGGTGAAAATATATTTCTTCAGATAATTAGCTTTTATTAAGCTTCATTGCCGTTTGCTTTCTCTTCTCAGACGTACCTACTGTATTTATTTTGCTCAAATGTGTAATTTCAAGACAGTGCTGCTCCTTTCACTTGGGATATCATTATAAGAATGATAAAAGCATCAAAGTTTTACCAGCTAAACGTATGACTCCCCATCCATGCCTAGAGAGGAGCTTGTGTTTATGGAAACAGAGACATAATTGGAAGTTATAAGCAACTGGCTACGAAATTAGTTACCAAAACATATAACTGAGTCACTTGGCTCTACAGCAGTAATTAACACAACATTTTAATTCAATGATGCTTCAATAAAAAAATAAATTTAAAAAACCTTGATTCTGGTATTAACTAAACAAGAGAACTTGGACAATTTCTTTAACTTTGGGGGACTCATCGTCCCCTATTTTTAAAATAAAGGGCTTGGATTAACTAATCACTAAAAACCAATGTTTAAGAATTTTTGACTCCGTGATAGTAAATGGGAGTTAAAAAGAAAGGATTTCGCTTTCTGCTTTAAAAGGGACCTGCCTTCTCTTACGAATCCAAAGGGCCTGGGCTTTTTGTTTGTTTGTTTATTTGTTTTGGTTGGTTGTTTTTTTAGTTGAGTGGCAAACAACAATAATAGCGAACAAATAAACCAGAAGACCCACACCAATATTTGTAATAATTAAAGCAGAATGCTTCCAAGGTGAAGAGGAAAATAAGACCAAAAACTTGTGGAACTTTAAGTAAAATGTCTCTTGTCTCTGTGCATTTCTCCGGAAGCACTGAAAACAGGTGAAGTAGGGCTTTGTGGAACTGCGATGGTAGTAGCTTGGCAGGAATGTCTAGAAGGCATCTTCCACTGGTGTGGATCTTTGGCAGGCAAACTCACACAGAAGAACTACCAAGATGGATCCACATTCTCTACATGCAGTATGGTTGAAATCATGCAGAAGCCTTCACTTACAGGCAGAAAGCTTTGCTCACATGAGAAAATAATACAAAGTTCCAGTTCGTACAGCTTACTTTCCTAATAACACAATTTTCCTGAGTCTGAATTTTAGTACCTAATGCTTATTTCTCGAGCCATCTGTGACATTATTTTATGCCTTGATACAAAATATAGACAAATAATAAGACCCCTGATTTGCTGAGGGAGCCATGCTATATAAAGTTAAGTGGATATTAGCAATGGTCCTCTGAACTTAGGCAATTTAATTCAGATAAATAAGTTCATCTAAAAGCAAATAAAACACATACAAACAAACAAAAAACTAGGCAAATGAGAGATAGTATAGGGTCATTCTTTTCTTTTTTTGACTAGTTTTGTTTTATTATAATATCTGTATACCCGACATTGGATAGAACTACCTCTATTTAAAGTTAAATTCAACACACTTATTAATCAAAAAATACTTTTTGAGGAATCATTAGGTAACACAATCCTGATTTTTATAATTCTAAAATTATTATAATATTAATAATTGAAAATATTAAGGCAGAGGTTAGGAGAACAGACTCTGGTATTAGCCTGCCTGGGTTCATTCCAGGCTCTATCACTTACTGCTTGTGTACTTTGAGAAATTTATGTAACCCCTTTGATCTTCAGTTTTCTCACCTGCAAAAGTAGGTTAATGATACTATCTACCTCATAGCATTGATGGGAAGACTAGATAATTTAAAGTATTTCAACAGTGCCTGGCACACTCAATAAGTGTTAGTTAATATTATTCATCTTTTTATCCCCTGTAAGCCTTCCCTAAATGATTTTGTCACAGGAAGGCTTTAAGCAGAATTTGTTGTGTTGAATGGAATTTGGTTGAAAATCTTTGTTAGGAGACTAACCCTTTTGTGATAGAAATTTTATAACATAAAATTTTAGATTTTTGTACAGTATGTTTTTTTTAATGAATTATATCAATGTACCTTTTAAAGGTGAAGAGTGGTTAATGATACATAGAATATACTTAACTCTTAAAATGTGGCTGGAACTAGAAAGATGTGCTAGAACCCAATTTTTATTTTTCTGCTATTTGTTGTTACCCTAGCAATGTACATCCCATAGGTGTTCATTAAGAGTAAAATGTTAACACTTCAATTTAATTAATATTTAGTGAGTTGACAATGGGTGATAAAGATCTGCTATGTAAATTCTTTTGTGTCTCCTCAGAGCGCTTTAGTGAAAATGGCCAACTGGCCATTGGGGGAGGTGAATATTTGGTGAATTTTTTACATATCTTGGAATCTAGATTGTGAAAGTGCTGATGCTTAGTTTGAAAACATTTCCCCAGGTGGTATATGAAGAAATAAAACATGAGTCTCATCTATGACATCATTCTGCAAGACAAAGCAAAGTTGGCATAGGAATTTGCCTATTCAAAAGTCCAACACATCTTACAAGGGACGGTAATTTACTTGAGGTCTGTATTCCTAATAGTAACCTCATCTTTGTCACACAGAGTTTTAGGGAAAGATTCAAGGTCATATCTTGTGTACTCTTTCCCAACTCCTGGGAAAATTCCTATGGTGCCCAAACACCAAGATGTAATTTTCTGATACAGTAGGTCATTACTGTTCTTTCCCTTGCCTGTAAAAGTACACAAAGTAAGGACTACAGCCTGTTGCCTGATTGCTCTCTAGGCTGAACCAGCCCTTCTTGTGAATCTCATGCTGCCAATCACAAATATACCTCTGAAGAAATTGAACATGTAATAAATTCATTTCAAGTGCAATAAATTTGAACATGTATAACTATTTTATATTGGTATTTCATTCTTCTACATTCATAACCATTCTTTGGGCAAGTAACTTACATTTTTTTAGATCTCAAACTTTTGCATCTATAAAATGGGGTTTCAAACATAGAGTATAGGCTCTTTGACCTGGAACATACACTAATGGTCACCTAACCTCCTCCTTTCTAAATTGAGATATTAGACCGGAAAAATGAAGGAAACTTTACAAGGTCACCCTTGTGAGTTATCAGCAGAACTGATAGTGAAATACAAAAGTTTTCAATAGAAATTCAGTATCATATCTGTTGCTCAAAGCTTATTTGATCTCCACAGTCACCTTTAGATCTAAAATTTGCAGAATATCTTTCAACTCTGTCTCCCTGAAGCACTATATTTTATCCCTTGAGACAGAGCTTAAAGGTCACATTCTTAGTGAAACTTTCCCCAGTACCTTTAAGCATTGATAGTGGATTCCATCTCTCTGCTTCTCTAGTATTCGATTCTTATCTCTATCATAGTACTTAGCTTATCCCATTTCAATTATTTATATATTGGTCTATCATCTCCCCAGTTGCATCTGGAATGCTTTGCTGCCTAAATCTCTGGGGTCTTTTTGGTACTGACTTAGTAGTTGGTGCTTAAAATGTTTTCTGAATGAATGAATAAATGATGTTCTAACTTGGATTCTACATTTGGTGTTTTCCTAGCTTTCCTCACCATTGCCACAAAACTTCCCTAAGAACTCATGACAAGAGTCAAACTCATTCACTCAATAACTTCATAATGAGGTACTGTATACATTTCTAATGACTCTTTCAATAAAACACTACTAGATAATTCATCTCTTTATGAAACACAGTAGACTGCTGTATTTTTAAAGGAAATTGACCTACCATTACTTTTACACAACACTTTCAATTTCTGGAAAATTTTTACATTCATTGTCTCATTTGGTCTTCGCAATAACCCTGTAATATAGGTGAGCACAGATCCTATAGCGTTCTCATAGATGAGTTCAATAAGACTCAGATAATCCAAAGGATACCATTTTGAATTGAGGTTTTCTGACTCCAAATTTAGTTCTTGTTGAATACTAAATGGTGCCCTTTTAAAACATTAGAACTCTCCAGAAAAATAAATCCTCAAATGAATCTGTTTTCTAAATCAGTAAGGCTCCTTGGGTTGCAAAGCATAGAAACCCAGCTCAGAATAGTCTAGAGATATAACTTCAGGCATTCTTAGTTCCAGCAACTCAAACTAGGTTATCAGATATAATTATTTTGCTTTACTCATCCTTTGGACCAATTCCTCTCTGAGTTGGCTTTAAAATCAAGCAATCTCTCCCCCTGGAAATTGTAAGATGACTGTGAACAGCTACAGAGTTATGACAACTTGGCAACCCAAAGAGTAGAAGTTGAATGAATATCCAAGATCTGACAGTCAGTGGCCCACACTGAGTCTGTGTTCATCACGGACACAGTCACTTCAGTTGTAAGAATAGAGTCCTGTGATTGATGTCAAGTGCATGAGGGACTAATTCCTGGAGCCTCCTGTGGCATCAAACCCAAAGAAATGACCTAGAATAAAAGGGGAGGAGTGCTTCCTCAATGAAAACAGGAGTGCCATTTCCATGAGAAGAAGGAATGAATACCGAGCTAATGAAAACAACAGCTTCTACTATATCTTTGCAAGTTTCAGGTGTTATCAGATGGAACCCTTCTGACTTACATTGAGATCACCTGTTTATGGGTAGGTCATTCCAATAAATGTTAAGAAATTGTGGATTTAGTAACTTGAATATGAAGTAAAAAAATCACCTTGTTCAGACAGGAAATCTGAGAAAACCTATCTTATCAATGTGCTGTGCTAATCAAAATAAAAAACAATGAAAAAAACTACTTGCTAAGAGATTGCAGCTGTGCACAAGAGGAACCGACTCCCTTCCACCTGGTTTATTGTCAGCACAACTGTTGGCTGAGTTGTACAGCATCTATTATTTTTAGGTGTAAAGAAAGTGAAGAGAACACAGCTGGATTTCCAGATCACAGCAAGAGCTATAATATAATCACCATTTATTAATATCTTTATTACCCTGTATGAATAAATAATACCCCTCTATAGAAAAATCCTTCTATCGCTTGAAAAGCGAAGCAGGCGGATTAAGGCATCATCAATAGAGAATGAATACGGAAATCCTTCCATGTCTTTCAAGTTACTTTTCAAGAACACAATAGAAATTTAAAAGTAAGAGGGAGTATGAGAAATTCACCAAAGGTGGAATATTATCCTGACCTTTTGTTAATCATTGCCAGGAATGGGATTGAAGATGGAGCATCCATATACATATTCTACTTCAATTATATTTTTGTTATAAGTTCCTTCTAAATATAATGGAGTTTTTCTTTAAGCAGATCTTTATAGAAAACCAGTTTGGAAATAAGGACTAAAGTGAAAATTTTGTGACTTGGAGTCATATAGATCTGGAGTCATTGATTCATTCATTCAAAAAAGATTTGCTCAGCACCTATTCTATGCTGGACAATGTTCTAGGTGCTGGGAATGCAGCAGAGAATATAACAGGCAACACTGCGCCTTCACGCAATGTACAGTCTAGTACAGGATGTGGAAAAAATTTTTTGTTAAGAGCTATATGTAAAAATTTTGACTTTGCAGGCCAGGCTTCAACTACTCAATTCTGTCACTGTGGTGTTAAAATAGCCATCAATTATATGTAAAAAATGAGTGTGATTGTTTTCAAATAAAACTTTATTTAAAATAACAGGCAGCAGGTTATATTTGGCTTATGGCCGTAGTTTGCCAACCGTTGGTCTAGTCGGACACTGATTGAGGCTCTACCATATAACTCATTGTTATTGATTCTTCCAAATTTCTTACATTTTAAATGTTATTAATATCAGCTACTTTACAGAGGAATTGCAAGGGTAAATGGAATAATGCATAAAACACGCCCTAAAACTCCTGGTGGAAACTTAGTATCATTTAATGCTGAGACTAATTCCTCATTTTAGAAATTCAGAAACTAGTAAACTAGGGAGTCCCATAGCAAATACATTCTGTGCTTTGTCACCAATGTGTTGTTTTTAGTTCCCTAGTTCTTTGAGCTCTGTGAATAAAAAGTACCAACTTATAACCCTGTAGCTTTGAAGAACCAGGATCATTTTGATCCCAATTTAATTTATATGGATAAACATTATTAAAAAGCAGATACTTACTTTGATTATGAATATGGCCTTGGCAAAAGTAAAATAAGAAAAAGTTAGATACTTCTTTTTTATTTGATAAATTATCAGTAGTTAAGACAATGATTTAAGAATATTTCCTGGTTGGGCAAGGAATATATGCATGCCTGATGGGTCTGGATTCTCTGTGTGGAGCACTGTGGAACATACAAAAGACACACAAAAGATGCATAAAATGTTTTCCATACCAGATTGGAGGATTCTGGTCGCATAGACAAGATGTTTGTTAGCTTACTCAGTACGTTTACTGAGTGCCCACTATTAGCCAGGTTTTGTTCTAGGCATTGAGGACTGAGCACTGAATTAAAAAGTCAAACACCCTTGCCATCCTGGAGCCCAAATTCTGGTGAAAGGACACGGATGACAAACAGAATACACAAGTAAAATACAGAGTATGCATGTGGAGAGGGATAAAGGAGAGAGAATGAATTGGGAGAATTTGTTTCTAAGGGGTGGTGGGTGAAGTTGTTGTTGTTGTTTTTCATTTGTTTGTTTTTTTAAGGATGGTTAAGGAAGGACTTACTGAGAAGGTGACACTTGAGAAAATGCTTACAGAAGATGAGAGAGTGGGCCTTGGGGACCTCTTGGGGGATGAGCAGATCAGGCAAAGCATATAAGTGTAAAGGCTCTGAAGAGGGACCATGCCTTGTTTCTAGAAGCAGCAGGCAGGCCATTATATCAGGAGGCTCAGAATGAGGGGAGAGTAGGTCACAGAGGTAAGGTAGATATGTAGGAAGTCTGGTTAGCGTGGGGCCTTGAGGGCCACTGTAGAGACTTTTTCTTCTACTTCTAAGGAAATGGGAAGTCACTGGAGTGTTCTGAGCAGAGGAGACACAGGCTCTGGCTGAGTTACTACAAGGATCAAAGGGGTTTCTCTGTGAAATCAGAGTGTAGGCAGATGGCATAGAATCCTAAGATCTAAGATTGCAGTGTGAGTATGTGAAACACTTGTGCGGGTTAACTTAATCCTCGTCTGGGGCTGCTTCGTTTAGTGGGGCAAAAAGAAAGATCCTTTAGTAGTAGGCATCCACCCACCGTTCTTATTACTTCCTTTATTAACTGGGAGAACATGATTTGCTGTGGTTTCCAGAAATTACAAATAACTATCCAAAAAGCTAAACTCAGTGAAAAAATATAATGAAAAAGAAAAACACTGCCTCCTAGCCATAGCAACTTCTCATCCTTGAATGGCCTGGGTTAAAAATGGGCAGCCCTCCCCTGACCTTGGGAACTATGGATCCCAAATTTCCTCTGGCCTCAAAGGTCTGAACCTTTTTTTTTTTTTTTTTTCCCTTCCTTTACATCCCTATCACCCTCTCTGTGATACTCTCTATCAATGAGCTCTTCCTCTGGAGCTGGACAGCCAGATTTCTACAACCTCAGCTGAGAACTCCAGCTGCAGCTGAAGCCCTCAGCCTAATAGGCAGTGGCAGTGCTGTTCTTCATTACACTGGGGTCTTGTGCTCGGAAATCCTTACTGCCACTGTCTCCAACTCAGCTACTGTGTTGCAGTGTGGGCTTACTCTGGTGGACTGTGTCTCAGCCTCTTCCCACCCAAGCATTGAAGGCTCATCTCAGACATGCATTCAGTTCGTGAGAGCTCTATGGAGCCATGGGATTGGGGTTAGAGCTTTCCCACCTGGGTACACATACCAGGCTCTAAAAGCAGGACAAGAGAGATGTCAGTTTGATAGATTCTGTCTAACTCTTGCCATCCCTGTGTGCCTGGATTGGGGCATTTTCTAGTCGGCTTTGCTTCTTCTCTAATCAAGAAGTTCATCTTCTTGTAGAAGATCATACTTCTACTTCCTTACACTGACACTCCTTTGAACAGAACTCATGGTTCATGTGCCTTTAGATCCCTATCGTCCTACAAACACTCTTATTCAAAGTTGAATGAATGAATGCCTCAAGGTATTTGAAAAGGCCTCCCAGGTGCTTCCCAAACTTTCTGTTTATGCTTAATTATTACCATTGTTTAGTCTCCTGAATACATGAGAATAACTAATTTTTGTCCATGTTAGCTATACAGCCTGAACTGCATATTAATGGTAATGGGAGCAGTGAGGACACTCATCTAATTGTAACCAGTGCTGAGGAACAGGAAAAATGAATAAAATAAAGCCCAAATATGTACTAACCTTTGGATGTATTCTCCCCTCTTCTCCCTTTCTAATCTCCTCACTCCCCAGCAGTGTCCCTGCACTAAATGGAGGGAACAAGACAGTGGTGGGATCAACTCTTGTGTACTTGTGTTTCATATCGATATTTCAATTGCTGACACCTTTGATCTGTTCTCACTACTTCTGCTCCTACAATCTATTTTTCCACTGAGCAGCCACGATGAGCTTTGTAGACTGTAAATTAGATCCTGTGTCTCTTCTGCTCAAAACCCTCTAATCGCTTACCATTTCTTTTTCTGTAATATATTCTTATTTTAAAATATTATTTTCCATTATTGTTTATCATGGGATATTGAATATAGTTCTCTGTGCTATACAGTTGGACCTTGTTGTTTATCCATTCTATATTTTAAAAAAAACTTACATTTGCTCACTCCAATCCCCCACTCTATCCCTTCCCCAACCCCCTTCCCCTGGCAACCACCAGTCTGTTCTCTATGTCCATGATTCTGTTTCTGTTTCATGAATAGGTTCATTTGTGTCATACTTTAGATTCCACATATAAGTGATATCATGTGGTATTTGTCTTTCTCTGTTTGACTTACTTCATTTAGTATGATGATCTCTAGTTGCATCCATGTTGCTGCAAATGGCATTATTTCATTCTTTTTCATGGCTGAGTAGTATTCCATTATATATATGTACCACATCTTCTTTATCCGTTCATCTGTCAATGGACATTTTAGTTGTTTCCATGTCTTGGCTATTGTGAATAGTGCTGCTATGAACATAGGGGTGCACGTGTCTTTTTGAATTATGGTTTTGTCCAGATATATGCACAAGAGTGGGATTGCTGGATCATATGGTAATTCTATTTTTAGTTTTCTGAGGAACCTCCTTACTGTTCTCTATAGTGGCTGCACCAACTTACATTCCCACCAATAGTGTAGGAGGGTTCCCTTTTCTCCACACCCTCTCCAGCATTTGTTATTTGTAGACTTTTTAATGACGGCCATTCTGACCTGTGTTGAGGTAGTACCTCATTGTAGTTTTGATTTGCATTTCTCTTGTAATTAGTGATGTTGAGCATCTTTTCATGTGCCTATTGTCCATCTGTACATCTTCTTTGGAGAAATGTCTGTTTAGGTCTTCTGCCCATTTTTCAATTGGGTTGTTTGTGTTTTTGTCCATTTCATTCAAAGTAGAAGCCAACATCCTCACCATGGCCTTTGCAGTGAAGGTTTGGGCTTTATCCTATAAGCACTGGGGAGACAATGAGAAAGTCTGAACTGAGTAACATCTAACAAATCCATGCAAGTAGAAGCCAACATCCTCACCATGGCCTTTGCAGTGAAGGTTTGGGCTTTATCCTATAAGCACTGGGGAGACAATGAGAAAGTCTGAACTGAGTAACATCTAACAAATCCATGCAGATAGAATAATATGCATAATCTCCCCATTGCCCCTTCCCATCTTTTCATCTGAACTCTCGCAAAAAATATCAATTCAAATGACTTCTATTTGTTAAGCAGGTAAAGTGAATTTCTCAACGTCCCAGAGTTGGACCAAGTGGCTTAGGTGTTTGGGTGCAGAGAGGGGCATTTTCACGGCCTGTGAAAATGGAAACAAGGCAGCCACACTCTGAGCAACATATGCTGCTAGTTGGCTGCCTGGTTACCCTGACTGGGTCCATTAATATAAAGCATAAACAAAGCCTGGATGAACGGGACTGGCCATTTTGTTGCAACAGCTGGTGGTGGCGTCCCAGATATTTTTATCTTACTCCCGCCCAGATGTTCAGCTCTCCTGACACTCAGCTTTATCTGGCAGATAAGGTGGTAGAGAATGCCCTTGTGATTTGTGGGGAAAGGATTTTTTTTTTCAGCACCTTGCAAAAATAGATTAGTGATCAATTAATAAAGCTTCTAAGGTATTTTAAAAATATTGCTACATTTTTAAACATACCAATTAATCTCTATTCATTTACCATTATCTCTTTTACATTCCTTTCTCAAAATCTGTAAAACTCAAACAAAATAAAACTGAGGAATCCAAAGCCTGCCTTTTTCCCGAAAACGTGCATTTAAACCAAATAGAATACTTTCGCCCAAATTGTTCAGATGGTTTGCTTATTTTCCCCTTTACTTACACAGTGCTGGCCTTACACTTTATTATGTTCAGCAATAATTCTGAAGAATAACTTATACATGAGGCCTGCAGGTTCAGCAGAAAAGATAAGCGTTAGGTCTGGTGTTCTTTCCCCAGCTGACTGAGTCCTTAGGGTTGTGTTGAAAATCACGGGCTGCTATTGCTTCTAAGATCCCCTTGGAGTTTCTGTTTCTGATTCTTAGTCTTCAGGAAAGACTATGTTCAGATGCCTCCACTCACTGAATGCTGTGTGGTCGTGTGCCTTGCCATCTTTGGAGCCCTCCAAGGAGATGAAGAGATGCCATGGCTGCAGCTATTGTTGCCTCATTGGCAAGGTTAGCAGCTATCAGACTCTACCAGACAGCAGGAGAATAGAACTTGCCCTCCTGAAAGCCCCTGTTAAAGCTCTAGGGTAGCTGGGAAATAAGCAGTCTCCTAATAGGAAAGCAAACAGCGCTGAGTATAATAATAACATATTGTGCCTGCCTGGTTTATATCATCCCAAGATTCCTACGTGCTTTGCCAACACTCTATCAGCTAATGCTAATTGGCAAGTACTATTATTAACATTTTATAGGTGGGGGGCCAGGAGAGGACAACAGTGAACACTGAGACCCTAAACAAATAGTCATAATAGAGTTCATAGATTTGGTGAATTTCCAACTAAACTTCCAGAAAGGTACATATCAGAAAAGAAGAAAAAAATGTTCTGATCAATATTTTCATCTAGTTTGAGTCTACCTATGAGGGTTTTTTTTTAACTTTGGAGTTATTTAATAGAGCATTCATTCAAATTTTTGAAAGACCCTTATTCTTGAATTTCCTGAGTCAACTGTAGTTTTAACGAAGTCAGTCACTCCTTTCTTTTCCTGGTTTTCGGGATACCGCCCTTTCCTAGTGTTCTCCCTATCTCATTAACTGCTCCCCATCTGCCTCCTCATCTTCCCAACCTTTGTTTAAGTCCTTGGACCACTTCTCTCCTTTATATATATCCTCTGTTGGCAACTTTATAAATATCATGAATTTACATATCATGAAGGTATACATATGATATATGCGTGTGTGTGTGTGTGTGTGTGTGTGTGTGTGTTTCCATTCTTGTCTTACCATTCCAGATGTCTCCTGTGGGGTGTCTGCAGCTCAGAGGCAAACCTCAGCCAGGGAGCCTGTCACTATGAATCCATCACCAAAGCTAGTGACTGTGTGATTTTTTCCATCTTTCAGCTTCCCTCTAACTCTCCCTCCCCAACCCACACAATTTTGTGAAAAGTTGGGAAGTCAAAATTTATGAGCCCTTATACTCTCTTACCTAAATTGTTGCTATAGGCTCTGAAATAATCTCCTTAGCACTTTTATTCTCATTCCAAACAATCTCCTCACCTCCATGCCGTATCTGATATCACCAGTTCATGGCTTAAAATAATTCTGCGTTCTCAACTTCTGAAATATGTTATCCAAGCAGGGTGGTCCATTGTGTTGTTTATAATACATAAAATATTTATGTATACTGTACATCTCATATATATTATATAGTATAAAACATTTAAAGCAATGTAATATCAAAATAGATTATATCCACAGTTCAACCTTTAAAAGCAATTATGGAATAATAGCTAACTTTATAACTATGTTATTTATGTAGTAAGTGAAAAAGGAAGCCACAGAAAAATATGTACAGTATAAAACCATTTTGGTGCCGTGTGCGTGTTTGGACAAATGTAGTAAAATGATTTAAATAATTACCTCTGTGTTGTGGCTTTCATTTTATTCATTGTGCTATCCTAAATTTTCTATAGGAACACATTATTTATAACACAAAACAAAAACTATTAATATCCATTTAAAATTAAAAATAAATAAGCTAATTGATTCTACATTCAGTGCTAGTGTGGGCCCATTTATTGGTCTGAGATAAGTATATCTCTTGGGAAAATAATAACTCTTTGAAATGCACTCTTGATTATGGTTGCTCATTATTTGGGGTCATCAGAGAATTTTTTAACAAAATGAGGGGTTCAGACAGAAATTAGGGGTTAGGTTCAGAGAAAACATGGAGATACCCACACATTACTTTGTGTGGAGAAGACCAGTTCATACTGAATGTCCTGTAACCATAATGAGGAAAGTTTCAGCACTTGGACAGGTGCTGTCACTTTTCTTCAATTGATACCTATCCCAAAATAACACAGAGAGTTCAGAAGGAAAGCTCCAGTCTCGTCAGTGTGTTTTTTTTAGCACTATCCTAAGAACCAAAGGAAAAGATGAAAGCATATAAATTGGCAACTTTCCTTAAGACACTTACAGTTTTGTCAAGGAAGAATTTTTATTGAATCAAGTGCGAGTGTTGTTAACAACATGTATTATGAGTGGTCAGTACACATGGAGAGATTAGTGTGGTCTGGAAGAGTCAGGGGAGATTTCAATGAGATGTTGGAAATTCACCTGTGTCTTAAAAGACAGATGCATCAATATGAAGGAAGTATTATTTGGCAGGATAAACAACAAGGGACATGCCAAGGAGGCTGAAATTGAATGGCATCTGTGGGTGGATGAGTTAATAGAGGATAAACCTGAGTATCAGCATGGGGGGTAGAGTAAAAATTCTAAGTGTCAACTGATATGTAAACTCAAAGAGGTCTGACTACTTGCCTGATGGTTCATAGTGAGTTTCTGGTAAAACCGGTGCTTACACACAGGTCTCCATCTTGTTGGAGGTGGGATGAGAATTAAGAATTCGAGGTGAATTTTTCCTTTAAAGATCTTGGCCATCCTTCCTTCTAATCTGGCCTACAGGGGTCAGACGCAGCCATTGTTCAATATTTTGTGTTATTATAGCATAGTGAGGTTGAGCTTAGCCCCCTGGAATAGCAGTGTCCTGAGTTGGAGGCCTATCTCTGCAACGATGCAAATGTGTAATCTTGCCAAACGGGCATCCTGTGCCTAGGATTCAGTTTCACCTAGTTAAAAATACCTGACTGTTACTTATTAAGTGGAACGTTACATACTGATGAGAAAGGGAGAGGTTTGTGGCAGTGGAATATAAGAATGGTAGTAATTGGGGCTCCAATTTAAAAAAACATCTCTGAAGAAACATAGGAAGTAATTCTTGTGCTGACCAGCCAGTTATAGCCAGAGGCTCTCTTCTGCCATTTCCAGAGAACTAACTACAAGGCTCCCGAGTCCTTCAGGAGGATGATGCAAGAAGAGTTCAACACCCATGTAAGAGGAGCTCAAATAGGTTCATCTGACCATGTAAATCTCTGCTTACTTATCATGGCGCCCATTGTAACATCCAGTGTTGCTTGAAAGCTTGTCGATTCTTCTAAGTGACTCTTTCACTGTGCTCCAAACTGTACTGCTTTTCCATCAGAACACTTTTTTTCTAGGACATTGATAATCCTTCCCTAACCTTCTCTCCCAGAGTCTCCCTACCTGTATATTTTCTTTCCTTCTGAGATTTCTTATCAGGGCCCCCCTATGGCACAGTGATTTTTTGCAAACCCCTCTGATGTGAAAACTGAGAAAAATCTTCCTGGAATCTTTTTGAAGCTTTGATTGATGTAAAGCACAATAAAAGCACAGTTGGAATTGGAGATACCAAGCTCTGCTTTTTAAGTCAGCATCGAAGAGAAGGGGGAATAGCAAGATTTGTTTGGTCTTGAATGTAAAAGCAGAGCCAAGATGAAGCAGGGTGCCATTTATAAAAATACTTTGGAGCAATAACTGTGCTTTGAAACTAATGAGAATAATGTTTAGATTAATAGCTTAGGTCATATTTCATATATTATATTAAACACTGGAGAAAAAGAGCAAAAGGAGAAAGTTGGCATACACTTCAAAAATCTACACACATTACTAATCAAAGAACACTTTTTAATGTTCTTGCAAAATGCCATAAATGCTAGCTAAAACCTCCTGTGTTGCATCCTATTTCTTCTACAAACTTTTTGCCATCATCTTTTAAAAGGTGGGCCAAATTATTTTTTCCAAATATCTGTTTAGATGAGATTCTTAGACCTTTTTAAATGGAAAGGGTTATAGAACACCTTGAGATCTAAAGAAAAAAAATATACATATATATATACTAATCTTTGGAAATTCATTTATCTATATATTTTGAACCTGATACATAAAGGTTCACAAGTCCATGATGAATCGTTAGCTCAGTGAATGCTAGACTAAGAGTTACTATTCTAAAGCAAGTCAGTGTCAAAGCAATTAAAATGTGAATAAAAACAAGCATGCCTACCACTTAGGATGGATGTAAATAATAAATAAAAGTGGTTTAAGAGATCACCACAACTAAATACGTATTAGTATTTACTGTTTTTTATTGTTATTTTTGTCTCTAGTTTCTTATTACCAATTTCAAGAATTCTTTTTTGAAGAACAAAAAATCTTCAGTTTCATGAAATAAAACCGTCTACTTTTTTTTACAATTATTTAGTACCCTTTGAAATAGCTGCTTGCAGGTTTTATTTTATTTGAAAAAATCAATTTGTAAAATTATATTTCAAATGTGTTTAAAATGTGTTTTTTTTTTTAAATATCAGCTTACCAGATGCCAAACAACTTTACAATTTTAAAGGTGTTTTAGGTTAAAAAAAATAGGCTTTTTCATGGTATGCTTCTCATTATTGAAGAGAAATGTCTTTTATATAAACAAACAAACAAAAAATGTCATTCAATCCATACCCATGTGTGTAGATAATACAGGCAGTTAATAAGATAGTTATAGTTATCCAGGTAATTGGGAAAAAGCAAGTTTTGAGATCTAGAGATCAAGTTTATTTTATAGTTCTTATTGTCGTAATTCCCTATTATTCTTATTAAATGGCTATACTCAGTAATAGTAGAGTTGATAAAGTCTCTCTCTGTTCAACCTCAGAAGTGGGCATATCTCCAGCTGGTGGACATTCTGTGTTCTTGATCCTATGCCATCATGTGGTTCAGGGATTTTTTTTTTTTTTTTCATACTTGGATGGGTACTAGAGTTCCAGAGCTACCCACATTGAGATGATGCCTTATGTTGGTTTTCATCTCCTGGAATTTTTTTTTTAATCCATCTCACTTCCAGGTGTCCCTACTATTTTACAAAATAACTTATGAGTTGTGGTAAGACCAAGGTTATCTTGGTCTATAACTCAATCCATATTCAAGCTCATTTGTCCACTTTGTCTGCTACAACCTGATTGTCAGCACCATACATCTCTATTCAGGGTTGGAAAACTATGATCAAAACCCATTGAGTCTCTGCACGTAGTACTTAGGGATCCAAAACCTTTTTGAGAACTCCCCATTTCCTCTTCCTTTCCTCCACAATTGATCTTCTCATCATTCTGCTGGAAATTGTGTAGACAAGCCCTAGGACATAAGTAAAGTGTGGAATGTTTAGGGTCTGCATCATTATTACTGTCTTACACTAGAGCCCTCCAGGGCCTAACTCCACACCCCTTTCTTTTTCAACAACACCACTCTTCACAACTTCTTCATCTCCTGTAGTGTAATGGAATTTTCTGGAGTCTTTTATGGCAGTTTGATTTCCAAAAAAAATTTCTCCTTGTCATTCTTGGTGAATAAATCACGTTTGAACCATTTTACTGTCTCCAATATCTCCCTTGCAATGACATGTTCTTCCTGCCATGGTCCTTCCAATGTGGCCCTCCTAGACTACCACGTCCTGTGCTACTACCCTTGGTGCTGGACTTGCTTTCTGGGCATTGAAGACAGAGGTTGTCAGTGGGTTGAGGGCTGGTGACTACTTGGTCTTGCCTTCACTGTTCATGATCTAGAGGAGTCAAACCTGGGATGAGGAGGTGACTGGGCCAGCAATTATGATGCTGTAATTTCTCAGGGCTTCTCATTACCTTCTACTGACTGAACAAAGTCACTCATTATAAACAGATGGAAGGTGACATTAAGAGGAATGAGGTTGCCAAGGACCATAGACTGGGAGAGCAGGAAGATGCTCTGAAAAGTTATTTCATCCAAACTCTATTCTAAACCTTCCTATTTCATGGAGTCTCAGACAGGTGAATTCACTTGTCCAAGGTCACTTGGCTGTAAAGTTAGACTTCCTCTCAAGGTCTCATGATTTGAGACACAAGGTTATACACAAAACAGAACTAACTTTAGGTCTCAACTTGAGATGTCTTTGGTCTCAGCAAATAGGAAACCAGAGGAGACACATTCAGCATCACACTGAGAACTTCCAACCTCATTTCCAAGAGGAAACCTCCTGCAAGCATGTGTGAGTGTCTTCCTGATTGCTCTGGTTTGGCCTGCAGTACTCTTGCTCCCAATAACGCCAGCCAGAACCTTCACAGTCGAGGCAGTCCTTTCCACTCATTAGAGATTTAAATAAGCTAAAGGTAAGTAGCTTACTCATAGGGCGTTTACTCTGTACTTGCAGCCCTTCATAATATATAGGAATAAAAGCCCTTAATACTGATTTAAGCTTGACTATCTTTTCTCCCATTCTATTTTTTTTAAACATCTTTATTGAAGTATAATTGCTTTACAGTGGTATGTTAGTTTCTGCTGTATAACAAAGTGAATCAACTGTACATATACATATATCCCCATCTTTCCTCCCTCTTGTGTCTCCAACCCTCCCTATCCCACCCCTCTAGGTGGACACAAAGCACTGAGCTGATCTCCCTGTGCTATGTGGCTGCTTCCCACTAGCTATCTATTTTACATTTGGTAGTGTATATGTGTCCGTGCCACTCTCTCACTTTGTCCCAGTTTATCCTTCCCCCTCCCTGTGTCCTCAGGTCCATTCTCTCCCTCTGCGTCTTTATTCCTGTCCTGCCCCTAGGTTCTTCAGAACCATTTTTTTTTTTTTAGATTCCATATGTATGTGTTATCACACGGTATTTGTTTTTCTCTTTCTGACTTACTTCACTCTGTGTGACAGTCTCTAGGTCCATCCACCTCACTACAAATAACTAAATTTTGTTTCTTTTCCTGGCGGAGTAACATTCCATTGTATATATGTGCCACATCTTCCTCATCCATTCTTCTGTTGATGGACACTTAGGTTGCTTCCATGTACTGGCTATTGTAAATAGATCTGCAATGAACATTGTAGTATTTTCTCCCATTCTAAAATGAATTTATTCCTTTGTTACTCCTTGACCACTGCGGACTGCCTCAAGACCACTGAAAAATACTTTCTGGATATAACAACTGACAGTAAATGACTAGGCTAAGAGTTAGGAGTGCAGGTCCTGCCATTTATTCAGCTGAATGGCTTTATTCAAGTAACTCGTTAAAAGAAGATTTTCTATTTCTCTTGCTGGAGTTACAGAAGTAGAAGTTGTTTCTCGATTCTCCAAATAATATAAATCCAAATAAAAATATGCATGCATTTCCCAGAAAACATTTATATACTTTCAGTTATTTCTGTAAATTACTTTACTCCAGCTGGATGGGAAATCTTATCATGGTTCATTAATTATTTCATAAAATCGTATTATATCAGAGATTAGAGAGAACTTAGAGATCAGCTATTCTAAATTAACTCATTTTACAGATGAGGAAACTCACTGAGGATGATTTATTTGCTAAGGCCATATAACAAGTCTACAGCAGAATTACGAAAATTCTTTTCAGCATTCCAAGCCAACTACTCAATACTACAACCCTTCCATAATCAGAAAAGGCCTGTGTTCCAGGTCCGAGAGTCAAGGTTGTCTAATCCAAGCCTAAAAATTAACATTCTTTGGCTTGGAATATAGCAACAGTTCAGTAACAACCAATTTTTAAGAGACTTTGCATACTCTAATCTTGGGAACAGACAGGGCTGGTGTTCATAGGACTCTTTATTGATTTGAATTTTATTTTTTAGAAAGGAACAATTCTTGGGAATGAAAGTCTTTCTGACCCAGAAGGCCTAGTAATATACATCAGTGGAATATGAATCATCATACACCATAATACACTTACTAGATTTTTTAAAAATCAGGTAATCTTTGAGAGAAGAGTAGGGACTCTACTATATAAGTTGAATACAAATCATTTTGTCTGAGAATTTATGATTCAACTTTTCTTCAAAAAATTGGTGAAGATTTTCCTTCTCTTATTTTTCTCCATCCCAGTTTTTCTGGATCTTTTCCCAGCTCCTAGCCCCCACCACCTTCCCCATTCTCCCTCTCTCTCTCTGTATATATATATATGTATATATATATATGTATATATATGTAGGTATATAAAATTATGAATATTAAACTTTGTGTCCTCCAACTATCTCTTATTCATAACCACTTTGTGCTACATACTGCTGTATTTTTACTTAAATGTTGCAGAAGGTGATTGTTAATGTGAATTCTTGGTAGGTTTTGGGAATTCTAGTAAAGAGCAATTGACCCAGTAGACAAAAAGAACTTGACCCGATGGTGAAGTCTGTTCATTTTCTAGACCTGATTATCTGGCCTATAATGTAATTCTGTAAGACCTGATAGTCTTCCAAAAATTTTCTATTATGCTTAAGCAAAGTTAATTTCTGATGATTGCAATAAAACAATCTGATTATATAGAGAAATGCAGAAAAAAAAAAAAAAAAGAACTCAACCCAAGTATCAGAAAGAAGGAAAACACCAGAAGGAGGATAATCTGGTACTAGAAATTGAGGAGATTTGAGTTAGTATAAGTCAGAAAGATAAGAAAGTTCTTTCAAAAACTAAAAAGTAAGAGCAGGAAATTTAAAACATTCCTTGTATCTATCATGTTTGTTTATTCATTCATTCATTTATTAAACAAATATTTATTGGATAGGTGCTATGTACCAGACACTATTCTTAGTACTCAAGATACATCAATGAGCAAAACTAGTAAAATTCCTTCTCCTAAGAAACTTCTATTGTAGAGTGGGGAGACAAACAGTAAATTACAAACTTAAATAAGTAAAGGATATAGTATCTCAGAAGTTGAATCACGCTAAGGAAAAAGTGCTAAAGGATCAGTGGCTGCAGAACTAAATGTGTTGGGCAGGGTAGGCCTCCTTGAGAGGATGACATTTGAGCAAAGACTTGATTGGAGTGAGGGAGATAACCATATGGATGTCTAGGGAAAGGGTATTCCAAGTGGAGCAACCACTCATTGCGAACTTCTGAAGGTGTAAAAATAGATGGCAGCATGGAGGGAAAGAGTGGCTGATTCAAAATGAGGGAAGGAAGATTGGTAGGAAATGAGGTCACCAAATTGCAGAGAATGCATCTGACTCGTTCTTATTATCACCAGCATTAAGCACAGTACCTGGCATAGAGTTAATGCTCAGCGTATGCTGAAAGAATGACCAAATAAACAGGTGGAAATAAGAGTAGGATCTACGAGAACTCCCTACCATTTAAATGGGAAGTGTAGCTGGGGTGAGATGAAACCTGCTGTCCAAGATGGCTAAATATCTGTACATATGCTAGCATGGTCATGGATTGGATTTGTTTGAAGTATTTCTGATTTGAAAGAGAGATTGGGTAATGATTTAGGCCTAGTGTTGTACATCATGAGACGAAATAATTAGTGTCACTGTGTCTGATTTGGTTATTCCATCCTTGTTTCATTTCTCTCCCCACTCTTCTTGCTTGCCCCTCCTTTTATTGCTCTCTTCTCTTCAACTTCCATTTTTCATTCATTCTAACTTCTCACCCAGAGGTAGTCTGAGCTTGTGGAACTTAACAATGTGTAGCAGTGGTTTCACCCAGGTTTAAAGACGCTTGGCTTAACAGCAGCAATGTAGAAAGGCCTGTGCTGTATACCCATAAACCCCCATAAAGCTAAGAGCAAATACACAAGCAAAATCTCCTTGTCATCAAAAAATTTCCCATCCATTTCTATTTGTCTCAGTGTGTCCTTCGAGGAATGTGAAAATCCTCCTGCTGGCTAAACACATCTAGAGGTTGATCCTTTTATGGGTTAATTTACCTGCCATTAACTTCATGAAGCAGCCTTTAATCCAGATGTTACAACATCATGAAAAAGGAGGAGAACTGGTTGTATTTTTACTAGATCTCACAGGATCTTAAATACTGATATGATTTATCACCCCCACCCCATAAGTGGGTTTTTTTGTGTGCATAGGTGGAACTTCTTCATTTCTCCTCTGAACGTAAGGTTTAGAATGAACTTGGAAGGAGCTGGAGGTTTTGCACACCTTGACAAGTATTTAAGTTGATAACATTTGGACTGTCAATGCTATAATCCCTCCTTCCCCACTTCCACCTGCGAGAAGAAGCAAAGACCAAAATCTACCTGGAACATCTGTTTTTCTAAGATGACTTTTGGCACTTGTTATTATTAGATTAATGCTTGCTCATTGGGAAAAAAATGCACACTATATAAGAGAATAAAATAAAACATAAAAGCCCCCAAACCAAGTTCCCCATTCCTCAGAGGTTATCAGGGTTAACAGTTTAAAGTGAATTCTCCAAAAATTTGTCTATGCTTCGTCAAATATAGTATACTTATAATTTTTAAATAGTGTATTCAAACCATGCAGACTGTGCTGCCTTTACTTGCTTGACATCATTTCATGTTGTTGCATATAGATCTTCCTCATTCTTTCTGAAGATTAAATGGTATTGCTTGGGTGGATTGCTCTAAGGTATTTAGCTGGTCCATTTTATGTTCTTTCCACTTTATCATTATTGCAAATGATGCAAGAAATTCCTGTGCATACATATTTGTGCATTGGAATCTATTTGGTGATACTGAAATCTATTGAAAATGCTTTTAAAAGCATTTCATATTATTTCTTTAAAAATGAACTGTATAGAGGAATCTATAAGAAAGGAGCTGCAAAGCACCCCTTATTTTATGCAGCCCTAAAATATAGGTACTGACTAGAAGGTGGCTCGTGCTTAATCATTTCTTTTTCTTCTTGGGGAAAAGGCAAATTACAGTGAGCTTAAAGGACTTAAGATGCTTTAATATGCAGGAAAAATACGAAAATATGACTCCTCTTCATTTTGAAGTTCCACTTAGTGCCCTCCCTTCATCAGAAGATACTTGTTAGTTCACACTTCACTCAAGTACCAGCCTTGAAAGAAACAGTGAAATGCGTTTTCCAGGTTTCTCAGAGCAGATGTGCCAAATTTTGTGAAGGCACTTAAATTTCCTAGATCCATGCAAAGATTAATTAAGGTGATTTCCACCCCTCTGTAGGGCAATGATGTATTTTACCTTTCCTGGGTTATAAGAAAGGCCCTCCAGGATCTGATGTTACTTCTCTAGTCAATTTTATCCAGTGGTTTGCTAATAAATATTTAACAACTGGCTCACCTCCTACTAAATGAAAAACATATATATTTTATTTATATATAAAATATACATAATGTGAAAGTACACATACAGAAGTTTATTATACATTAGACTGATGTAAAAAGATGGAATTTATCATTATTAATGAAATATGCAATCCACTTTATTCCAAATAGTTAATTGATTCTCGTACAGTGCTCTCATTGATTTTAGCTGAACTGTTATATTCATAGCCAATCTGTTTGCAGTACAAATGATCATAGTTCCAACATAAATGTTGGTTAATATTTCACTAATGTTAACAAATGACAAAAATAAAACAATGAAACAAAGTTATCAAGGTGATGTCACTGAACACAGAGCTGGGAAGAGATGTGCATAGCACATCATTGTATAGTAATAGACATAGATAATAGTACAAAGTATGAAAATCTTTAGGAAGTGGTGTTTTGAATATCTATTACCTTTGTTCTTAATATAATTTACTTAATTGTAAACATATAATTTTATATTTAATAATGGCAGTGGTCAATAACTGACTCAAGAAACTCTTAAAACTTTGATCATTGAATCTTGTGAGCTTGTGCAAGTGGTTCTAGCTCACTAATAGTTTATTTCTTATCATTTCCAAGAGCAAAATCTATTACATTCAGGACTGTCCCTCAGTGCCTCTCACGATTGATAGACAAGAAGAATTTTAGGTCTTGGGCATGCAAAGATTGGATGGAGTTTGCATTTTTGGAAAAATGAATTTAATCAGCTGTACTTTTTTTTTTAAAGCACAAGAAGATAACCTACTTTGCATAGATCTTGAGATTCTAGCAAGAACAATATCCCATGGAAAGGTGTGCTGTACCCTCTAACAAGAAACCAACTAAGCAATTTGACAATGTGTTCAGGCAAAATATGGTTCTTTGAGTTTAAAGTTATTTCAAAAATTTACATTTTTGTTCCAGGCTCAGGGTAATATAAAATAATGAACTCCTCCTTCTAGGAAATAAATATTCAAACAATGAGATACTTATAGGGTCATCTCCCGCTCTTTCATTTTGTGGTAAACTGAATCACATCTTCCCAAAATACCTTTGCTCCTTAAGCTCTGGTTTTTTTCTCTTCAGTCATTTGGAGGGCAAGGAGCACCTTTCTCCTTTGTGTCCTTGGAACATTTCATTTCTTGTTTTTTTGGTTTGTTTTTTTAAGTTTTCTTTATATATGTTACATACCATAAAGTTCATATGTTTAAAATACATATTTCAATGGCTTTTAGTATATTTACAGTTAAATGCCTTTACATTGAAAAGAGCTTCTAGTAATGCAAAATAGGGACAAAATTTCATTATTTAATTTTAGTGATCCTTGGATGCCATTTCTTCTTGTGATGTTGATTATTAGATGTACTTTTAACTTCTACTTACTCTCCATTTCATTTCCAGTAAATGCTATACTTTTTTAAACTAGACCTCCATTAGCCAAATATACACACACACACGCACACGCACGCACACACACACACACACACACACACACACACACACACACACCCCTCAAAGTTGGTGGACAAAAAGAAATTTAGGTTCCAGTCATACCAAGATTGGATGGAGTTTACATTTTTGGTAAAGTGAATCTAATGGGCTGAACTTTTTGAAAGTATAGAAGTAGATAAAGTACTTTGTATAAATCTTGAGGTTCCAACAAGATTCTCTTGTTCAAATGACTATATATATACATATATATATATATGTATATATATATATATTTTTTTTCAGTTTGAAAATCCAATTGAAATCAAATTAGCATGAACTGGGCATAATCTGCTTTAGAGACCAGGGAGGGTATCCACTACAGAGCGGGGACAGTCACTGAAACAATGGGCTTGCTTTGGTATAATATGGTCTCACTTCGACAAGGAGGATGACTTTGCAGATTCCCCACAGCATTTTGCTTTTTATGTTTTCATTTAATGGTGTGACATCCTATGACAATTATCATTATTTGGGGTCCAATTTTCCCTCAGAAGCAGCTTTGACACAGATCAATGCATCTCAGTGTCATTTTTTATGGAGCTGCAACATCAGAAAATGACAGCTGGAAATCTTAATTGGTCCAGTGACAGAAAATATAATGACTGCTCGCAGTGACTTATTTTTTCTGACCTTGTGCTTAATTCAAAGATAAAGTTTCATCTCACTATTGGAAAAAAGAAAGTGGTGGGCTGATGAGTAGGGCAGATGGGCCAGTGAAAGACCCTTCTTTTGGAGAGAAATTGCTACTGGTTTGGGAGCTGTTATTAAATCAGAATTTAAGTGTTGGTCTCGAATAATGGATACCGGGGTCTCCATGCCTACTTGAACTGCCAGCCTTTCTACTGTGCCTGTCATTAGAAATGGCAGCAGGCACTGGATGGAGCATGGACGGTTGCCCACAAGTGACTGGCTGGAGGCCCCATCACAGAGGCCACCAGACAGCTGTCAGACAGACTGGCATTTGATCATCACTGATTTGGTCTGGAGCCCAGTGACTTTGACCCAGAGGCAAAAGGTTTCCTATAATACCACCCAAATTGCTCAATCCTCCTTGTCCTAGAGAGAAAGCTGTTTCTAGAATAAGGACATCAGATTTGTCTTACTGAGTCCAGCTGTTAAACCAAGATTTCAAGTGTCCTATGGGCAGTTAAAAACTGGTATATAAAGAAAGTCTTAAATCTCCAACATCTTTAATTCACCTTGGGCAAAGACGTAGCATAGACAAGGAGACGGCCATGATACAGTGAAAAAATGCTGGACTTAGGTCGAGAAGACATCTCTGAGCTTTATTTCCAGGGTTTGCCTAATTCACTGTGTAATCATAAGATCATATATATATATATATGATCGATAAGTGTAAGTCCCTTTTAGAATTGTGACTGATGATGACGATGAACATGAGGCTGATGATGATAACGATGACGATATTTATGGTGGTGTTAGTGGTGGTAAATTGAATATTTTTCTTCTATAGGTGTATTAGTCATGTTTTCTTACCCTATAAAATGATAGCAAGGATACTGTTGGTAATGGCTATAGTACAGGGTAAAGGCGTAGACTTTAAAACAGATAAAGTACTTTAAAGCAATAAATTACTTTAAACCAATAAAGTAAAATAAAGACCTGGCTTGGAATTCTAGCTCCAACACTCATGAGCTGGCAAGCTACAGTTTCATCTATAAAGAAACTACTACATGGGGTTGTTGAAAGAATTAAGTGAAATAAGGCATGAGAAGCAGTTAGTACAGCACCCAACACATAATTAGTACTCAGTACATTCCAACTTGTTCATGTTCCTTTCAAGTCAGTAAGTGCTGAGCTGGTGTGTTCCTCAGTGAATCATTCACCAGGTTGAGACTGAGTGGTTCACTCAGCATGTATCTTCTCCAGATGTATCTTTGTGTTAGTCTAGGTCTCCCAAGAAGCAGTCACAAAGACCAGATTTTCTAGAAATTAAGGTTTTTGCAAGAAAATGAAGATGGAGTTGATAGGAAGGCTGGAGAACCATCAGACCAGGATGCACTTCTAATCCCAAGTGAAGGAGAGAAGGAACGGAGGCTGGGTAGAAACATCCTAGATAGATCACTGTGAAGAACAAGAAAGATTCAGTAAGGCTGTCAGGGAGTCCTCAGGACAGAGTCAACTGTCAGAGGAGTCCCATGTCTTACAGAGACAAACCTACTATGCTCAATCCTTGGCTGGAAGCACCTTGAGTGAAAACATAGCTGGGGTACAAATGTGGCAATTGATTTCAGAGCGCAGCAGCCGGGTCCTTTCCGTTAAGCTCTCTGAACTTGGAGGTCTGGGAGGCACATTCTACAATCTCCTTGCTTTGAAAAACTGTGATTGCCTGTTAACTGTAATTAACTCATTCAGTCCTTCAATTTCAAAATAAATCTATTCATAATATTTGCTAGATTGCGCCAGGTGTTGGCTAGTATTGACTGTTTGTTTGACTCCTTCTGAGGTTTTCTACTCTTCATAAGCAGGTAAGTAAAACTTGTCTCCTTCCCTTCTCATCCTCCCCAAATATGAGAAACAACAGAAGTTCCCCAAACATCTGGGCCCAGTGCTTCATTCTTCATCCCTTTGTGATGCTCACTTCCTGTAAGAAATGCCTCTTGAACTACCAAGAAAGTCATACCTCAATGTAGAAACATTGTGTCTGTCTCTTCTCCATGGGCTCTGCCTCTTGGACCCTGCGTGAGCCCGAGCCCATTATTCTTCCTGCCCTGCTCCTCTTGATCGCATGCTTGCATCTGTGTCAATGGGACTGGTTTTGATGAGCGGAAGACACTGATCTCGTTTTGTGTAGGAGGTTTTACAGCTCTCTGCCTTTGCTGTTTCACCAAGGAAAAGTCAAAGTGAGGAAAGTAGTCAAATGAGTCACACGTCGGAATTTATTCTGAAGGGTGCTGGCCTTATTTTTCTGCATTAGAGCAGCATTGGCTCTGCTTGATACCTGAATCATGATTCAAAATGGAAATAGATTTGGCTTTTACCATCTTTGAGTAGCAGATAAACTCTAACCCAGGCTTTGCTGACTCAAGGTCTTCCTGCTTCCAGAAATGGAGATCATTTGTTCATTTCATCATTTCAGCAGAAGGCTTCTTGTGAGCACGTGGTACACCTCTCAGAAAGGCTTGATAAAAGAATGAATGAATGAATGAATGCAGTGAGATTGTTTGAGGAATTTGGTGCCTCAGAATTGTATGATCATAGTTTGTGTTTCCTCTCTGTTGTAAAGAAACTTTATGCATTGAGTTCTATTATTGCCAGACAATTCACAGGATCAAATCATAATGTGTAAGAATCGGAAAGAACCTCACACATGACCTGTTCTATTCTACTGAAAAAAACCAAGAACTGAAGAGAGGTGACTTGACCAAGGTCATACAGTTAATAAAGGCAAAGTCTATACCCTACTTTCCTGTCTTTTCTCTTTCAACTAAACCTGCTGCTTTCCCTTTTCATTTTTATAGTTCATTTGAAAAGAAACATTACTGATTCTCAAAATAGACAAAAATTCCATCCAAATACTCTAAAATCCTTTTGAAGTCAAGAAGACACAGTGAATTTGCCAAATAAGACTCACCCAAGTCATTCATTCATTCATTCATTTAACAAATATTGAGAGCTTATTTTGTGCCAGGCATTGGTCTATATGCTAAGAATATAGAAACACAAAGACAGGCAAGGTCTCTTCCCTTCTGGAGCTTTCATTCTAGTTTATATTCAGAAAGAATGTTTCATGTGTGAGTGTCACTCACCAGCTATATGACATGGGACAAATTTCTCAATCTATCTGAGCCTCATATTTCCTTGTCTGAATAACAAAGCCAGTAAATCCCACTTTGCTTTGTCGTTGGGAGGACCAAAAAAGTAATGTTGGCAAGTCAGTCGGCAAAGTGCCAGGCACATAGTAATAACTTAGGGCGGCTTTTGTCCTATTCAAGCCTGGGTATTCCAGTTGCCCTGGTTTCAGTCCTATTGTTTTCTTCTTTCAAGAGCTGCAGTATGGTGGAAGCTTTGCCCAGAGCAATCCCTTGCCAGCTTAAGTTCCAACCATACTAATTTTATTTCTGTTCCACAAACACTCCTACCTCCTTCTTCCTTTAGCGTCTTTGGATCTGACCCTCTTCCTGAAACATCCATCCCTCCCAACTTCCCTCTCAGGCCTCCTACTGCCTTTTGTATCTGCCTCACTCCTGCTCCTCTTTACTCTCAGTTTAATTGTCACTCAGCAAGAAGTCCTCCCCTAATGTCCCAGGCTTAGTCAGATCTTTGCTACACACTCTTACAGCAGGTCGGTTGACATGACTTGCAGAGCCCAGCCCAAAATGAAAATATGGAACCCTTTGTTCAAAAAGCAGAACAAAGCATTGTGAAAAGTATTAGATTATAAAGGTTTTCCCTTCTTCCTTCCCTCTTGACTTGTCATGGTGTTTTTTACTTGTTATTTAATGTTGTTCTCCATAAAGAAAAGTTAAAATTTGTAACTATTAGCATTCATTTAATAAATTATTAAATTATAGTATAAAATTTTAAATTATTCTATTTTAACATCTATCATGATAGTGTGCAAAGCCAGTTTTAGTGCAAATATGAGTTTAATACATGTGCAAAAACAAGAATTACACAATTCCTGTTTTGTCGCTCATACATGCATGTGTATTTCCTTCTTACCGGAACACAGGGAATGTTGCACAAAACTAATTTAGATGTTTTTATTTCATTTCTTGATACGTACATATTCTTTCAAAGTTCTCTACTTCCAGCTTACGGATGGATAAAGAAGGGCAGAAACAAAAAGGAACTATGGGTTATCCTTTCCTCCCCTTCTCTTCAATGTCATCATATCCAGCATAAGTCGTTGGCTGATACAGGAAAGTAACATGAATAAGAAAAGATATGATGGACTTTCTTGGTCGTTCATATTTCTTTTGATGTCATTAGCCTCTTTCTGCATTCAAGTAGGTTCTGGTTAGAACAGAAAGGGTTGCCTCTGGGTGCTGTCAGTATGCCTGCTTACTCAGTCTTAGATGGAAGATACTTATACTCAAAATTTTAAGTGTCACTGAACTGCCACATATCCTAGGCCCACCAGAATTCTGTGCTACATATGAATGGGGGCAGGAAAGAATGGTGGACACTCACATTGTACTATCTCCTCTGCTCGTGTGCATGTTCCCTTATACCACTGGACTTGATTATAACACACAATTTCAAACTTAAAATTATCAAGAATTTCCAGACAGCAATGGGAGAGCATTGAACCAAGTCTGCAGCTTTTCTGAGCATGTGCTCTCATGAGGCTCCTCAGACCCTATGCCTGTGAAGCTGGTCTTGCTTAGAGCATCCTGTGCTTTTTAAATTAAGTTCCTTATAACATTTGTAATGATATATTCATGAAATTATTTATTTAACGTATTCCTCCATGATTAAGCCACAAACTGCCTGAGGGCAGTGATCTTACACATCTTATTCACCTCTCCTCAGTAAATATTTTTGAGTATATGAATAGATAGAGAGATGGACATGGATGGAAAGACCAGGAGACTGAAATCTTCAGGAACAAAATCAAGGAATGCCTTGAAATTAATGACAGGGATTAATATGATTGTATATAATTAGATTTCATAGGTACATTCCATAGCTGTTTATTCCTCTCCTCCTTGGGGTTAAGTTTTACTTTCTAATTTTGTATGCTCTTCTTGATCAAACCTTAGTCATAAAAAGAATCAATGAGATTGCTATCTATTCTAAGGAAAGATTCCTTCTTCTTCCTGCATGTATGTGAGTGTGTATTTTAATGAATACACCACTCACGTGCAGAAAGAAAGAAGCTGTCTATTTCATTAATACTAGATTTTTCACATTGTTCAAGTTCCAAAAGGGAATATTTCTTCTATTTTTACAGGTCTTATTTTATTAGCTACAAAAGTGAAATAACAGTTCATTTAACTATGTCAAAAGCAATAGAGACTCACTGCTATTTGCTTTCTTTTGCATAAATGTTAATGCATTTTTAACTCCACCGCACTGGTTGGTAAACCATTACAGTTACCACTGACCTATAATGCATTTCAGTCATTTTTAATAAACCCAGATGTTAAGATGGCTTATCATTATCTCTATAAGCTACTAGAAATGGATTCCTTTCCTGAACTGCTGGGTCCTGCAGCACTCTAGCTAATGAAAGTGGATTTGAAAACACTATTCAATTAAACAAATCTGCTGAGATTTGTTTTTGTTTTTTGGCCAAATATAATGTTCAGCAAAATCCGTAATTTCACATTCTGACCTTCTTTGCAGATGTTACTCATTTAAATGACAATCTTCTGGTCCCCAGTGCCTAAGCCTCCTTTCTTTTACAACATGGATTCAAAAGAATCTATAGTGTGCGTTGGTGGTATAGTGGTGAGCATAGCTGCCTTCCAAAATAATCTATCATGCAAGTCTAGAATTTCCATAAACTTTAAATGGAAAAGGATATGTTTAAACACAAATACACTTTCAGTATGTTTTTAGCCATAAAAGAATAGACACATACTATATATAAATGTTAGTCCATGATCATCTATATAAAGTCAAATCAATGAATACATTTAGCTATAATAGTCAGATAATAGACACAATAACACAGAATGGTGAGAAGGGTGTATAATTCTTAGATTTCAAATAATGCAAAAATTCATAATTTAATGGAGTGAATAATGACCTTGGAGTTATGAAGACTGGATTTTGGTGAATACTTCTGCCACTGGTATGGTCAGATATTTATTTAGAAGTGTTTGTGGCATATTATATCAGGAATATGGTGATGAACGAGGCTAACATTATTTCTGTCCTGAGGGAACTTATAATCAGGGTCAGTGACTTGAGCAAATCACTTTTCCATCCTGAGTTCTTCTGGCTTTAAAACAACATTCATTTAATTACACAGATATCTTCCAGATATTTATTAGAGTTTATCCGAGTGTTATGAGGTAAAAAATAAATTTTACATAGCTCCTAATTTCAAGGAGCTTATATTTTATGCATAAATAACTATGAAGATAGAGTGTATGCAGCCCCACAGAAAGATCTGGCTAAGATGCCATGGGAAGGAAAAATGCAAAGGATTTCCAGATAGTGAAATCAAGGCTTCCTTGAGTAAAAAACGTTTGAATTGAGTCTTAGGAGATGTAAAAGATTTGTAAGTGTTGATGATGAAGGGAAAATGGGAATTCTAAGCAGAGAGCATAGAAGAAGACTTGAGGAGGGGAGATCACAGGCAAATATATAACATGGTCCTGTATGGCTGAGTGTAGTGTGGGTGTGAATGCTTTGTGTGTTCTCTCCTCCTTTCTGTTAGTGGCCCAGTCTGGTGAAATCCTCATTTATGAAGAGGCTCAGTCCAAATCTTGCCTCACTGATAAGTACTGTGTCTGGCTTTTTAATCCTCTCCATTGTATAGATGGCTTCTGGCTAAACAGATGTTGAATTGAATTGAGTTGGCATCATGAGAAAATGTGATTGCAAGAATGGATTGGAACCAGATATCGAGGATCTTGAATGCCACACTTAGAAACTTAAAACCACTGAATGTGTCTATTATATTCCCCTGAATATAATAATAATAGTTAATAATTTTTGTTCTGGGCACTATTTTAAGGGCTGTGTCAATTTTATTTTATATAGTCTTCATAATAACCTGATGACATAGGCAATACTATTATTCTCATGTTAGAGAAAATGAGGCCTAGTGTTTCAGGGACTGGCCCAGAATCTGAGTGAGTCAGTGGTGGAGCCAGAATTTGAACCCTGGTAACTTGACTCCAGAATTAATGCTCTTAACCACTATGCCGAACTTTGCTTGAGAAAAAGGAATTTTGCAGAAATATCCAAGGTGAATCAGAAGGAAGAGGCCCGATCAAGGATCTAAATTTGGAGGCAACTGCAACAGGAAAAGGAAAGCCAAAATGATTATGGTGATTGGAGGTGAAAAGGAAAAAGAAGGGATATATTTGTTGTTCATTCAGAATTAAAAGAGTTGGTAAATTATTCCACATGGGGAGGAGAGAAGTGAAAGACTGTGAGAGTTTGGACCCACATTTCTGGGAGGAGGGCAGTCTTATTCACCAAAAAATGGAAAACCAGGAAAGAAGCAAGTTCAATAGGGGAGATGATAATTCTTTGATCATGATACAATTTATTTATTATTTATAAATTATTCAAGTCTGAGTGTGACATCCTTTCATTATTTCTATTCCTTAGGGGAAAGGCACTATTTATAAAACAGTACAGTTTATTATGTGCCATTGCTGTCATTTGTATTCTGGTTTTGCAGATATATTTCTTTTCAAAATCAAATCTTGACTTATTTTGGAAAATAAACAGTATATTTAGAAGTTGATTTTGTTAGAGGTTTAAAATGAAAGCTAGAATTTTCACAAAAATATACTTTAAAAGGGAACAGACCATCATATCAAAAATAAGTATTTTCACCTTTGGTTCCTCAACGAATACCCAAAAAACCCCAGTATTTTATTTGAGAAAATCAGTGTTCTTATATATTTTTAACCTTGAAAAAGTTATTCAACCTTGATAATCTGTTTCCTCACCTGTAAAATGGGAACAATATTGAGAGTAATCTCATAGAGATGTTGTGAGTATTCAGTGAGATATCATATGTGAAATCTTTGCACAGCATTATCATCTAGTAAGACCCCATAAAAATTTTAGCTACCATTGTTATATTATTACTGTCAGTTCTTATATTCACTGAATTTCCTCGCAGTCTATGCCTCACTGGAAAAAGATGAGCATACCTAATATTTGTTGAGAAGTAACATGTAACTGTTGTTTTAGAACCATAATTATAACTCTTAAACTATTCTTTCTTAGACCTGTAACTGTTAACATTTGCTTTAATTTACTGTTTGAAAGGGAGAGAAATAGGAACTGATTTGTACACTTTTATAGTCAGAATTCATACTTCACACTATCCATTCAGCACTCTGGGTTTGATGTAAAAACAGTAAGGAAAGAGAGAATAAGGTAACACTGACAAAGATTCTAAAACAGTGGGTCTTTGCCATGCTCAGATGCTGAAACACATGGAACTATACTGTTATCATCTGAAACAACCAAATGGGATTTTTTAATGATGTACACTTTTGATGTGTTTAATTCCATCTTAAAATCTGGGAATAATTTTACTACATTAAAACATTACTGTGTAAATTAAAAACACTATAAAATCACAGCTCTGTGAACAGAAGTCCGCAAAAAATAAAAGTGCTTGAATTAAGTAATCATGCGTGATTTTTTGAGTTCTTCCAGTAACAGGTTTTGCCACTCATTTTATTATCTTTTAATGATCAAGATGTTTAACAAAAATAAAATTCAGAAAAATGTATACTATTAATAAAATAAGATGAACTGAAGTCAATGTGATCAATCAATTTCTCTTTTCTTCCCATTCAGAATGGGAATACTGACATTGTTTTGTTTTGTTTTGTTTTTGCGGTACGCGGGCCTCTTACTGTTGTGGCCTCTCGTGTTGTGGAGCACAGGCTCCGGACGCCCAGACTCAGCGGCCATGGCTCACGGGCCCAGCCGCTCCGCGGCATGTGGGATCTTCCCGGACCGGGGCACGAACCCGTGTCCCCTGCATCGGCAGGCGGACTCTCAACCACTGCGCCACCAGAGAAGCCCTGACATTGTTTTTTATTTGTTTGTTTGTTTTTGTAGCTGGAGAACACAGTCCTGCTTGTCAGACACCAGTGTTCCATGTGAGCATAGTTCTGAATCACAACCTAGAAGTGAGAACGGAAAGAAACCCTACTTAAGGGTAAGTCGGGCTTATGTGGCTTTAATTGCAACACTTTAAAAAAAGATATAGAGGTGATATTTTCCTGTGGGTATAATAAGAATCAATGGTGAGATGTAGCTGCCAAGAAAACTAATTGGACAGACTACAGTAACAGCAAAATCATCGCTAGAGCAAAAGAAATGGCATTTCTTCCTGTTCTGTAATCGAGAGGCAACATCCAGATTATTACATTCAGTTCAGAATATAGAATTTTAACTTGGGTAAAAATAAACAAGTGTACTTTCAGGATTTTGCCACCACAGCCATGAGCTACAGGTGCACCAATAAGTGCCTCATTTCTACGCCCTGTTAACCGAGACTCCCCCAACCCCAGCAAACCACCCTTGACCCAGGCCTCCAGCAGAAAAGGGGAGAATCAGGAGAATAGGGCAGGAAACATGAACTCAATAAAATGTAAACATATTATTTAGTAGCCAGAGATGCTACTGAACATGAGCAGACCTATCCTTTGTACCTACAGTGCTCAATATGGTAGCTGCCAGCTATAGGTTGTCATGAGTTCTTAAAATGGATAGTCTGAATAGATAGGAGCTGTGCATGTGAAATACACACTAAATTTTAAAGTCTTATGTGAAAAAAATGCAAAATATTGCACTTATAATGCAAGTCGATATGTTTGGGGTATTTTGACTTAAATAAAATATATTATTAAATTTAATTTTACCCATTTCTGTTTATAGTTTTTAATGTGGCTACTAAGACATTTAAAATACATTTATGCTTTACATTACGTTTCTATTGGACAGCGTTTTTCTAGACTGGATCAAATTTTCTTTTTCTGTAAAGAGCTAGATGTTAAAACTATTTTACACTTGTGTCTGTCACAATTATTCAACTCTACATGGTGCGCTAGTAGCAATAGGCAGTATGTCACCAAATGAATGTGGCTGTATCCCAATAAAGCTTTATTTATGGATATTAAATTGTAAATGCCATACATTTTCATGTACTATGAAATATTACTTTTTCTTTCTCTCAAACAATTTTAAAATGCAAAAGCTATTCGTTGGCCTATAGAAACAGGCTGCTCATGGGCCATAGTTTGCCAACCCCTGTTCTAGACCTTACTCTGCACTTATTAACTTTGGCCCTTACTAAAATGACTTAGTCTATATCCTTATTTTAAAATTGTAATGTTTACAGCTTAATTATAGAGTCCCCCCTCCCCCACCAAGCTGTTGAGTTTCAAGTGAAATGACAGGTAAATAACTTTACAACTTGATACAAAGATAAAATAGGCCAAGAATAGAATAAACTGTTTCTAAAAGTAGTAAAGTTGCTGATATTAGAAGTGTTTAAACAGAGGGAAGTTTCTAGAAAAGGATTTTGTAGACGAAAATTAAATACTAAGTGTATGATTTAATTCAATGTGTAATAACTCCCTTACAAACTCCAAACACGTTTTGTTTTGTTGTTATACATTAACTCAATTTTAGTTGAAATGTTGTGGGAAAAATTCAACAGAAGATCTCAGGGTTCAGGTTCTGACTCCTATCATAGAAACAATCAATTTATTATATTGAAAATCATCAATTCATCGAAGATTTAGTAGGAATCTCAAATCTGATGGATTGCATTTCTTTCCATTTTGGTAGTAGAATATGGTAAGGTTTTACCAGAAGGAAATAAGATTATGGAAAGTAGATTGGTATAATTCTTCCTTTATCTATCAAAGTAATATTAGTGAATTATCTGCAATTTATTTGAACATATAACCAATGACTGAAAATAAGTTGATAATTAATATTTTAAGTGTACTTTTAATAAATACCCTCCCAATGTTTTGATCCTCTTTGCCAATTCCTTCATGCTCTTCAGCTGAGTTATAAGTATAGAATGTGTGATGCAGTTACAAAGAGTTTATATTTCTTGGGTTAATAAATTGGTCTCAGTCGCTAATGGATTATTTATACTGATTGAATTTTCATGTTGAATTGGTTGAAATTGCCTGACCATATTTCAAGGTTAAATACAAAGGTATGTCGATCTATTAATTTTGTGTTGCTGTTGTTGGTTTGAATGATGTAGGTAGTTGAAGCTAGAGCAGGAGATTAAATTAATTTCTGCCTTCACCTTAGCCCAGCCTTTCTCTGTGTATAATGTATCTGTGACATTTGTCCTCATTCTGAGAGAAAATGAGGAAAACTCATCAGAATGAATGACCAGTCCTCATTAAACTGATGATTTGGGGGGAGATTTCCTTTGATTCAATGCAATGAAACATTACCTTCCCGAAGAATGAGCTTAGCAATGGGAAATCCAAAAGTGAATGTACACCAACCAAAATCAATCAAATCATCCTAACTATTTCAAGGGCAAAAAGGAAAACAATAGAGTATCTTCCAGCTGCTGACAAAGAAATCAACATGTCTGATGTTTGGTCCCATGTGTGAGGAGCAAATGCTTCCAATAGATGCTCTGCTTTCTCAAATCCACATGAGCTGGACATTTACTAATTTGTTCTAAGGGCTAGAATAAATGGGGTAGTTTTTACATTTTCAATTATAAAATGCAATCCTATGCAAATGTCCTGAGACTAGACCATAAGATTCTCTCACAGTCTCTCCAGAGAGTAAAATTTCAGTTGCCAAACAACTCTAATCCTTAAAGCATTTATGAAAACTTAGGTGGAAGACAGGACAAATAAGCCTTTGCAAACAAGCTCCAAGGGAATATATGTAGCCCACATCCATCATCCACAGTGTATCTCCTATTACACACAAATTCGTCTTAGAGAAAGGGAGAAGCAGCCCCTATTGATTTTCTTCATCTCTCCGGGGATAGAACTTCAAAATTGGTCAATTACAGTATTTCAGATTTCCTTGTTGCTAGCCTGGGCATACAATATTTGTCCTAACTAGTAGGCAGAAGTATATTTTATCCAGTTAATGTTTATATTCATGGCTGTGTGTAAATCAAAATTAGAAGTCAGCTTTTGTTTCCAATATATACTTTAGAAAAAATATTTTGTTATATTGTGGTTTGTGATTATGAAAGTAACATATGCACCCTCTAGAGACTTTGGAAAATACTGAAATAAACAAAAAATTTTTAAAATCCCTTATATCCCTACTACCTAGAAATAACTACTATTTATTTTCAAATACATTTCTTTTCAGTCTTTTTTTCATACTTTTTCATTAATTTATTCAATTAATATGTATAATGCCCAATACATAGCAAGCATCACACTATCATTTGGACACATGATGGTGAATGAAAGAGACATTGTTTTTGCATTATAAAATTCAGCATTTAGTCAGAGACAAGAGAACTGATGCAAAATAATGTGCCCTGTGCCTTAATAGAATGAGTCAGAATATGATAGTCACACATGAAAGGAAAAAATTGTCCAGACTTGGGGGACAATAGGGAAGGTTTATAGGAAAAAATATTGACTATAGGCCTAAGATTGGGTAGCATTTAGTCAGATAAAGAGGAAGGATAGAGGTGGAAAAGCATTGACTAAGAGGAAAGACTCAGGTAAAATGTTTGGTGGGTGTTCTAGGAAGTAAATAGCTGATGATTATAGCTTCAGAGGATGAAGAGGACATGGGAAAAAAGTGAGACCCACACAGTGACAGAAACCATATGTGGCAATCCATGGAAATAATGTGTATTCACTAGGCTATAAGCTAAGAAACTCTAAAAAGAGACCTCATATACAGTATCTCAAACAAAATGGAAGCTTATTTTTCTCTCATGCATCCATACGAAGAAAGGTGAGTGATCTGTTGTGGGTAGCCAGCTCTACTCAACCTGATCATCTAGAGACTTAAGTTCCTTCTTTCTTGGGGCTCCTTCATTCCCTAGGGTGCCATCTACATGGTCATATGGTCCATTAGCTCCCTTGCACCACATCTAGTTTCCACCCTGCAGGAGGAAGTAAGGAAATAGATAATACACAATTTCCTTTTAAGAAACTGACAATTGTCTACATTCCATTGTTGAGAAATTGGTAACATGAGCACCTTAGGAAATAGTACCTCCAGTTCAGGGCAGAATGGAGGGCAGAATGCCTGCTCACTTAAATTTTGAAAGAAAAATTCTATACTAAAAAGAACAGGAGAATATTTGCCTCACCATGATTTGAAGTCTGGATTGTATTTTAAGAATAACGGAAGGCCACGGAAAATTTTGAACAAGGGAATATTATTGTCAGATATGAATTGTAGAACTTGACCGTAGAGTGGAAGATGAATTGGAGGCTAACAGGAATGGAGACAGGACTACTATCTGTCAGGCTGTGTGACGAAACAAATTCAGGCAAGGGATAATGGCGTCTTGGGCTAGGACAGAGGCAGAGGAATTACGAGGAAAGCAGCAGTTCATTTATGAGTCAGAGTGAGTCATTTATGAGGCAGAATTGCAGGGCTGGATGCATCATTTCATGTGGAGGGTAATCGTGAGGGAGAGTGAGAAGTCAAAACGTCTGGCTTGGTAACTGATGGGATGGTGCCATTCCCTGATTATATCCGTGGGTTTGCACTATTTCAGAGATCACCACAAAATCTAGTAGCTTAAAATAACAACTCTTTTTTTCGCTTTGATTGTGTGGGTCAATTGGGCAGGGCTCAATTAAGCCATATTCTGCTAATCTCAGCTGGACTCATGCATCTTAGGCCACCTGTGGGTCAACTAGGATTCTGGAGGTGAAGTGGTATGACAAGGACATCTCGGATTCAAGTTTTCCATCAGTCAGCAGATTAGACTTACTGGGCTTATTGACGTGGTGCCAGCAGATTCTAAGAGCACAAAGAATGGAAGTGACCCTATGCATGAGCACTTTTAAAGTCTCTGCTTGTATCCTGTATGCTTTGGTCTCTTTGAACAATGCAAGGCACACGGTTACACCCAGTCACTCTGGAAAGGAGCCATGAAAACTTTGAGGGCTATTGTAGCAAGAATCTGTAAACCTGATATAGAAAACAATGCACAGGGTGTAGTGGAAAAAATTTCACTGGCCTTGAATTTTGGAAATAGGGAGAGTGGAGGTTCTTTCTGGGAACCAAATCTGTATAATTTTGAACATCACTTCACCTCTTTGGACTTCATTTTCTGCATCCCTAGAGACTGAGCTTGATTTACCCCAATGTCTAAGATTTATGACACTGATTAGTATTTTATTTCTGATAGTATAAGCAAAAGGCCGTCTTGAAACGTGGACTGTCAGATCTGGATTCTTTCGAATAGAGGGAAAAAAAATTGGAGTAACTAAAGTCTTTGTTCTATTGGGTTTTTCTGTTCTATTGACCTGTGATTCCACAATTTGACACTGGCTGTCCAATTGTCATTTGCCACATTGGCCTTATGTTAATGTTTATTTGCTTATAGAAACCAGTGTATCAGCATTAGTCAGCAAATAAATGATCTTATTCTGTATAACTTTTATTTAAAAATATAGATAAATGCTGAGTTTGAAATGTGTTCTTTAATGTTCATCACAGCTTGTGGAACCTATATTGTTTCCTAGGTTATATTTGTGACCTGTTTAGTAACATTAACTGTAAATCTGTGACTAGCCAACTTGTTGCTAAAACTCAGCCTCTGTTCACCGATGCCGAATAGAAATGCAGAAATAGTTTTGGGTGAGGTAGGAAAGACTAGCTTTATTGCTTTGCCAGGCAAAAGGGGCTGCAGAGGACGAATGCCCTCAAAACTGTGTGTCCAGCCCTGGAGCGGGTAGTGAAGAGTCTTATAGTGTTTAAGGAGCAGGGCGTGGTCAGCTCGTGGACCTTCTTCTGATTGGTCGGTGGTGAGGTAATCAGGAGTCAGCATCATCAACCTTCTGGTTCCAAATGTTTGGGTTCTGTGAGCTTGTGGGCAGCATACAGTTAACTTCTTCCACCTGGTGGGGTTTCAGTATCTGCAAAACATCTCAAAGGACATGGCTCAGAATATTATCTATAGTCCTTGAGGAAGAACTAAAGGTCCTTGACTTTGTTTAGTGGTTAAATTATTATTATTTTGTATTGTTTGACTGTTTTCCTTTCTGCATTTTCTCACTTCTCTGATTAAATTGATTCTTTGACTAAAGTTCTTCTAGAGACAAAAGGCAGGCAGACAACATGGGTGGGAGTCTCTTCTGGGAAGGCCTCATAGGGTCCTGTTTGGTTACAAACTTGGTTTGTCTAAAGTTGGCATTTTAATTCCTGCCTAATTACGATATCAGCTGTTTTGGAAACACATGCCACCATAACCACTTAGCTTGTACTCTATATCACATGTCAAGGAACTATATAAAACCATATGATGTGATTTTAGAGCTAGAATAAACAATGTAAATAATTTTATTCAAATCACTCATTTTATAGGATGACAATAACACCCAGAAAACGTAAGCATATTGGGTCAAGTCATATGGTGAGAAGATCGTCCACATTGTAACTCACACCTAAGCTCAACTTCATCACAAAAATCAGCCTGGACTAGGGTCAAATTGTTTCCAACTGAATAATAGATTAATTATCTATAATAGGCAAGAAATTGCAAAAATACTTTCTGCTAAGGCCATTGTAAGTAGATTGGAGGTAATGTGATGTGATGCGATTGACCTTATTATTACAGATCTACCTTCTACCAGCCATTAAGACAAGTTATTTACTGGCTTTAACATGCCTGGTATTGAACTCAGTCCATAAGAGATTTTCCAAAAGCGTTAGTTCTTTCCTTTGCCCCTTGCATGTACATCGGCTCTCTGACCCATCTGGGATGGTCTTGGATTGATTATTGTTTGGGGGAAGAGAGATAAAAATGAACAAATTTTGTTATCTATTTTGATAAAGTGAAGATTTTATGTTCCTAATTTGACAATTGTCTAAGTGAATTCTTATCATATTTCTAGATGTTATATCTTCTGGAAAATTAGCAGCTAGAATATTGAACTGGGTCAGGAGATATAGATTCTAGTTCCATTTTGTCATCAGTAAACTCTGCAGTCATGAGTCTCAGTTTTCTCTGCTAAAATGGGAATAAAATATATCTGCCTGGCCAACTTTACAGGGTAGTTGGAAGGGTCAAACAAATCATTCTGAAAACAAAAAATGCCAAATACCCTGCAAAAATATGAACTTGTTATCGAAACATCTAGAATAAGTATTTTTCAAACAACCAGGGCATTACGTGATACCAACTTTTATTACATTGGCGAGTAGAGACAAAAAAGGGCATAGTGTAAACACATAGTGAAATCCAGTTTGCCATTGGGATCCTGACTATTAAGACTCTCTCAGTACTGGATGTGGGAGGAGACCACCGAACCCTATTTCTATTCAATGTTCTCTTCTCAGATGGTTGTCTGAAACTCTAGCATCCACTGTTTAGTTAACTGACTTTCCTTCACTTTCAACCTCCCTACCCATTTTTCCATGTTTTCTTCAGTCCCTCTCCTCTTTGTCTGAAAGCCACAAGAAGTATAGCTACTTATTTCAGAACAAATGTAATATTTCACGTATATTATAGGCAGAGTGATGCAGATACCAGATACAACAAGAAACACACAACAGCTTTGGCTGTAGTTCCTTATGAATTATCAGATTATGAATTTATACACGCAGTGTTCATATACTGGAGAATATTTTACACCTTTTCATTTCATTATGTTTCCCCTTCCTGCCAGAAAATGTGCATGTGCCTGGGTCTACAGGGGGTAAAGAACATCCACGTGGAATATTCCCCACTCAGAAGAAATAGTCTGTCCATCTTGCTTTAGATTTGATGAACTACCGATTTGTAATAGTTTCACATTGATTTCATTACTGGGCAACAAGAATGAATTGACAGAGAAAGCAATCAACACATGATGCACCCATTGGAACATCTAATATGAGATGTTGGCGGCTTCTGTCAACCCAGCCAATTACCAAAGGTACTCAGAGGGTAAGTGATAGCCAAAATGAGCCACATGGTTCTGTGGACCACATCCTGCATAACTATTAGTGAATGCAAAGCAGACACAGGATGACAGACTCCTCCATCAATATAACATTTCAGGTGAATGCCCTGTTTGTACTGTGTTCTTCAAGAAAACGCAGATGTTTGTGGTATGATAAGAGCTTATTCTGTGTGTGTGTTTGAGAGAGAGAGAGAGAGAGAGAGAGAGAGAGACTGCATACTGATGCCAAGGTATAAGAAATGTATTCGGGAAAACAATTTTTTAAAAAAATAATTAAATCTAATCCTTCTCACCATGTAGATTGCTTTCTGTGCCAGAGCATGAGTTTGAAAGAGAAAACACAGACTCAGATTTCTGAGAGCTTATTGATTCATGCCTTGCAAACAGCTAACAATTAGTCTTTCATTTAACAAATATTTATTGAGCACTTTCTATGTGCAGGCACTCTATACTAAGCAATGGAGATATAAAATTTTAAAAATTAATCCTCCATTTGCAGCAGCATGGGTGGACCTTGAGCACATTATGCTATGCGAGATAAGTCAGAGAAAGACAAGCACTGTATGATATCACTTATATGTGGAATCTAAAAAAGTTAAACCTATAAAAAACAGAGAGTAAAATGGTGCTTACCAGGAGATGTGGAAGAGGAATAAGATTGATGGTGTTTACAGTTCCAAACTTGTAATCAGTAGTAAATAAGCCATATAGATCTAATGCACAGTACAGTGAATATAGACAGTGATATTGTACAATATCATTATGCAGTATGATAAATAACACTACAATGGCAATCACATTACATCACAATAAATAAATGTATCAAAGTAACATGCTGGACACCTTAAACTTACACAATATTACGTACCAAATTTATTCAATAAAAACAAAGATAGACATGATACTTATCCTCCTGGAAATTATAGTTTGGTAAGGGAGAAAGAAAATTAGGAAACCATCGTCCTCTAGACTATAATGAATCCTATAACTGCTCTATGTAGCTGTGTGTGTGAGTGCGCGCACACACACACACACACACTTTAAATACAATTTTAAAATTATTATGGGACCATGAAGGTGTACAAAAACAACTATTTAGAGAATTTGGTGAAACATTCAAAGATAATGGAACTTTTAAGTCTTGGAAGTCTTGTCACTGGATAGTGTTGCAACTTACCCTGTAGCACTGACACAATGTTGCATACCAAATTTATTCAATAAAAAAGATAGACATCATAATTATACTCCTGGAATTTATAGTTTGGTAAGGGAGAAAGAAAATTAGGAAACCTGAGTCACTCTAGTGTAGGACACAGGAAGTAGAGGATGCTATTGGAGGGTCTAATCCAGATTTTGAAATCAGTGAAGATTTTAGAAGGAGGTACTATCCAAACCAAGACATAGGAGTTAGCCAGGGAAACTGGGAAAGGAGTTTCCTGGTAATGGGGAAAACTCTGCTTATGCCTGGGATAGTTGGTGTGGGTTTACAGCGTGCCAGGTACTCTGTTATGGCTGAGGAAATCACAAGACCATCAGGAAATCATACTTTTCCACTTGAGGTGCTTCTTATCAACCTGTTGAGGAAGATATATCAGTATTTCCCAGTTCTCTATAAAATGCAGGAAAATTGGATATAATTCACCTGTAGATCATCTCCAACTTTAGAAATTATACGTTGGAATGAACTTTAGGCAGTATTCTTGGGATTCCAACCATTGGTCTTAATTTTGTCCTTTCTAGACATATTTTTTGAAAGCCTAAAATGTCTTCCATGTGTTGGCGTGCTGTGTATTTGAAGTGAGGAAATGCCCCTTCTGGGTGTTTTCTTATAGTCTTATAGACTAAACTGCTCCAATTCCTCTAGCTGCTATTCCTGTGACATGAAGGTTTGGGATGGTTCCATTTCACTTGCACTACCAGTGAAAAATTGATTGACAGAGAAAGCCATTAGCACATGATATCACCGTTGTAACTTCTAAAGTAATCTGTTGGTTGTTTCTGTTAATCCCCCTCCCATCCTGGCTCTTGTTCTCTAATTACACTCTGATCTTAGTGTTTGGTTCCAATGCAGAAATCATGTTCCTTTGGATGTCCATTAGGATATTATTTCCATAAGGAAAATAGCGTTTTCCACCACTATATTAATTGGAGGGTTACCTGTAAGAGTCGATGTTCAGAAGCAGCTTTGAGGTGTGCAGGGAATTGGTTTAGAAATTGATATTTTACCCATCAATGAAATATTCACAGCCATTGACAACAGTGATGATGATGACTTTGTTGCTGATTTGTTGAGATGACTGATTAGTGGACCCTTTAAAAAATCCCTCATATTTTTATAATGCTACTTGTGTGTTAACTTTGATTTTAATAGTGTGGTATCTCTACTACCAAATGTAAAATAGATAGCTAGTGGGAAGCTGCTGCATAACACAGGGAGATCAGCTCGGTGCTTTGTGACCACCTAGAGGGGTGGGAGGGAGGCTCAAGAGGGAGGGGATATGGGGATATATGTATATGATTCACTGTGTTGTACAGCAGAAAGTAACACAACATGTAAAGCAATTATACTCCAATAAAGATGTAAAAAAAAGAAAAAAAAAAAGAATAATATTGGTTTCCCAACTGTTAAAAAAGAAAAATAGTGTGGTATCTAGAACCAGGTCCTCAGGTGCTTCTCATCTCCCTTCATCTGAGTCTTGACCTGTATATTTATGCTTGGTTTAACCAACTGTATTTGTTTCTTGGCTTGACTGTGATGCTTTTCTCTCCATGGCATGTAATATATCATTATAGGAAACAAGTCAGAGGATAGTAGCAATCAGAAATAAGAAAACAGAGATAGCCAAAATTCTAGTTACAAGTTTCCATCATTAGATATAACACTGTTAGGTTTATTTGCTGATCGACATAGGTCTAGTGAACACTTATTTAAATTTTACATAAAACAACAACAATAAAGTTTTATTGAAGTCTGAGTTTGTACCATATCAGGCACTGGAGTACATTGGTGACCCAGGCAAGCACAGACTCTGAACTCATGGAGCTTATATTCTAATTGGTGAAATAGATACTAAATAAATAAATATTTTTCAGTTTCTGATGTGTACTCTAAATGTAATAAACATAGCAATTCACAGATTGGCTTATATTCTTCTGAATACTTTATCATGCATGGTATTCTTTTTTTTCCTCTTATTCAAAATTATACCATACTCTTCCTATTGCTAAGCCCTTTTTCTATCTCCACTAACCAAGATATAATAAATTTCTTTCTAAATAAAAAATAGGCTTTGACAACATCATTATAATCACTTCACAATCTATAATGTCATAAAAGTAAAATTATTCCAAAATACCATCTTTTTGGAAACAGGCTGTTTCTCTCTTTTCCATATTATAAGCGTTTTTTATAATCATCCTTACAATTAAAATATACATACATCTTAATTACTGCATCATTATACTCGGTGCTTTGTGACCACCTAGAGGGGTGGGAGGGAGGCTCAAGAGGGAGGGGATATGGGGATATATGTATATGATTCACTGTGTTGTACAGCAGAAAGTAACACAACATGTAAAGCAATTATACTCCAATAAAGATGTAAAAAAAAGAAAAAAAAAAAGAATAATATTGGTTTCCCAACTGTTAAAAAAGAAAAATAGTGTGGTATCTAGAACCAGGTCCTCAGGTGCTTCTCATCTCCCTTCATCTGAGTCTTGACCTGTATATTTATGCTTGGTTTAACCAACTGTATTTGTTTCTTGGCTTGACTGTGATGCTTTTCTCTCCATGGCATGTAATATATCATTATAGGAAACAAGTCAGAGGATAGTAGCAATCAGAAATAAGAAAACAGAAATAGCCAAAATTCTAGTTACAAGTTTCCATCATTAGATATAACACTGTTAGGTTTATTTACTGATCGACATAGGTCTAGTGAACACTTATTTAAATTTTACATAAAACAACAACAATAAAGTTTTATTGAAGTCTGAGTTTGTACCATATCAGGCACTGGAGTACATTGGTGACCCAGGCAAGCACAGACTCTGAACTCATGGAGCTTATATTCTAATTGGTGAAATAGATACTAAATAAATAAATATTTTTCAGTTTCTGATGTGTACTCTAAATGTAATAAACATAGCAATTCACAGATTGGCTTATATTCTTCTGAATACTTTATCATGCATGGTATTCTTTTTTTTCCTCTTATTCAAAATTATACCATACTCTTCCTATTGCTAAGCCCTTTTTCTATCTCCACTAACCAAGATATAATAAATTTCTTTCTAAATAAAAAATAGGCTTTGACAACATCATTATAATCACTTCACAATCTATAATGTCATAAAAGTAAAATTATTCCAAAATACCATCTTTTTGGAAACAGGCTGTTTCTCTCTTTTCCATATTATAAGCGTTTTTTATAATCATCCTTACAATTAAAATATACATACATCTTAATTACTGCATCATTATATTTTCCAAAGGGAACATTGCAGTGTCATAAGTTATCTCTTGATAAATTGCAAAATTGTCTTCCAGAAAAATTAAACCATTTTCCCACCAGAACTATGTAGAAATGCTTATTTTCCTACAGCCTTGCCCACACTAGTATTTAAATTTTATTTTTAGTTTTAATTCTTAAACATTCTTTCTGGCTTGTCTGACATTTCAGGCTGCTACGCCTTTCACCATCCTAGTTACATGCTTCTCAGTCTCAGCCTACTGCTTGCAGACGTCATTTGGACACTGGTCCAAGGAGACAAAATTGTGGTTCCTTCAAAATAGGTTCAAGACTTGCTTCCAGCTCCCTGTCCTGAGAAATGAAGTTTCTGTTTCTGAAACATGTCTTTTACCCACCCACTAATTCCTGATCTTCCAACTTGTCAACAGTTATCCTTGGACAAAAAAAGGGACAAAGGAGATTTTAATTTTAATTTTTGTTTAGTATCCACGGAGAGATGATGATGGACGTACAGCGAGTTCTATTACTCAGAGCTGTAAATTTCATGTGTCTAAGTTCTTAAAAAGTTTTCTTTTTTTTTTTTTTTGTTACAGCAGAACTCCTTCACTTTCTTCACTTTCAGTTAACTTCAAAATTGATGCCTAGGATGACTGCCAGTAATATTATATCACCCCATATGTTTTGCTTAATTACACTATTTCCTAAATTCATTTTTTGAAGTAAAAATTTTTCTCCACCTCGTCATCAAAACATTATGAACACTCTCTGTCACACTGAGATTAGAAGATAAAAACCGCTTTTTAAATTGTATCTATTTGAAATGTTTCCAGAGTTTGGGTAGGGGATGATAAATCATTCTGATCATTTAAATCCATGTTATAAATCACAGGATATCTGAATCTTATGGTGCATTTCATTGAGTTCAACTAAATGACAAGCCCTATAAAATCCTAGTAAGTTTTAGATGTCTTTCAGATTTGAAGTATGTTTTCAATTTACAGTATGTTAAAGCTCAGGTTACTTTTCTGCCAATATATTTGTGTTGATTCTATGCATGGTTCATGTTTCAGTATAAGAAAAATATCTGCATCTTATTAATAGTTGTATAATACAGAACATTAAGATGCATTATAACTCAAATAGAATACCCTCTAGGGAACCTTATATTTCTTTTTTATTTTTACATCTTCAACAAATCATAAATGATATTGAGGTCACTGGAATGTGTTAACATTATATGTCAAAAGGCAAGTGAAAGGTTTGCTAACAAAATCGTGTCACAGATTTCTTCCCTTAATTTATCTTACTTCTTTTTATCAGTTAAAAGAATAGGATGCAAGAGGGAGGAGATATGGGGATATATGTCTATGTATATGTATAGCGGATTCACTTTGCTATAAAGCAGAAACTAACACACCATTGTAAAGCAATTATACTCCAATAAAGATGTTAAAAAAGAAAAAAGAATAGGATAAGCATCTAATACATATCACCAAGCTGTAATGTGAAAAATAGATGCCCATTTTTACTAGTGTGTTTCTCCATTAAATATTCTATACCTTCTCTAATATTTTGGCATAAATGTGTACTCTTATATTTAAAACTTCCTCTAATTCCTCTCCCACATCACCCCTTATACATCCCAATTCTTTTAGTTTAAGTAATTAAAAGAATGCCTCTGAAGGCAAAGTAAGGGTAGTTGCAGAGATGTAAACAAATCTTTATTTTATTTTTTTATAGGTTGCATTTTCATTTTTTTTAAATGCTATTTATTTATTTATTTATTTATTTATTTTTGGCTGTGTTGGGTCTTCGTTGCTGTGCGCGGGCTTTTCTCTAGTTGCGGCGAGCGGGGGCTACTCTTCATTGTGGTGCATGGTCTTCTCATTGCAGTGGCTTCTCTTGTTGCAGAGCATGGGCTGTAGGTGCCCAGGCTTCAGTAGTTGTGGCTCACGGGCTCTAGAGCGCAGGCTCAGTAGTTGTGGTGCACAGGCTTAGTTGCTCCGCGGCATGTGGGATCTTCCTGGCCCAGGGCTTGAACCCGTGTCCTCTGCATTGGCAGGCAGATTCTTAGCCACTGTACCACGAGGGAAGCCCCAAATTTTTATTTTAAATATAAAAATAGAAGGGTCATTTTGCACCAGAGGAACAGAAGTGTTACACTTCCTTAGTAGTAAAGTATATGATAAAGAGAACAGGAAAGGAAATTATAAACATGAATATGCTCAATAAAATCATTCAGAGATTTCAAAACCAAGGTCTCTGAAGTGTATAAATCAACGAGAAAAAAGATCAGAATAGAACCAGGAACAATTTCTATGCTATAATATGAGAAACTCCTACATGATCTTTGATGTGCTTCAAGATAACCCTGTAGATAATGTGTGAACAAAGAGCTGCTTCCACAAAACATGAGATAGAACCCATATTTTTGGGTCCTATCAAAGATCAAGTGGACAGAATATCTGGCTTTAGGTCCCAGAAATCTGTACTTTAATAAGCACATCAAAGACTTTCTAAGTAGTTGAAAACTACAAGCAAATATGTTGGAATCCAATTTTTAGAAAATGTAGAAAAGTTAAGAATATCTTCGAGGTTGTACACCTACGTGATGATCTATTGGAACCGCAATATAGGTCTTTGATTACCAATCCACTGCTCTTTCTACAATGCTAGACTGCATATATTTTCATATTTTCTTGGTTTTGATATTGATCTCCCATTCTTCTCCTTTATGCCATCTAGTTAGAAAAGGTGAGATATGAGAAAGAAAGCATCTGGTACAGGACCTTGTACCCAGAAGACATTATGAAGAAACTGAGTGATTGATCAGTGCTTTGTAGCACAGGGCTTCACAAAGTAGGGGCCTGAGGATTACTGTCACAGCTCGCATTGATAATTTCAAACAAGCAGTGCAAAGGTCAGTCACCAAATATCTATGCAGAAGAGGGCTGTCTTAGAGTATAAGGTATTTGAATTAAATAAAAGTATTCCTTAACTATACACATTTTAGAACATATCACTGATGAAAAGTATGAGGTTGCTTTCTTTAAAGATCATTGTGAATGTTACCTATTTATATCATATCGTTATAGACCTCCAATAAAAGGATAAGTAAAAAATAATAAAACTAAGTACCTCTAGACCGACAGTTGGATCATTGGTAAAGGCTCAGAGTTACCATTGAGACCAGCACGATTGATGGGAGATGCATTACAAAAAAAGAAATAGATACAGTACAGAATTACCTTTCCACAGATCATAGTTTCCTGCGATGTGCTTACTCCTCTGACTTGAGGTAATAGTGAAACCCACTGAGGTCATGAAAGACTGCCAAAGGGTAATAAACCACGGCTTCTCTGCCTCTCCCACCCTCCCCTCTTCTTCTCTTTCTTCTCTTTGTCTCTTCTGTTCTCTACCTGCTGTGTATCACCTGGTCACGTGGTCATGAGCCAGGAGTATCTTTGTGGTTGCTTGACGTGGTATGTGAGACTAGATTCAGGATGGACAAGGGGGTCATCTTGTGAGTTGGTCCAGTTGACTTTTTTATCTGAGAGTCTCAGAGAAGGAATCAGCAGGAATCTGAGGTCAGCTATTGACAGACTATTTACGAAAGCATCTATGATGAAGAAAAATGAACAAGTAACTCTCAGAAGGAGGATTTATCTCTTCCTTCACTAGCTCTTCCGCTCCTAGCCATCTCCAGGTTACTCATTTGTCCTGCCCCTGAAGATAATTCTTAACTGAAGGTCAATGGTCTGCCCTGTTCCCTTAGGAGAAAAAGGTTATTCTGCCAGGAAGATTCATTGTCTGTATATAAATGAGAGCTGTGTTCTTCTTCTAGCCAACTGGACACAGGGTGACTTGGTTTTCTGACATTTTTATCTTCCACGGTTGTCATGTCTTCAAAACTTCCAGAAGCCTGGAGCAATGGGGCCCTGAACCATCTTGCTGCTGTTATTCCATTATTTTCCAGACATATTCCCAACCCTTCCCATACAAGATGACCAAAATTTTCTTGCTTCCATTATTATCTCCTCTGTCCCTCTAGGATGCCCTACCTTAACCCCTTCCTTCTCTTCCTTGTCTTGCCTGTTGCAGAACAATTTAAAATATAAATCCATGTTAAGTCTCTGATGCAGTCTTTCCTCTTTCCTCAGAGTCATTTGTGAATCTAGATCCTGCTGTCATGTGTCTGTACAGAAATAACATTTCATTTTAGTTTCCCTATGATTTGCCTGGAGAATACCTAATCGAATCCCATAAAGTCCCTCATTCTGGAAGACTTGGTTTGGGGGACAGAAGGCATAGCTCTGAGCTCATGTAGTACCAATTCTTTGTGACAGGTACAGTGTAGAATTCATTAAAGGGCCATTCCATCCTGTCATATGAATCAACATTGCAATTCTTTTTTCATTTGGGTTGTAGCGTTGCTGTTTAGACCTTGTTTATTATTGCTGGAGGTTCAAAGTCAATGTTCACCTATTTTGAAATTAAATACCCTGCTATCCTCTACCACTGTTGTTTCCTTTATCTCCAATGAATTATTGCATAGGCTTTTTTTCCCCTGGCTTGGATTCTGTCTGTTAAATTTTTCATTCAAAAAAGGACTAGAGCTGAAGGATTTGTGATGGAATCAAAGCAAAGTGCATTCTTAATCTATCAATATTCATTTCAGTTTCCCCATAAATCTTCAGTGTCTCTTAAGAACATCTATTTTTCGGACCTCTCTCTCTCTCTCTCTCTCTCTCTCTATATATATATATATATATA